>NC_141079.1:21222167-21822167 GCF_041138505.1 Cibotium barometz | reverse complement strand
ACTTGTCAGAATACAGAGCAGACTTCACGACTCACTGGCAGGTGTCCCCGCTCAGTTAAGTAACAGGTCAAGCAGGCAAACACAAAAATACAAGTCATGCGAAAATAGTTTCAAACATGCAGAACATGTGTGCATGTGCAAAAAGTAACATGGACATATCTCCCGTTCATGGAACAAGTACAAAATATCTGTCAGCACAAAACTGGAACGACGTAAAATATAAAATCCTGGTCTTCCTATGGAGTGATAGTCCCATAGGTAAGACACAGTTCCAGGCACGAGCCTCCCTATAGTGTGACAGTCCCATAGGCAAGACACGGCACGAATACTGGCTCTTTCATGGCGTGACAATCCCATGGGTCGAACACAGTCCAGGTCATACACGGGTGGCACCAGTCTGGCTCCCGTCCATATGACACCATCCTGCTAACACACGGGTGGCAGCAAAATACTGGTCTCTTCACATGAGACACCGGCCTGGCCTCAAGTGAACGAGACGCAAAAACTGGAGATGGACCAAATGGTCGGCCAATTGGTGACACATATATGCATTCGCAAACCA
Organism: Cibotium barometz; assembly: GCF_041138505.1. Lineage (NCBI taxonomy): Eukaryota > Viridiplantae > Streptophyta > Polypodiopsida > Cyatheales > Cibotiaceae > Cibotium > Cibotium barometz. The sequence goes on along the minus strand of NC_141079.1, from coordinate 21,821,605 downwards.
TATGCTCCTCAAGATGCTCTACCTACTCTAAAATAACAGTCTCAGGGTTGCTCGCAAGCCTTACACCCATGAGCATCCACGACTAGAGGTACAACATGAGCATATGAAAGCACTCAATGCATCCAAACAGTACATCCACTAAGTACTTCCCACATATTTCCCTCTTGATGCTTTACCCACTCTACACATGGCCATCCCACAGGAGCCACACTCACACTCAGTGTGATGCATCCATGAACATAATAAAGTACTTGATGTATCATACCAATATACATGCATCTCATCCTGACACATCCAGAGTATTTTCCATGTATTCCCAAGGGTACCAGGATCCAATGGCACCAGAATACAATAATACCTCGAAAAGTGTATATATACATGCACATATAGAGTTCGATCCATATATCTATGATCCAAACCAACTCTAGGACTGCTCACAAGACTTATGCCCTCCATAGAGTCTCGAAGTGTTAGCTCAGGTTGCCGCAGACTTTGAGCTCAACCATACTGTCACGTAGGTTGTAATGCTTGTGACCGACGACAGACCGGATGGCCATGTCCGGGGTTCAATGGGAGAGGACGCCCATGCGGAGTCATGGGCGGCCAGGCTAGTGTGGACGGCAGGCCACACACTATATAGCCTGGGGGATGAGGGGCAATCCTCATTCTTCCTCTATGGCTGGGTGGTGAGCCAGAGGCCGTCCCCTCCTGTGGTAGCACCCGTGCGGCGTTACGGATATCTAACACATACCATGCCATTCCAAAGGAAACCACCTCCACAAATAGCATCATCTCAATATCTAATTGACCAATCTTGTGGTCAAGAACAGCTAGAACCATATGACAGATTAATGTCCCAATCTTCCTCAGTCATACCTTAGTTCCAAAGGTAAAAACCATCCATAGTTGCAGTTATAGTTCATGGTGCAGCCGACTGTGAACCATACCCAACTTTACCATCTCATGTGACTAGTACACAATATCATAGAAGTCCCATAAGCAGATGTACTGTGAGCCTCATTACCTTCGGGTGAATACAAAGATGTCACCAAGCGACTCCTAGATGAAAACTTGAGCTTGTCTGTTAACAAGGGAGTGGAGGTGCTACCCCCCTCTTGAGCGTCAGGCAATGCTCCAGACCTATGCTCTGCTGAACTTGAATGAGCCATAGCAAGAGTTGGCTCTAACTCGAAGGCATCAAGATAAAGCTGCCATACCTGAGGTGAATCTGCTAAGTCACCCTCCTCCATCCACTTCGCATCCATCGGTGAATAGTTCTTGAACTTCACAAGATAGCGACGGGAAACTTTACCTTGTACCTTTCTTTCCTTATGTGCCAGTATTTGCTCGGGAATAAGAACCTCATCAAGTTCCTCCACTTCCGTCTGATACATCCACAGGCACCCAAAACCTACTTGCACTCCACCCAAGTTGTCACGTAGGCTGTAACGCCTGTGAGACCGATGGTGGCAGACCGGATGGCCATGTCCGGGGTTCAGTGGGAGAGGACGCCCATGCGGAGTCATGGGCGGCCAGGCTAGTGTGGATGGCAGGACACACACTATATAGCCTGGGGGATGAGGGGCAATCCTCATTCTTCCTCTATGGCTGGGTGGTGAGCCAGAGGCCGTCCCCTCCTGTGGTAACGCCCGTATAGCGGCGTTACGGATATCTAACACTGGTATCAGAGCGTGGTCTGGTATCAGAGCATGGTTCGATGGGGTCGTCAGGGTCTACGCGTGACCGGGGGACCGGAGCCCACTCAATGGTTTTCAACCATTCATCTTCTCATCCTTATCTCCACAATGGAGTGTGTGGAGGGAGGCGGCCAGAATTGAAAGGAAGATTTTTGAAGGGACGAACTCTCTCTCTCTCTCTCTCTCTCTCTCTCTCTCCCCGTCACACACAACAAGCGAAACGCAGGTAAGCAATTTTCATTTTTTTTTCTTTTCTGCGTTGAATTTGGTAGATAGAGAAGTCGCCTATCTCTATACTGTGTGTGGAGGAGGGGGGGCAAAGACCACCACCCAGCCATTGTGTGCGCCGTTTGGATGGGGCGAAGAGCACCCATGTGCGCCATTTGAGGTGGGGCGAAAAGCACCCATAATCACTGTGTGTGGAAACGCGAGGAGCAAACAGCCCCACGACCTCACGTAGCGCTGTTGTGCAGGGGGGGCTTGCCTTGGAAATGCGAGGAGCAAACAGCCCCACGACCTCATGTAGCGCTGTTGTGCAGGGGGGGCTTGCCTTGGAAATGCGAGGAGCAACACCGGAGAAGCAACGGACTCGGCTGTGCGGGCGGCAATGATGCCCAACGCGCAACGCCGGCTCCAAGCAGCCCAGGCGACCAGCCCATAGCGGGCGGCCGCCCAGCGCGGGCGGCCGGCAGCGGCCAGCCACATGCAGCCAACCAGCGCAGCAAACGGCCACGAGAGGAGAAGAAAAAGGAAGAAAAAAATCATTTTTTATATATATATTTTAATTATTCATTTTTAATTTATTAAAAATGAAACTAAATTCAAACGGATCCTCTCTCTCGGCTCGGCTGGGAAGGGATAATCCCGGTAAGGGATAATCCGATGTTTCTGTTGTGTATTTCTAGTTTATTGCATGGTCACATTGCAAGTAAATAAAAATGTCTGCCCGTCCCAGTGTGTTTCCACCCACTAGTTCGGTAGGTTTTTCATCAGGACTTCTCTCCTCGGTCGCGGGCCTTACCCTGACCGAGTTGGCTGGCCGTAGACGCCAGGCCGTCTCCCGTTCGGAGGGGCGCTCTCCGGGCACGTCTCGTGACCCGCAGGTGCCTTCCACGTCTCGTGACCCTGCCCTTGACCTTGGCATGCCCGTAGGAGGCCGTCGACCTGGCTGACCCCGCTCCGGCCGATGAGCTGGATTATATGGACACTGACGTCGCGGAGGGGCACGATGACCTCTTGGCAGACCACGACTTTGACCAGTACCTTACTAACCCTGCCGACATCCTCACGAAGACGGAGCGCTCTAGTGGGATGTTTAGATATGTTAACACGCAATTGACGACCTTACAGAGGGTCCAGGATGACGTTGTCATGATGCTGCAGGGCATCTCCACACGCCTAGACATGTTGTCTGATATTTCGACATCTTCTCCTCTTCCTCGTGATAAACGCCCGCCTGTGACATGCGTGAGCGCAGCCTCACCCGTGGTCTCGGGAGGACAGGCCGTAGTGCCTGCGAGGTCGCCCGTAGAGGCAACCTCGGCGTTACTTAAAGAGAAATAAGTTGCCTAGCTTTGGTGGCGAGGAACGAGAGCGTAACAGGGATTCTGTTAATATGTTCTTAGCGAAATGGTCGGACATTCATGAGCTGCGTAAGCAGCCTAGTCATGTGCAACTCGTAGAGGCTAGTTTCTTATTGTCTGGCAAGGCATACAAGTGGTGGATGAGTCTTACCACTCGCCCTACCACGGGCAGCTTTCGAAACAATGTTTCGAAAGGAGTTTTTGCTATAGGCAATGAAGAAGAGAGAAGTTGGGATGCGTGGGACAAGTGTTCGATAGAACACAAGACCCTCACCCAGTACATCTCTGACTACAGAGAGCTTATACTCAAGTTGAAGGTAATCGATGCATTTCAAGCATTGAGGGGCTTCAAATGAGGCCTAACAAATGATTATCTTGAGTATGTAGAGCCCTTGCAGCCTAATGACCTCTCTCGGGCCATCACATTAGGAAGTGAATGGGGTCTTCTTGGGCCCTTTAATTTGCCCAAGCCTAATCAAGGTGATTAAGGAATAGCCAAATGGGGGGTTGCCATGTGGACTAAAATGTTGGGTTTGTAAGAGAGGTGTAAGAGTGGTCAAAGGGTGCACTTTTTTCCCCAAAAAGGAGGGAGGTAATTTTACAATTTTCGGACCTCCATAACTTCTACATACAAGCTCCGATTTGAGCGGAGATTATAGATCCGTGATCTACGCATCAAGAGCTTTTCATAGATATGTTACATGATATGGTTTTGTCCGCTAGATTTTAAATTCCATTTTCCCCCCAAAATTCAAATTCGAATAAAGTAGCCGTTTTGAAGCTTCTAATTAGAAAACGTTTCTTCTTAAGAGAAAAGGTTTGACTCCTTAAACTGCCAAATAAAAGGGCCCAAGAAGCCTTCCATTGAGGTCCTAATGAGTATGCGTATATCTATGATGACATCAAGCGCCGTGGTGCGCGAGATGGGGCAGGGAGATTAGTGGATAAAGAAAAAAAGGGGTCGGGGTTTAAAAGAAAGGGTTTCCGTAGTGAAAAATCAGGGGAGAGGACAGAGGGGAGTCAGGGGGTCGTTGGTCTAAAAAACCAAGACCCTTCAAGAAAAAACGAAGTTCTGAAATCCACAAAAAGGAGCAGTACTTGCAAGCACAAAAGGAAAATCGTTGCTTCAACTGCAATGACGTGGGGCACAACAAGGCTGATTGCCCAAAGTTAAAAGTAAGCACTAGTGGCAAGGCGCCTAAGAGTGATGGTAAATCCTCTAGGCAGTTGCACACGGTGCAGATGCTACCTCTCAGTGCCGAAGAGTTCAGAGAGGTTACGGTGAGTCATTGTGACGAGCGTCATGCTTGTTCAGTGACACCAGCTATGTGGCAGCCTAGTGTTGGTCCGCATGACATGTTGCGCATGTATGGCACCTTAGGTGGCCATAGAGTCACTGTCTTTATAGACGATGGGGCTAGCCATAACTTTTTGAACTATTCATTGGTCAAGAAGTTGAAATTAAAAGAGACCGCAAGTGATCATGAGTATACCGTTGGTTTGGCCAATGGTTATAATAAAAAGGTATGGAATACCGTGGTCTTGGGAGTCCCTTTGATCATGCAGGACTATGAGGCCGTGCTTGACTTCCAGGTCATGCATTTGGCTAGAGCAGATGTTTACTTAGGCAGGGAGTGGCTGTATAGCCTCGGTCCTAGCCTAGTTTCAGAGTTATTTACACAACACATTACAGTTTGAGTCTGGGGGTAATATCATCACCCTACAGGGAGACCGTAGTGTCCCCTTTTCACCACTTATATCATCGCTCGAGTTATGCCACACGGTCCGTAGTAGCGGCCAGGTAGCACAAGTATACGCTTGTTACCCTCTTGTAAATTCTATTTTCGTTAGCTGAAACTGAAAGTAATGTTTGCGTAGACAAACATGGAAAACAAAGCCTTGGAAGAGACCCACTATTTTCTGAAAACCCTGTTTGGCATGCATGTGATGATGAAACAACAAAGTCTAAGGCAAAAGAGAGTCTAAAAACAAAGTACGTAGATGCTTTGAAAAGTTTATTGCAGGAATTTCAAGATGTCTTTCCTACAGAGCTTCCAGATGGTTTACCACCATCAAGGGAAGTAGACCATGGCATTGAAGTTATGCCTCGGTCCAAACCAATAAGCAAGCCTGCTTATAGGTTGAGCCACTCCGAGGCACAGGAGGTGGAAAAGCAGTTGACCGAATACTTAGAGAAAGGGTTTATTCGCCCTAGTTCGAGTCCTTGGGCATCACCGATTCTTCTGGTAAAGAAGAAAGACGGTTCTATGTGCATGTGCATAGATTATCGGGCTCTTAATCAAGTCACGATTAAGAATAAGTACCCTATGCCACGTATGAATGAATTGTTTGATCAACTCTATGGGTCGAAATATTTCTCTAAGATAGACCTGAGATCTGGGTATCATCAGGTTAGAATTAAGGTCGAGGACGTTGCGAAGACAGCATTCAGGACACGATTCGGTCACTTTGAGTTTTTGGTCAGTGCCGTTTGGGCTAACCAATGCTCCAGCGACTTTTATGATGCTGATGGACAGTGTTTTACGTCCATACTTAGAAAAATTCGTAGTAGTTTTCCCAGATGATATTCTTGTGTACAGCAAACGCGTAAAGAACACTTGGCATATTTGCGATTAGTGTTCCAGTTATTGCGACAACACAAGCTATTTGCGAAGGAGAGCAAATGTGAATTTTTTGAAAGGAATTTCACTATTTGGACCACATTATATCCGCCCATGGTACGCGGATGGAACCTAAGAAAGTGGAAGCTATTCTCAAGTGGCTAGCCCCGAAAAATCTCGAAGAACTGTAGTTTTTTCTTGGCATGTCGGGGTTTTACCGATAGTATGTAAAGGACTACGCGAAGATCGCAGTCCCGTTAACGGATCAATTGCGCACAAAAACAAAGAATATATGTTGGGAGGGAGACCAACAAAAGAAGCTTCGAAAAACTTAAGGTAGCCATAACAGCTGCACCTGTTTTGAGTATAGTTGACCCTACTGAGCCGTTTGTCTTGGAGACAGACGTTAGTGGTGAGGCCATTGGAGCCGTGCTTTGCAAAGGGGACGCCCTGTTGCATTTGACAACAAAAATTAGATGAGCTCAGCGTAACTACTCGGCTTACGAGCGGGAGTTACTGGCCATCGTACATGCACTTAAAAAGTGGAGACACTATTTATACGGTGCCACTTTTGAAGTACGTACGGATCACGAAAGCTTGACATGGCTTTCGAGTCAAAACGAGTTGAAAGGTTGGAAAGCTCAGTGGGCGGAGCTCCTACAGGAGTTTGACCTTCAGATTCGCTACCAAAGGGGTAAATATAATGTTGTGGCAGATGCGCTTAGCCGCATGCCACAAATTAATGAGTTAAGCTTTACGGTTTTCAAGAATGAGTTCTTGGAATCACTCCGTGGCTTGTGTGAGCATGATCTTGTCTTTACAGAGGTCTGACGCGCTGTACGCGTACGCACTTTGTCACAGCCGTGCCCACCTTCCTCGTCGGCACGTAATGCTAGTCCCCGGAGACACTGGCCGTAGGTGCGGCGGGTAGCGAAGCGAGAGTTAGTCCGGAGAGGCTAGCCGAGTCTTCGGGGTATAGTTTTGAGCCGGAGAGCTCAGACGTAGGCCCTTCATCACCTTTGTTTTCCGACACGATTTCAAAGGATGATACTAAACTTCGTCGGGGGGAGAAGTATGCTAACTACTCCATTGACGACGGGTACTTACTCTACAAGGGTAAGATGTGTGTACCAACTATTGGTGACTTTCGAGCATGCATTCTTAGAGAAAGTCACGATAGTCCAAGTGCTGGTCATCCCGGGATACAAAAGACCTATGCACTAGTCAAACGACAATTTTATTGGCCTAGTTTTTTCAAGGACATCCAGACTTATGTGCTGCAATGCAATAAGTGTCAAGTCAATAAGCATGAAAGGCTAAAGGTTGGGGGCTTGCTCCATCCTTTAAGCATTCCTCAAGAAAAATAGGAAAGCATTTCATGGATTTCATCACTGGTTTACCCACGACAAGTCGAGGGAATGACTCGGTCTAGGTAGTGGTGGTGGATAGGTTAACCAAGATGGCAAAATTTATTGCCACCAAGAAAACGGTAAAAACGCCAGAGTTGGCAAAACTCTTTATTGAACATCTCTACAAGCTATATGGCTTGCCCGCAGATATAGTGTCGGATAGAGATAGAAAGTTCAACAGTCATTTTTGGAGGGAAGTCTTCAAAAAGTTGGATACTACTGTGAGTATGAGTACGGCAGATCATCCGGAGTCTGATGGTCAAACAGAAAGGGTTAACCAAATTCTCGAGGATATGTTGCGTTCTTATGTAAGTAAGAAGCAATCAAATTGGGAAGAATATTTGCCCATATTGGAGTTTGCTTATAACAGCTCCAAGCATTCAGCGACTGGATTTACACCATTCATGTTAATGTATGGATTCCAACCAAGATCTCCAATGGCTGTAGGCCTAGAAAAGGAGAAGATTCAATCTGTCAAGGATTTCCTTGAAGATATGAATGATATGCTGAGAGCTGCACGTGAGAGCATTCGTAGCGCTCAGGATCACGCTAAAACTTATGCGGATAAAGGACGTGAAAGGTGACCTTTGCAAAAGGTGACTTTGTATTCCTCAAGGTTCCTGCGCAGTCAGAAACCATGAAAACGGGAAAGTGTGATAAACTTTCTCCGAGATATTGTGGTCCTTTTAAAATCCTTAAGAAGATTGGGGACGTAGCATATAAACTTGAGTTACCAGAGAGTTCTCAAGTCCATCCTGTCTTCCATGTCAGTAAACTGAAGAAATCAGTTCACGGGTTAGAGAACGCAGTTTCTCCAGAGATTTTGGTGGACTTGATAGAGCCACCCAAAGATACCACATGAACCTGAAAAGATTCTATAGTATCATGATAGACAAACCCGACATAAAGTTTACCAGGAGGTACTTGTTAAATGGACAGATAGGGATGAGGAGGTAGCTACCTGGGAATGCCGTAGTGTAATTTCCAAAAGGTTTCGCCAGTTTGTTTTCGAGGACGAAAACTCTTCTTAAGGGGGGGTAATGTCACGTAGGCTGTAACGCCTGTGAGACCGACGGCAGACCGGATGGCCATGTCCGGGGTTCAGTGGGAGAGGACGCACATGCGGAGTCATGGGCGGCCAGGCTAGTGTGGACGGCAGGCCACACACTATATAGCCTGGGGGATGAGGGGCAATCCTCATTCTTCCTCTATGGCTGGGTGGTGAGCCAGAGGCCGTCCCCTCCTATGGTAACGCCTGTATAGCGGCGTTACGGATATCTAACACAAGTGGTAAGCACAAGTCCCTGATGAAGCATAGTAGATCACCATTGCTAAACATAGAAAGAAGCAGCCTTCCGAACCCATGAAGCCTTCGTGAAGATACCACCATGACAAACTATCGAAAGCCATAGCCTTCAACCCATCTTTTGCACCATAACACTTCAACTACTTGTTCGTGGCAAACTACTTCTTGTCCTTTGGTGTCTTTTCTCTTGAGCTTCAACTTCAACTTTTGCTCTTCACCTCATATAGGCAAAGACACACAATCCTACACTGTCTCCTGCACTTCCTTTTCACTGTTCACATGTTGAAGCTTTTGATGTGACTCTCATGAAACAACCACAAGCTAGCCTCCTTGAGAAAGTTGATGATATCCCGGCAATGGAACCATGAAACCGGCCTTCAAAAATCTGACAGGCGGTGAAACAAACACTCGCACACAAAACACTTCATCACCCATGGGGACCTGGAAAAGGAAATAAACAAGGGGAGCTAGAGTGCTCATGCAAATCGTACAAGGACACCGATTGGTCCCAAAACGCAATGGCGCCCCTTGTGGTATTTCTTTACTTGATCAAAATTTGAGTACAAAGTACAACTCGTAGAATCCTCTATCAATAGGATCCCTTATAGTCACACCCACGACTTCCAAAACAAGAACTCTTGTTATTACAGCACAACATTCCATAGAGAAGGCACACCTATACAATATCTCCCTGCTTGAAAAGGTCTTCTCCATCTCTACCATGGATCTCTCAAACCTTTTCCCAAACAGGAGTAGGGTTGTACCAAACCATATGTCCCTCCCTATAGTCACAGCTTGCATGTAACCTCAAGAAGACTATAACTTGTTCACATGAATCCAAAGACATGTTTTCCACATGAAACCAAAGGCCTCTATCCGACAAACCAAAGACCTATATCCCATAACCATAGGCATGTTTCCTTGAAACCAAAGTCCTGTTTCCTCTCAAAAACCAATGTCCTGTTTACATGAGAAACCCACAAATACACCGTCTTCTTGCCAAAACCCAAAGAGAGAAAGATAAAGGATGTGTCAAGCAATCCCTGAATACACATAGGTCCAAGACGAAGAGCAACAACACATCTCTTCCAAGAACATCATCCTGTGCATCTTAACTTGATCCTTTGTATCCCAATCAAAGCCTGCAATCCATGATGAGAGAGAGAGAGAGAAAAAAAGGTTTCTCGACAGCCTCGACGCCTCCTTGAGCTTATTGTTGTTCATCCCTGCACCTCTGTGACTACCTATAGTCCTCTGCCCCTTCTAAAAGATATCCAAACTGATGCCGTTCACACTATCCATCCCGTGCCCGTGCTCGTGCCCACCTGCTTGTTGTCCAGAGAAAAACACAGGGTCGTAAACAACCCTCTTCTTTCTTCCCTTCTTCATTCACTTCGATATTGTTGCCTAGACCACAATTCCTAGTAATATGCTCAAAATTCCCACATGTAAAACATGCACCTAAAAAGCCTCCAAACTTTAGCTTCAGTTTAATTTTCCCAAGTTCCCCTAGATCCATTTAAAGAGATTTCGGCGTTTCGACTAGCGTGTTCCAAGAGACACAAACCTTATTTGAATGATGGTTGTTATCTTCATCACTAGGCACAAATAACACAAGGCCTAAGGTGCTTGCTAGCTCATTCATAGCTAGCCTTAACCAGGGCAGGACGCTAATTATATCAACCCATATCGAGCATGACTCCTTGAGACTCCGATTCACGTCAAATGTAGGATCAAACGGCACGACATGAATTAGCTTTAAACCCATAATTAGCGGGGCTTTTGTAAAGAGATCGGCCATTTTTTGGCCTTTAACAGATAGGACGTTGAAGAACCCTTTCCCCAAATAAAGGATTTGTGAAACAACTCTTTTTGTCATGTGCAAGACATGCACTAGCTGAACTCAGAGCTAATCCTGAGGAGAACAACCAGACAAAGATAGATCATGACCAAAAATTAGGAGCATGAGTTGTTGTTTTGCTAGGGATTTGTCCCATCGATAATGTGGTGTTGCTATCAGCCAGCATATGAATGCATATAAACGTGTTTGAAGCACATGAAGCGATTTATTGTCCTGGACCTGTTGGCCAGTTCATGGTGGGGACTTTTCCAACCTATAAAAGGCATAATTGCTCAACGATTGTGACCATTTAGTCCAACAATGGGCTAGGTCTAGACTTAGGCTTAGATTTAGGGGTTTTACCTTTTCAAGAAGGTAGCCTATGGCTACAAGAGCAATTGTACCTTTTTGTACTATATGATATACTAAAAACTCAGTTATCTCTCTCTCTCTCTCCTCTTTCTTCTGTTTGCATTTTTGCATGAGCATGTTCTAGGATGTGTTTAGGGCTGAAAGAAGACTCCTGAGGCTTCAGCATCATGTAGCACTTTCATGGAACACTTCTTCTTGCAGCCATCTACCTATCTCCGCCTTACCAGGTAGCTTCTCAGGCAAAACAATATCACGCTACACATTGAAAACAGATTGACTTACCTTCTGACTAGCTCTGGTGATATGTTAATGCATGGGTGGTACACTTTCTACTAGTTAAATTAGTTGCTGCCACACTTGAAGCAACCAATATTAATGGAATTAATATCATCACATAAGATGTATTTAGCAATTTATCTAGTGCCTTTTAGATATAATAAATGTGAATTAATATTAAACAACCATGTTTCAACTCTCTAACTCTGCATAAAAGTGTTTCGCAACCACCCAGTTGTAAACCATTGTCCAGGACACAGGTTTTGCTGTTGTTGTTGTTTTGCTAGGGATTTGTCCCATTGATAATGTGGTGTTGCTATCAGCCAGCATATGAATGCATATAAACGTGTTTGAAGCACATGAAGCGATTTATTGTCCTGGACCTGTTGGCCAGTTCATGGTGGGGACTTTTCCAACCTATAAAAGGCATAATTGCTCAACGATTGTGACCATTTAGTCTAACAATGGGCTAGGTCTAGACTTAGTCTTAGATTTAGGGGTTTTACCTTTTCAAGAAGGTAGCCTATGGCTACAAGAGCAATTGTACCTTTTTGTACTATATGATATACTAAAAACTCAGTTATCTCTCTCTCTCTCTCCTCTTTCTTCTGTTTGCATTTTTGCATGAGCATGTTCTAGGATGTGTTTAGGGCTGAAAGAAGACTCCTGAGGCTTCAGCATCATGTAGCACTTTCATGGAACACTTCTTCTTGCAGCCATCTACCTATCTCTGCCTTACCAGGTAGCTTCTCAGGCAAAACAATATTACGCTACACATTGAAAACAGATTGACTTACCTTCTGACTAGCTCTGGTGATATGTTAATGCATGGGTGGTACACTTTCTACTAGTTAAATTAGTTGCTGCCACACTTGAAGCAACCAATATTAATGGAATTAATATCATCACATAAGATGTATTTAGCAATTTATCTAGTGCCTTTTAGATATAATAAATGTGAATTAATATTAAACAACCATGTTTCAACTCTCTAACTCTGCATAAAAGTGTTTCGCAACCACCCAGTTGTAAACCATTGTCCAGGACACAGGTTTTCAATCCACCTTATCATGCTCACCCGCATACCTTCCCTAATCATAGCTGAGCACGTAGACAAGAGGATATCTAGTCCTACTAACCTCTTTTCACAACCCCTTCATCCCCTTGTTCTTTCCTTTCTCTCTTCATCTCGTCTTCGGACTCCCAATTGCCCTATCCACCCTCCCTTGATTCTTTCAGCTGGTCCTTATCGCTGGCCATCCTTTGACTACCTACATGCGCCAACCACGTGCTTGTGGCAGCCTACCGTAGTACAACTGCATGCACCACCACGTGTGAATGTTAACACCACTTCACTCTCTCCTCAACTATCGCAATGTGGAGTCTTGAGACTTTGCTACTTCAGATTTGCCATGTCTTTCATGTGATTATATATGTAGGGATTTGCCATATATGTCATGTGATTATATATTTAAGGATTTGTCATGTATTTCATGTGAAACTTTCCATGAGGTGCACTTGGTAGAGTAAGCTTTGGAAAAGCTTTCAAGGAGTTGCTTTGTGACACCAACTAGCTACGTACTATGAGGAAGAAATTATGGTAGGACCTTATGGCATCTGGTAGTACCATGAGAAATCTCTCACCATAATTACCTTTCAAACTAGAACGAGTAACCTCACCCCTCTTCGATGGGTAGGAGCCTAGCCCTCCTCGAACCTCTAAACTGCGTGCCCGAGCTCCCAATTCCTGGCACTTGCCACATAACAACCCCGTGAAACTCATCCTTTATATAATATAGAGAATAGAGATGAGATGTGCAAATAAATTAATCATGAAAAAAGGATATGAAAGCACATAAAACCATGAAGAAATAACACATAAAAGACGCATTCGCATTTCTCGGTGCCATCTTCCCCCCTTACGTGAGTAGTTTTACTTCTCATAGGTGGGTATTTTTCATATTTCTTCTAAAATAGCCCAAGGAGACATAATTAGCTTTCCTTAAAAAGTCACTCATCTTATGCAAAAATAACTAAAGTCTTTTGAAACTAAGGTTGCAACCATAAATAATTCTCATATGTCCACAAAATATAATACATCCCAACTATACAAAATGGTCGATGACATATGTCCACAAAATATAACACATCCCAACTATACAAAATGGCCGATGACATATGTCCACAAAATATAATACATCCCAACTATACAAAATGGCCGATGACACATATAGTAACAAATTGTCGGCACGTACATGGACAAATAAATGATACCATGAACCATGAACGATAAATATACGGTATGCATAACCTTGCACCCATATGACATCAGCTCTTCATGATGTGAATTTTAAACTATGGTACAAATTAGTGACTATCATCTTCACCTAGCTGGGGAATGGAGTGAAGTGACTTATACACATGCTATTTGTAATGTTTTCATTTCATGAGAGCTTTATGTTATACACTTTTATTATAGAACTGAAGTAGACTCAAGACACCCACATGATGCTACAATTATTTGTCTATTACACGATCATATCTTCAAGACCCTAGAAAGGGACATGCAAATCTTAACCAATGAGCTTTCCAAATGATGTGATTCAAGTTATCCTAATCAAGGGCACAAGTTAAGGAAATGTTGTATAGGATTTTAAAAGCTACAATTAGAGTTACAAATGATGTGATTCTATTTATCTTAATCGAGGGCATAACTTAAGGAAGGGTCGTACATGCTTTTAAAAGATATGATTGGAGTTACAAATGATATGCTTTATAATAAAAAGGTTACTCACCCAATATCTTTAATTTTAAATTAAATATCTTGTTTTGATAGATGGCATACTATACTCAACATATAGATGGCATACTATATGCACTAAGATACTTTACTTATTAGGTTTAGACCTTTTAGGTCACAAGCATAAATACCCTCATATGCCTCCCATTAATATACTCAATGTTAGTGTTGCCTTAGTCAATACTAAGGACCACACACATCCTAAGTTACACAGTTACATAGACCCTATTCAACCACATGTCAAGTTTTGTGTGCATTGATCACAGGCCCTATTTAACCACATGTCAAATTTTGTGTGTATTGATCATATCTTTGTATATAAAGACTTATGTTAATACTTATTTGCTTTGTGATTATGACATGTGTGAGGGTTCCTTTTTGTTAATTGAACTCCATTTATTTTCTTTGTGATTATGACATGTGTGAGGGTTCCTTTTTGTTAATTGATATAGACCCTGTTCAACCACATGTCAAGTTTTGTGTGTGTTAATCATATCTTCGCATAAAGACTTATGTTAATACTTGTTTATTTTGTGATTATGACGTGTGAGGGTTCTTTTTTACTATAGAGAACAATGCTAATTCTATCACCAAGTTAAAAACTTAAATAGCTTCATATGGCTCACACTTAATTACTTATTAATAATAGTGCTACCTTAGTCATACCAAGGTTCACATGCATCCTAAGCCACATGAATCCTATTATTGCCAAAACTCACTGGGCCTTTGTCTATGGTGTCGACAACATTAAGGACTATGTGGCCTTCCACCTAGTCCATATACTTCCTCAAATGAATCTTAATTTATGAGACTCTCTAAGCTCTCTTTCTAGCTCTCTAAGCTCTCTTTCTAGCTCCTTTAAGTGCTTCTTCCCATAGGCTTTGTTGGGGTGAATTCTTCTTCTTCCAAAGTCAAAGGCTCAAATTTGATTTATTTTGAGTCCAAAGACTGATTTTTCTTTGGTACGCCAAATAATAGTCATCTTGATTTTTATTAGGCTAGTAAGAGCAAGGTCTTATAGTAGCTTGTTTCCAAGCCAAAGGGTAAGGGGAATATTAGAGGTGCTCTATGGCATGTTGACTAGATCTCGGTATACTTGTCTCTTGACATAACCCTATGGTTGGTACACGTGGGGTGAAACCTGTCCTTATGGTTAGAGAAGCACATCGTCCAGGTCCTCCTAACCTTCTTCTTGGATAAAAAATTCTCTGCCATGTGACCTTTCTTCCCACAAGTTATGCTTGATCATGACCATTAAGGGATACTGTGACCTTACTTTGTTAAACAAGGACGAACCAAATACATAAATCCAACTTCCAATGAGCATAATAAGTTTATTTGAACTTGTCCTCCTTGTTCGTACGAGGGGGGACTCTTATCCATAGCAAAAACTTTGTTTTGCAAGAACACCAAAGTACCACCTCAAATCTTAGCACTCCAAGACTTCTCTCTAGTGCTTTCCAATAAAATATTTCCAATAAAATAGGACTTCAAGACTTCTCTCTAGTGCTTTCCAATAAAAATCGAGCACTAGAACCACTCAAATTTGAGGCAGATATAGGGCCCAAAAAAACTCATTGCTGGGAACACAATTATAGCTTATACACAGTGATGTATGTGGTCCTATGAGCATACTATATGAGCATACTATGTATTAAGGGCTACCTCTATTTTATCACATTCATTGATGATTATTCCAGACATACTTGGGTATATCCATTGAAATAGAAATCAAAGGATTTTAGGTGCTTTAGGCACTTTGTTTCTATGGTTGAAAATGTTTCTACATGGTAAGATTGGTACCTTGCATAGTACTAATCGAGGGGGGAGTATATGTCTAAGGAGTTTCATGCATAAATGGCTAATCATGGGATAAAACACCAATGTACTATGCCTTATACACCTCAGAAAAATGGTGTAGCTAAATGCAAAAATAGGTCTCTCATGGAGATGTCACATTGTATGGTCAAAAGTCGGGACTTACCTCATGGTTTTTGGCTAGAATCAATCATGTGTGCAATATATGTTTTGAATAGGTGTCCTACAAAGTCTTTGCATATAATTACACCTTTTAAAGCTTGGAATGGCAAGAAGCTTGTTTTTGGCTCACTTGGTTATCTTGCTTATGCAATTGTACACCTAAGAAAATTCGCAAAACAACAAGCTTGATGATAAGGCTGTTAAATGTATTTTTGTGGAGTATAGCTCAGAAGGTAAGGGTTATCGTCTCCATCATCCTGCTACCGAGTGAATTCTTGTGAGTAGAGATGTATTTGTGGAAGATGCAATTCAGCCCTTGCTTTTATGTAAAAAAACAAAAAAAATTATGTTCATGGGAGATATTCTACACTCTCCTTCCATTGTTCAATGCAGGACACATCGATGTAGAGAATTTGGGTAGTTAAAGGAATGCTAAAAAATCAGCCCACACAGGTTACAAATAAGTATGTTTTTCAGCCCATAGATCACCCTATTGATGAGGCAAATGTGGATGAAGCAGTTGATGAGGAAAGAAGGGAAATTGAGGAGTCAAAAAGTATGCGAGAATGGCTGGTACAAACACTACGTGACAAAAAATTGGCCACTCCTTTGCCTAGCAGAACACGTGCGGGTTCTCATCACGCATCTCATGTTGATGCATGTTATGCTCTTAATGTCAGTTTATGTAATGAAGCGGAACTTATCTCCTTTGATGAAGCAAAGAAATCTGAAATTGGATGAGTGCTATGCAATTTGAGTATGATTTGATACTAAAAAATGATACATGGGATTTGGTAGACTTGCCTCATGGCAAGAAGGCCATGGGCACGAAATGGGTTTACAAGCTTAAATGTAAAGCTGACGGTAGTGTTGAGCGATACAAAAAAGGGTTATGCACGAGAAAAAGGCATTGACTATGGTGAAACTTTGCACCCACATGTTCTATGTCTATTCGGAGTATCGTTGCATTAGCGGCACATAAAGTTTGGAATCTATGGCAGTTGGATATTAAAATTTCCTTCTTGAATGGAGATTTGATGAGGAGGTCTATGTAGCTTTGTCTCGTGTAGAAAAGTTAGGAATCAAAAGTATGCAGACTAAAGAAAGCTTTATATGATCTTAAGCAGGCTCCCAAAGGATGGTACGAAAAGATACATGAATACTTGGTTGCATAGGGTTTTTTCTACAACCCAACTGACAGTTCCCTCTATGCTAAGAGGACTAAGGATACATTTTTATTGGTCATCATGTTATACGTTGATAACATGCTACTCATAGGTCCTAATGATGATCATACTTCAGCTTTTATAGATGATTTAGAGAAGTCTTTTAAGATGTCAGATCTTGGACCATTACACTACTATCTGGGCATTGTTATGTTGCAAAAGAAATACATAGATGCATTGTTGAAGAGGTTCAATCTTGAAGACTGTAAACCTATGGCTACACTTATGGAGAGAGGTTTATGACTAAGTCTTGAAGATGCAGGGGTGACCCTTTTGTTGTTGGCTTGTATTAAGAAGAAGTTGGATGCCTTATCTTTTTGTGTAACACCAGTCTTGACATTCATTATGTGGTCTCAATATCGAGCAGATTTATGTATAACCTAGGTATATAAAGCATTGGCATTTTGTCAAATGGGTGTTCCTTTACCTAAATGGCACTAAGCACTTTAGGTTTTTTTATCCCAAGGGGGAGGGGGGTAAATCACAGTTGCATACATTTACACACTCAGACTGGCTGGATGTTATGACACGAGTGTCCACAAGTGGTTTTTTCTTTTTCCATGGTGATTCATGTATATCATGGCTCAGCAAGAAGCATACCACTATGGCCACATCTACCTGTGAAGCTAAGCACAGGGTAGTGTTTACAACTACAGTTGAGTGTGTTTGGCTCAGGTGCCTTATTTACTGATTTGGGTATTGGCAAGTCCTTAGCCACTACCATCTTCAATGATAGTCAAAGCCCTATGACAGTTACTAGGAATCTAGTTTTTCATGCTCGCACAAAGCACATTAAGGTACATTATCATTATGTGAGGGAGAGATTCTCTTCGAAGGAAATAGGCTTGGCCTACGTGCCAACATAGGACAACTTGGCAAATTTATTCACGAAGTCTCTCGCTCTAGAGAAGTTTGAAGTTTTTGGAAAAACTTTAAACTTACTTACCTTTGGGGACTAGTTTGGGCTCCCTATCATAGTTCAAAGAGCATGGCACATCTTTGTACTTCTAGTGCCAACTCACCCCTTGTGCACATCATCACTCCAAGGGGGATTCGTAGTAGCCATATTTGGTAGTGATATGTGTGCACACACTAGGACCAGTCGGGGCACAATTTACCTCTTTAGGAGGTTTTTTCTTTCGTGCTAGAATACACCCATCTTGGGGTATACTCATCATCTTTTTACAACACATATTCATTTTCTATCTATCATCTCATCGTGTGCTCCCTTGAGCTTCTCCACCACCATTGTGTGTGTCTATTGCTGCAACCCTATTTCCAACAAAGTGAAGGATTCTTTGATTAAATAATTCAAGGAGACACATGTCAAAAGTAGCCAAGAAGAACAACTAATAGTGACATCTGGCCTTATATCACAAGGGAATGAAGATTTCTATTTTTGTAATTTGTAATAAAGTGAGAGAGGGTGATTCTCTATCTATAAAAGAAGCCCTCCTCTCCCTTTAAAATGAGTGGAATGAATGAGAAAGCATCCTCATTTGTGCATTCTTGTGTCTTTGCCACTCCATCCTTACATTTTAGCTCTATCATTTAGTTTTGCCATTTTTATTTTCTCCTAGATTTGGCAATTTTCTCTAGTGATTTAGCATTAGATCTCCATGGCTTGTCTATGTTGTTTTTAATGAACCATAATAAGGAAGATTTAGGAGTTATTGATTCCCTAAAATACTAGTGGGTTAAAGACACCTCTTGTGGTATCCCTTGTCTTGTTATACCTCTCTCCTTTAGAGGTACCAATGGTTTTAGCAGTAGTGAGCATATGGAAAGATCTCAAGAAGCCTGCTATAGGGACATTGGCATATTCTTACTCTCTATTTTGAATCATTGAGAAGCCACAAGGTAAGCGTTTATACAAATACAAGAGAGGAGTATAGTTTAGGTAGTTTTCACCCCCTTACCAAAATAGGTATAACTTTCGCTTAGATGTCCAATTTCAAAACTTTTTATAGCTCTCTTCAAGCTCTAACCACTATGTGATTGGTGCAAACATAAAGGTAAAATTTTGCATTTCTTTGTTTATTGTTATTTTCAAGGCGTTTTTAATAGTTTTTCACCCCTCCAATAAAATGGTGATAAATTTTTTACTCCCTCCAATAAAATGGGTGCCAAGATCTTTTCATGCTTTATGCATTTACATGATTCAATTTTTATGCAACCTTTCGAGTATAAAGAATAATTTTCTATGTTTATCTCTATTTTTAGAATAACGGTCCATTGGAATGCTTGATTTCTCTTAATCTCTTTGTGGAATTACCATTTTCCATGTATCTAATTGATCTTTGGCACCTTTCTCTTTTCTCTTTCTCTAAGATGTTTTACCTAAATCACCGAATTTGCATGGATGAGACATAGTAACACTCATCTTATGTCTCTGTTCACATAATCTTGAGTTGGAAAAATTTCTTCTAGCAAAGAGTTGCCCGTGGGAGTGTAGTGTAGTCTTGTGCGAGTGTACTTCTAACTTCAAGAAGTGATCAAAGTTAAATTTCTCTCACTAAGACTAATTTTAAGAAAAAATATAAGCAATCATCAAAGACCAGCCCTGAAACTAGCTGTAACAACCTTAGCTGATTTATTAAGAATGGTTAAAGAAATGGGGACCCTATTTTGTGGATGTATCTTCAGATCTCATGTTCGTTTCCTCAGGGTCTCATTTTTCGTTTGCATCTTGGGGATTTAGTTTGAGGATTTTGGCTATGAGTGAATCCACTCCTATAACCTTCTCTTTATGTTTTCATTATACTGTCGCTCTTTGGCTTGTTGTGGCCTCTGCATTTGCCCCCTTTTCTTTAGGTTTTCATTATACTTCTCTCTTTTTATTGCTGTCGCCTTTGCATTTGCTCCCTTTGAGCTGGAAGAATAGATTGCTAGTGAGCTCAACTCCTTCTTGTGCTATAGCTCAACTCCTTCTTGTGAGCTCAACTCCTTCTTGTGCTATAGCTCTTCATAGATGTCCATGTTTTTTATTATGAGCTCATTCAACTATGCAATGTGTTCTTTTTGCTCTTTCTCCAGCTATCTATTGTTCACTTCTAAGTCCTGTAGTAGCGTTTTCTGGCGAAGCCCTTTTTTAGGCCTCTTCATACTACTTGAGATTATGCAAATACGCCTTGAGCTAGAATCCTTGAAGTTCATTAATGGCCCTGATGGGGGACGTGCTATTTTATCACCGTGATCTTGGGCAACTCCTCATCCAACTACCTTGCTTTTCTCTTAATTACAACTTTGTCCTTTTTTGTTTTACCTTCAGTTACCTCTCTAGCTTTGATGTTCTCTTCTTGAGGGCTCTTGGATATCCTCCTTAACATCAATTCAGAAGACCATATAAGGGAGTTTAAAAAAATCCCAATTCCCATTGTGCAAGGTAAAAGAAATGGGGGCACGGTGAACCTTTTTAAGATTTTGTCAAAACCAACTCATTTGACATATCATTAGGAAAGCTCTTGAAGAGTATGTTCTAAATCCACATTCTCTGACAAACTTAAATAAGGTGTACTGAAAATACAGCAAAAAGTATATTAAAAAGAAAATTCCCAAAGTACTGAGATTTTCCCAAACTCCCTAATATGCTCTTTTTGGGGCATTGTCCTTTGTTGGAGAGGCCCCAGATGTCTAGCCGTGCCCTTGAGTGGGGGATATAGAGGGAAACTCATGTGATATGCCTTGTTTCTAAGGATCTACGAACTCTCATACTCTCATATCATCCCCCTCTTTGTAAGTGAGCATAAGAAGCCAACATATGAAAGGGGGGTAACACCATTATCCCCTCCGACATGAGCCTTAGATGGGCCTTAGATTCCCCTCATAGCATGCCTACATGCCCACTACATCCAAGTATTTTCATCTTCCCACTACTACATCATGTCTTCTGGCACTTACACCACATCTAACTCTACATGTTCTTCTTCTGCGTAGAGGATATGTATCTTTGCCTTAGAATTAAAAAATTCTTTTGATCCTTGTCTGCAACCTATTATCTACATGTTTTATAATGGCTAAGGTTTGGTTAGCTATCTTTTGTGTTCTCTGTGCATATCTCGAGGGGTTCATTATATGTAAACCCTCTATATATCACCTGTGTTCAAGGCTAATTTTATAAACCCCTTATCTGTGAATTTTTCATGAATAAATCAAACCCTTTTTCTATTCAATCTATGGATACCCCCTTTAAATGGTACCCTTCTGTATATGAAAAATGTGTAAAAAAGGGGACTTAAAAAACCCCTTCCATTGAACCCACATGCTACACTTACATATTTATAAGTGAACCCCCCCGAGGTGCATACATATATAATTGCCACTCTACTTGGTGGACATAATCAATGTTCACGATGGATATGGGGAAAGTAATGTATTGAGTGTAATTTTTCCCATATCTAGCAGTGACTGCAATGTATTGAGTTGCTATTTTCTCCATATCCATCGTGAACAAAGTGTTCCTTGCCACTCTACTTGACTGGATGAGGATTTCCACTTAGGATCCTTGCTTTCTCATAATCATTGTTATGTGCACATTATATGTGTATATACTAGGAGGCTAACCCACATTAGGCTTGTGAGAAAGGGAGGATAGGAACAAGCTCTAGTGGAACATGGGTTAGGACTAACCTTAAGGGTTGAGGCAACTCAATACATTGCACTCACTGCTAGATATGGGAAAAATTACACTCAATACATTACTTTCCCCATATCCATCGTGAACAAAGTGATCCTTGCTACTCTACTTGACTGGATGAGGATTTCCACTTAGGATCCTTGCTTTCTCATAATCATTGTTATGTGCACATTATATGTGTACATACTAGGATGCTAACCCACATTAGGCTTGTGAGAATGGGAGAATAGGAACAAGCTCTAGTGGAACATGGGTTAGGACTAACCTTAAGGGTTGAGGTTAGGGTAAGGGTCACACATGGGAAATGGAGAGTCAAGAGTCACTTGAGGGTCCTCCTATATAATAGGGGAATGGGGCACACTCAAGGGAGACTAGACTGGGTTATGTTATGTTCTCTTGTGTGTAGAGGATTGTATCTACTCACCTATAATTTCACAAGTTGCTATAGCTACATGCTGCTGGATTGGAGTCATACCTCTTGGTGGTATGGGACATCAAGGTAAAGGTATGAGGTACTTCATTGTAATTCATGTGTGCTTGGGGGTGGTTGGGTGGATGAGTTTATGCCTCGTTTATGCATGTTTATATATGAAAATTATCTTGAGAGATCTTAGGGTTTTAACAATGGTATCAGAGCAATCTCTAGTTAATTGTTGTTATTTTTTCTTTCTTATTCCGATTCTTAACATTTTTTTAAAGTAAATTTTTTTACTAAAAAAATATTATTTTGTTGATTATCATGTGGATCATCGATATGGCGGTTGAAACGTATGTTGTTTCTATTCAATGGACGAATCGACGTTGGAAGGGAATTCCGTGAGTTCAATGCTATTTTTTCCAAAAGAAAATTGGTTTAAAATAAGAATTTAAGGAATTTTTACCAAAATAATGCACATTTTATTGTGGATATTTGTGGTAGAGTGAATTTTCTGAATTTCTATAATTTTTGGGAATTTTTCCTAATTTTAAAGAAAATTTTAGAGCATTCTTATGATAAAAAATATATTTTTTTATCCATTTTGGCGGGTTTTCCACGGTGATGCTATCAAATTTTCTGTCAATTTTCTGCTGAAATGCAGTGTGGGTTTGCCAATTGATGCATTGAGTGCTCTCCCATGTGCGTGGAATTCTCTTCTCCTCTCAAATCTGAAATTTTCTTCTATTTTCCTCTCCCGCGTGTGTGAATGCCTCTTGATAGGCATAATTTTCTTCTATTTTCCTCTCCCGCGTGTGTGAATGCCTCTTGATAGGCATAATTTAATTAAAATATTAATCATAATTAAAATTTAATTATGATTAAGATATTTTAATTAAAGCTTAATCCTCCTCTCTGTTTAACAGAGAAGAAGGGGGGTGGTGAGAGTGAATATTTGAATGGAGAAGAAAGAGAGGAGAGGCTCGTAGTTGACTAATCTCTGAGGTTAAAATTGGGTGAAAAGATAGGGAAATAGAGGATTCGACTTCGGAGTTGGTTGAGATTGTTTAGCACATATTTCTTTCTTTTCATTGGCAAGAGTGCAATGTTTTGAGAGAGGAAAAGTATGTTATGTACACATTATATGTGCATATACTAGGAGGCTAACCCACATTAGGCTTGTGAGCATGGGAGCATGGGAACAAGCTCTAGTGGAGCATGGGTTAGGACTAACCTTAAGGGTTGAGGTTAGGGTTAGGCATCCAAGGGTCACACATGGGAAATGGAGAGTCAAGAGTCACTTGAGGGCCCTCCTATATAATAGGGGCATGGGGAACACTCAAGGGAGACTAGATAGGGTTATGTTATGTTCTCTTATGTAGAGGATTGTATCTCCTCACCTACCATTTCACACTACAGCTACATGTTGCTGGATTGGAGTCATACCTCTTGGTGGTACAGGACATCAAGGTAAAGGTATGAGGTACTTCATTGTAATTCATGTGTGCATCCCTTGGGCTCGGCATGGTGGGTGGATGTGTTTATGCCTAGTTTATGCATGTTTATGCATGATAATTATCTAGAGAGATCTTAGGGTTTTAACAATCATCCACTCCATCCATTAAGTTTAGTCCATTTTGCAGTGGTGGTCACATTGAGTTCTTTTGATAGGTGTGTCCCTTCAGACTAAAATCCTTGTCTTCTTATTACCCCTTCTAAAATGGAGGTACTTTTCCTTTCCTAGTCTTAATTTATCTTTACATGCCATAGCCATGGCTTACCCCAAAGCATAGGGGCACTATATTGTCTCCATCCTTAGCACCACAAATGAGATGGGAAATTTTTATTTTGCCATACCATCATCTCCTAATTTCTAATTATCCCCAAAGGTTCCACTATCCTCTTATATACCATTCTTTTGTTTGGATGTCATTGCTTGTTGCCACCATCATCTCCTCATTTCTAATTATACAGTTCAATTGTCCTCTTACTTGCCATTCTTATGTTGAACATCATTTCTTGCTAGTTCATTAGTCCTAACTAGGCTAGTTGTTTGTTCCAAATTGATGTTTACTCCCAATCCTCCAACTAATAAGACTCGAGGTATCTCATAACCTTTGAGAGTTCCACCTGTGTAAGACCATGTTATCTACCTCAAAAATTGTCTCTATTTCTGTTTTATAACGCTCTACTTTTGACTTATCAACTATGGATTCCTCTTACCCAAATTGAGCGATTATCCTAGCCAAGAGCTAATTTTGGTAATTGGGGACTAGGTGGCTCATTCTCTTCAAATCACTCTAGAAGTTGTACTCTACATAGGCCTTTCTAGTGTCTTAGGTGTGTGTCCAGATTGGGGTCCAAATGCGTTCCCTCACACTTGGAGATTATGAACCTTTATCTTTTGAGGCAATTGTGTTATTGTCTAGCACTATGGCTCTTATCCAGTCTGGCCCCAAAAAAGAATTCCTATATATCTCCCCTAAACAAAAATTAAAGTATTAAATAGCTGACATTTGGTACTAGATTTGTCGAGTTGGGTAGCACTAGTCTAGTCTCCCTATGAGAATAGCTAGCCATGGAGGGAGCCCTTCCTATCTTCTTTTTTTCGACTATCATCTGACCCAAGATCCTCCCATAGTTACCAATTTTTCATTGCCTTGTAGGTGCTTAATTATCTACCCATAGGCAATGCTGCCGAGGAAGCACCAAGGGGGGTTTTGAACCCAAGACCTTTGGTCCTAGGCAAACACCTTCACCACTTGAGCTATCACCTCATTGGCAAGCCCTTCCTATCTGTATACATTTTACCTACTCATAAGGGTTTTAAATTTCTTTTTATCTAATTATTTAACTTTTTACTAATATAAGGATGTTAAATGCATAGCTATTTTACTTACAAGCATGCCTCTTGAATGTTCAACTTAGCCACCAGTATAATTAGGACACCATTTTCTGTTGTTGTGAGCCCTTATCTAGCTTGTTGACATGTACCAAGGTGACATTTAGGTCTAGGTTCAACTCAAGACATGTGAAAGTACCACATAATCATATGTAGCCCACTTAATGTAATGATGTATGTGTAACCTAGGCACTAATTAAACCCATGATCATGTGCAGTATCGTCTACCTACATTTTTTATCCAAGATCAATAGTAGTATCATCTACTTGTACAAAATCCTTAATAAGGAGCAGTATTTTCTACTTGTGAAAAATCCTTTTTTGTCCAAGGTCACTAGCAAGGTAACAAAATGGTCAGTAGGTTTCATAGGAGCATGGGCAAGGCTAGAGGTAGCCCTTTTTTGGGTGCCCAAATATCAAGTTAAATGGGCATGGCCCAAGTTGGAGAGAAGAGAACCCACAAGAAAGAGACAAAAAACAACTATTTAATTTTGTGTCCTCTTTTGCCAATCATATTATAGCAAAAGTGTTTGACTACTAGCACATAGGTCCCACGCACTTCTCATTCAACTTGGGCACGGCCCAAGTTGGAGAGAAGAGAACCCACAAGAAAGAGACAAAAAACAACTATTTAATTTTGTGTCCTCTTTTGCCAATCATATTATAGCAAAACTGTTTGACTACTAGCACATAGGTCCCACGCAACCCACACTTCTCATTCATCACCCCCATAAGCTAATTGAACCTTTCCTATACATAAGTGCCATACAACCCACACTTCTTACTCAATAGCCCCATACATCTATAAGATAAGAAACCCTCTCCTATGTAGTGTAGGTGCATAAATGCAAGGCTACAAAGGGTGTTACAGTAGAAGAAATTGAGAACCAATCTGTTTTTAGCCAACATAGTTGGAGTGGTAAAATGCAGGTCATCATTGTTGAGTTCAAGTTCTTACTTTAGCCTTGCCAAAGCATGTTTCATTGGGTCTTGCCTTAGAGCCAGAAATGTAACCTCCCATGTGGGTGCACTAGTTTGTCCATTTCATCCTCACTTTGTTGTTACATCAAAATTCTCCTTTTCCAAAGGGGTGAAGGGGGATCTCTCTTTGCATTCATGGAGGAAAAAAGAGGTCGATACTTTGTGATGGTTCTCTCTCATAAAAGGCATAGGAGAAGAGGAAGCTAATGCAAGCAGAAAATCTACAATCAAATCTATCTAGCATGAAGCAAGGAAGATTCCAAAGAATACAATCAGGCAAGAAGAGGGAAGAAAGAGAGCTCACAGGTAAACTATTATAATGGAATGATCTTAGGGGGTGTACTTTTAGAAAGACCTACATATAATGTGCATTTAAAGGATATTAAAAAATAACATTTTCTATGAATTTTGACTTAATAAAATGACCCCTTTTTCTTTCTAAACTTAGGGTTTTCTTTTCAAAATGCCATTTAAAACCCCCTTATAGAAGTAGATTTATGTAAACTTTTCTCAAAATGTTGGTTTAAAAAACCCCCTCTTAATTATCGCACGTAGTAGACTTCCCTATTTTTAAGTGAATCCCCGACAGAATGATTGTCTAGTTCTTATTGTAAAAAATGCCTTATATGCAAGTGACTAGTTCTCACACTAGGCCAATCAAACTGAAATGTAGTATGGCCTTTATTAATACTCTTAAGTATCTATGAACAATAAGTCCGTAAACTTTCCCTATTTAACATTAATCTCATGGTAAGGCTACTATATATATTCTAGTGTTGCCTTACAATAGATACGTGCTTGTTCATGTGGGTAAGATGACAAAGCGCCTTATAGTTAAGTCACGTAGGTGAAATCATGTTAACCAATAGAGTGGTTAACATAGCCCCCTTCCTAATGGCTACCATGTTCTCGCATCACCCAAGTCAGTGGTAAAGTTGCTACCAAGAAGTGGATAGTGTGGATGGTCTAGGATATGCCATAGAGTTGACCAATGTTAAGGGTTAGTTTGGGACTGATCCATAGCTAGATAATATAGGGCAAGGTGATGTGAAGCTTTTGGCTACTCTAATGGTAGGTAGCTTATTGAGGCAACATGAAAAGTCATAAGTGATGTAGAGGTTCTTCATATGCGGGCCTCCATTGGTTGGGGAAAAGTTGTACGCCCTTCAACTATGAGGTGGCCGTTAGAAGAAGAGCTCTACACCCTATGAATGGTGGAATAAGTGTCAAGATCCCATGATGGAATGATCAACGTGGATATATTGAGTTTGGGTCTTGGTAGGTACGATAAGTATTATGCCTAAATGGGGCTTTTGCATGACAAATATATTAACAAGGGTGAGTTTTTATTGGGGTTAAATTGGAGTTGAAGCAAAGAAAATATTAAGGGAGGTACCTACAAAGTGGATGGTCTGTTTCCCCCCATCTAAAGATGTACCAAGAGGGTTAGCATTGACAAGGTTAGTTTTACAAGTGCATGTGTTTGTGTGTAACATGAGATGTGAGAAGTGAAAAAATTAGCATACCCAGTAGGGAGGAATGTGTGTCCATGTGGGTGCACTTCTCCAACACAAGGACTAGTCCAACATAACTGCTTTCTTCGACTCTTTTTTGCTATTTATTTGATGTCTACTTGACATCCCATTTCTTAGGGAGTTAAGATCAATAGAGTGTAGAGGTAATGAAGCTAGGCATCACCTATGTGGCTCAAGGGACTCCGTGGTGTCGCGCACTTGTGATAGAGGTAGGGTGGTTTGAATGGATGGCGTGTTCAAAGATGAGGCCATGTAATGTGTACTTTTTGGGGAAGGTCTAGGAAATGGGTTGTGGGTTATGGGCTAGGCTTGTGCTGCCATGGTCCCTCCATCTAGAAATGTACTTGGATGATGGCTTTCAGTAATGAGCCTCAATGTAGGTTTGTGAGAGAGCAGTGCCTATGTGTCTATTACATACATGACCTATGCATATTGTATCTATTACATACATGACCTATGGATATTGTGAGAGAACAGTGATGATGTGTCTATTACATACACAACCTATAGATATTGTAGGTCACGCACATGCACATTGGGAAAAACTCCAACACACTACTTTCTAAAATATTTTTTTGTTTGCTTTCTTTGACCCCTGACATATGGTTTGAGATAGGGAATTGGTGGTTAATGTGTAACCAGGTTGGCCAATATAAGGCAGTTGGGTTATCCATGAGAACATAAGAATTTGGGACACCCACGTTGGCAACAAGATGGGAAAAGCATGTATGCAAGCATGGTAGAATGGATCCAGATGCTTACGAGCCTCTTTTTGAATTGTTGGTGTGGCTATTTGGCGTGCTTTCTTAAAGCATGGAGATGTCAGTGATAAGAATGGAAGTATTACATCCATCCCCCATCGCCCATCCATGTCACCGCGCTAGGGGTGAAATTTTAGAATGTCGAGTTGTGGTCTGGTCACTTTTTGGGCATGTAGCTTTGTCGATGGATTTTTGGGAATCTCTACCTTGTTTTACACGAATGTAGGCAAGGTTTGTGCCTTGGAGGGAGATGTAGAGCATGGGTAATTGAAGCACCACGAAGTGTGCACACTTGGGATAAAGATAGGGTGAGGATTGGGGTGTCCATTTAATTGGGAAAGAGCGAGAATTCCTTAGTGGCATCTTGATAAGTCCCAGCATGCTGTGCACAAATGGAAGGCTAGGAGACCTTATGAGATTGGAAACACTAGAATGGCATCATGAATAGGAAGAGGTCTAGATGGAAAAAGAACAAGACTCAATGAGAAGGTCAAGACAATAGGATCAAAGGAAACCATGCAAAATGGTGGCATGGGGCATGGATGCTGCACGCAAGAAAGGGATCTGTTGGTGGAGTGGATTGATAAGGTGCAATGATGGGTGTAATTAGAAAAAGGGGGAATGGCTGCAAGGATGGGTACAAGATGGATCGCAAGGTATGAAGGATTGCTCGAGTCAAAGTTCCTAATTGCCAGTGGTGGTAAATGGATATCCGTGAAGTTTACTGCACACTCGAGACTACACACCACACACCAAAAACTTGCAAGGGTTTAGTTATAAGTGGAAAATGATTTGGTTTTGGTGATAGAAGTGAGATTTTCTTTGGAGTTTCTAGGTGGTTTGGTAATTAGGCTATGTGACGATGTACTTACAAACAATCCCAACTATAACAACTCTATCCTCCAGGGGGGGAGTGCTCTAGCCAAAGACAAAATATGCAATAAAAGTAGGGCAAAGTGGTAACCTGCACTTACATAGTTTTTGGGAAGAGCACCAACATCAGCATTGCATTGACCATTTCTTGTGAGATTTAGTCTTCTCATTATCACCACACTGACTTAGTGCCAATGGCAATGTGGCCTTGGTGTGGGTTGTCACATTGGTGGTGGTTAGAATGAGCCGATAGTTTATGTGGTGTGGTTTGGCAGAGAGACCAAGGTTTATGTTCTAGGGAAGAGGATGGGGAAGTTGACCTCTTTAACATCAGCACAAAAAGAGGAAGAATAAAACTCAGATCACTATTGTCTTTCGATTTTGAAAGTGGCTTCGAGCTTTGTGAAATTTATGCCTATGAGTTCACTCATAGCTCAAAAAGAGAGCTTAGAGAGTTTTGTAGGTAGAGAATTTAGCTTGCAAATCCTTTTTGACCTTGAGCAAGAAAGAGAGGAATCTACCTTTCTGAACAAACCCTACATTCATTTATTTCCTACCTAGAAAGCTTCGAATGTGATGACTTTGGTGTGGAGGCCACCATAGGGATTGAACAATGAGAGCTTACATGATGGAAGATTTTGTTGCAGAGATAAAAGGAAATGGATACCTTGTATAAGGAAAAAGGATAAAATGATAAGATGATATAGGGTTTTAATTATGGTTATCAATAATATAATAGCCTTGGATTTCCTTGTAAGTGTTGCTATGGAAGTAGGGTTCTATGGATAGGAGGATGATTATGATCATGTTTCCAGCCCTAGCCCTTTGAAGAGGGGGATTGTCAATGCTACTGAGGCTGGTCATGATAGATGTGAGGATGTGTAGGTACTTTTTCTACTCTACATTAGCAAACCAAGGTAACAACTTGCTTCTCTCCTCCACTCCCTACTTACTCTACTCTGCACTAGCCAAGCAAAAAACTTGCTTCTCTCCTATACACCCTACTTGCTCTGCAATATGTTGCCAAGGTAGCAACTCACTTCTCTCCTCTACTTACTACTTTCTCTTTGCTGATCTATGTGTTTCCCTAAGGTAACAACTTTCTTCTCTTCTTTGCACCCTGCTTGCTTTTCTCTGTGTCAACCAAGGTAATAGCTCACTTCTCAGTTCTTTTCTCCATTCTTGTTGTGCTCTACATCGACCAAGGTAACAACTTGCTTCTCACTCCTTTCTTACTCTTCTATGTTGGCCAAGGCAATATCTTGCTTCTCTCCTTTGCTCCCTTGTTACTTTACTCTGCATCAGCCAAGGAAATAGCTCGCTTCTCTTACTAGATCTACAAGAGGCCCCTTTGCTCTCTCTCTCCCAATCTATAGGCGATAGCGAGAAATGGTGGCTACTTTCCTCCCCTCTCAACATGAACGTCTAACAGCCATATTTTCTCCTCTTTTGGCTTAGCAACAAAAATAAGCTATAGAGGGAAGGGTGCAGGCACTTGTTGTTGACAATTTAAAAGTGGATCCACACAAATTGCATCATGTAGGGTAGGGGGAGCCACTCAAGCCACACAAGCTACATCACAGTGTGCAAGAGATTTTTTCCAAGAAGCCATTATCATGAGAGTGACAGGTAACACTAAAAGGTAAGACTAGGAAAGAGTATTGAAATGTAAAAGGTTGCATATAAATAAGGTAAGACTAGGAAAGAGTATTTATATGTAAAAGGTTGCATATAAATAAGGTTTAGGGGATTTCAAATAGAAAATACCTAAGCAATGGTTAATAGGAATTAAAGTTAAAGTAAAAAATAAATAGATAGTGCACAGTTAAAGCCTAAGAGACACAAAAGTAGGTGCCCCCTTCTGGGGGTAGTTGAAGAGCCATTGGAGGGGAAAAGGTAATGTCTAGCTAAAGAAAGGTCAAGGGGCTGAGTTTGGAAGGTCATGCATCACTTAGGTCTATATAACCATAAGTTTAGAGACTATTTTGGATATGGTTGGGTGGAGAATCAAAGTACTAGTCTTACAAGTCCTCATGCTTATAATGCAAGGAGAATTACATTGTTAATCAGAGCCAAGTTCTTTCTCTTCCATGTCTCCATTGAGATACTCATTACTAACTTTAATCTCTACTTCTTAATCTCTTTTCTATTCATTTCCATGAGCTAATCTCTATATTTCTCAAATATTTTCCATACAAAATACCTCTTGCCTAATAAATTGGACATACTTTAGAGTTCTACATGGAGCAAGTGTAGTACAAGATAACCTAGGTTTGATAACTTTTAGTAAAAAAAGGAATAATCAAAATACCTTTCAAACTATAAGAGTCAACGGTACTTCACCTTTATTGGTTGAAATAAAAAAATTTTATATACCATATTTTTACACTATATATATATTATAAAAATTAATATAAATAAAAAAAATAAACGTTATGTAATATGGAATCTAAACGTTTTAAAACGTTTATTTTTAATCGTTATGGAATCTAAACGTTTATAAAATTACACTATAAATTATGGAGTCACCTTTAGGCTTTATCCATAATCCATTATCTTATCGCTCGAGTCCTCGCTTACAGTCCACTCAGTGCTAGCCTCGCTATGCTGCCACGAGTCCTCGCTTACAGTCCACTCAGTGCTAGCCTCGCTGTGCTGCCACAGTGCCAAGGCCCAAGTTACACTCTTGCAATGGACTGTGCGAGTCCCGAGTCCGCAGAAGGGAAGGACCAAGGCGTCAGAGTTCTATCACCACTACCGGACCGAGCACAGGCTACGACTTCTCTTTCCAGGTATGCAAAAACTTTGAATCAATACTAAGTAGTGTCTGTCTCTCTTATCAGTAACCGAGTAGTGAAAGAGAGGAGATACTCAGATTGTGTGTTCGATAAGAGTGTGTGTCTCTGTAGGAGTGAATAGAGAGGGAGATACTCAGATTGTGTGTGTATACGCCACAGTAGTGTGCACTGTGTGTAGCTGATTATTAGGCTGCTGTGCCCAGCAGCATAATAGAGAGGAAGAAAAAAGCCATTAATAGAAGGAAGATTGCCGATTTTTGTATATATATATTTGAAGAGCAAATAGAGCAATTTTTGCAGAGAGAGAGAGAGGGAGAAAGAATCAGCCGATTTGTGTGTGTGTATATATATATATATATATATAGAAATCAGTCAATAACATGCTATAGGTTGTGTAATAGAGCGAATATATATATTTGAATAGAGCGAATAGAGCAAAGCGTTGTTGATCTAGGGGGAGAAAGAATCAATTGATTTTTATAAATATATATTAATATATATATAGATATAGATATAGATATAGATATAATACATACATATATATATATATATATATATATATATATATATATATAGAGAGAGAGAGAGAGAGAGAGAGAGAGAGAGAGAGAGAATTGATAGGAGATGATTGAGAGGGAGAAGGATTCACATCAGTCAAATAACATGCTATAGGTTGTGCAGGGTTGATATAGGTTGTGGCTCGGGTACAAAGTTCGAACACTTCACAAATCATTGATTGGCATCAAACTTTGCAGGATTAAGGTCAGGGTAAATTTTGTTTTAGGTTGCCTCTCTCCATCTCTTTTCTGGCTTGCATCTCTTCTCTATGTCTCTCATTCACAACTACTCAACATCTTTTTTCTTTTAATTTTTAGATATGTTGAGGCATACAACTTGACATGACTTGCTATTTCTTGGTAAACCATTAATTTACAAGGAACATATTATCATAATAATACATTTCAAATATTTCAGATGGCTTTTGTGCAATCCACACTACTTGGATTTGGAGGATTTAGTAAAGAAGTTATTGTGGATAAGAAGAAAAAAGGTAAAAGGTCAAGTAAAGAAATTAACGAAGAAATTATTGCTAATGATTTTACTGTAAGCAGCGAAGAGATTGATGAAAAAGAGGCTATGCGTAGAAAAAGAGCTAGGTTATCGTGGTGTGAAAATTGGAGAAGTGAATTTCATTGGCTGGAATTTGATAGAGAGAAAGCACGCATGTATTGTAAGGTTTGCATGGAGGATCCTAATTGCAAAA
Source organism: Cibotium barometz (assembly GCF_041138505.1). Classification (NCBI taxonomy): domain Eukaryota; kingdom Viridiplantae; phylum Streptophyta; class Polypodiopsida; order Cyatheales; family Cibotiaceae; genus Cibotium; species Cibotium barometz. The sequence goes on along the minus strand of NC_141079.1, from coordinate 21,788,330 downwards.
GTGAGTTTGCAACAATAGGTGCACAAAACATACAACATAGTGCCCTAAGTACACATGCACGCTCTCGCACACATAGATTATCATTGATTCGTTCTATGTCAAGAGGAAGTCTTGAAGTAGGATTGAGCAAACAAAATGAAACACATGACGAAGAGATTACTAATCTATTTCGTACTCCCTATTTTCTTGCTAAAAATGATATCCCATTAAACAAGTTTGTGTCAACGTTAGAGTTTCTGCGAGAATGCAAAACTCCCAATGTACCCGAACATATGTACAACAATGATAAGAGTTGTGCAACTTTTGTTCAATATATTGGAAAAGCATTGTCACATAATATAGTAGAAGGATTAAAAAATTCTCCTTGTTTTGGGATCATGATAGATGAATCTACAGATATATCTATCGATGAGCACATGATAGTATATGCATCTTATCTAGAGAATCATTGTCCACGTCCATCTTTTTTTGGACTTGTAGATGTTATTGGGGATCGTACTGCCGAGGGCTTGTATAATTCCTTAATAACATTGATCTTAGAAAATGGATTGGACTTAAGAAAGTTGGTTGGATTTGGATCTGATGGTGCATCCGTAATGATAGGAAAGAGATCCCGGGTGTCTACTAGATTAAAGGAGTCTTGTCCTTTCATGACCATTGACATCTATGCATTGTGTGGCTCATCGCACAAATCTTTGTGCATCTAAAAGCATAGAAAAGTTTCCATTTGCAAAAGCTATAGATTCCACAGTTAATGAAGTCGCAACTCTTTTTAGAAAGAGTGTCATCCGCAAAGAGAAATTAAAAGAATTACAAGAAGAATTTGAATGCTCAATAATTCAATTGGATAAAATTCATTCAATTAGATGGTTGAGTAGATCAATGGTTTTAGCAAAGTTTTGTGACTCACTAGAGCCTCTTCTTGAGTTCTTTGAGAGTGAGAATCTCGTAGTCTTTAGCAAATTATCTTCTCTAGAACTCATTTATGCATTACATTTCTTAGCAGATCTATATCAACATTTGACAAAGTTAAGTAAAATATTTCAAAAGTCATATGTTAATATTACTAGTATTCCTGGCATTGTGAATGCTGAGATTTGTGCATTGGAAATAGAGTTTGTGTCAGAACCGGATATTGACATGAATGCAAGAAAGGAAGATACAAGGGGTTTTCCTATTATTCCTGATTATGGACCAGATAAGGGTTTTCTCCATGGTTTACGATCTTCAATAAAAGGTGACCATTTTCGTAGCAAAAAATTATCTCGCTCTTCTGATGGCTCTAATATTGAATTGGTTATTAGCTTTCAAAAAGCATTCACATTAAGTGTTATTAAAGATTTGAAAGAGAGATTTGTGGATAACTCTACCTTGGCTTGTTTTAAAATACTCTCTCCATCTTGCTATCCTCTTGGAAAGCTACTTAAGAATTTTGGAGTTGATGAATTAGACAGGTTGATATCATTTTATGGAGAAAGCAAACTTGCAAATGGTGAGTTAATGGAGAAATTTGTAGATCCAATATCTCTTCGAAGAGAATACCTTACATTCAAGATTCAAGCCACTAATGATTGGAAAGGGTGGAATTTGCGAGACACTTGGTCTTACATAAGTAACAATATCACTCTACAAGAAAAGTATGAAGGGTTGCTAAAGCTTGCGCAAGTTGCATTAGTCCAATGCTCTAGTACTGCAATTTGTGAGCGTGGCTTTAGTATACAGAATATTATCAAATCAAAGTTGAGGAATAGATTGACGACAAAGAGTACAACTTCCTTAATGCGAGTATCCATCGAAGGTCCTCCAATGTCAGAGTTCGACTTTAGCTCAGCAATAGAGCTTTGGAGGCTTGATGCCATTATGACAAGACATGCTTTTACAAATGAAGACTAAAAGGTATTTCTAAAAACTTTAGAGGTTAAATATATTATTAATGCCTTCATAGCAAAGTACTAACGTATAATACAATCTTCTTTTCATTAGGAGATGGAGGAGCATGAAGGATTTGGGAGCTTGTGAGTAAAATAATTTCAACTAGTCTTAGCTTCTTTTAGGACGCAATGCAATATTTGTAGTGCATTTATGCACAAGCATGGATGATATTCTTGTGAAAGCAAAATTCTATTTTCTTTAATGATAAATATCATTTTACTCATGAATTTGGCAATCAACAATTTAGTAAATTCTATTGATGTCACCAATCATTTCGTTGCGAGAGTGTTTTAAAGTCGTTTTTAAGTACATTCTCTTGATACTCGAGTTATTTTGTCGCAAGAGTTTTTTAAAGTGTGTAAAATTCTGAATAAAACTTATAAAACTTTCAAGAATTTTAGAGAAAAATTTTTACACTTGGCAATATAAGAACTTACTTTTGATTTTTCAGATTAACTTAGGTATAAAAGGATATAGGATTTTGGTTTTTTTCGAACACTGACCCACACCCCAGCTCAGTCCGCCTCTCTACTTTTTTATTTTAAATATTTGTCGTGGTTCGCACCTTTAGTCTTGATACCCAGCGTTAGTCTTGCCTCTAGGCTTTAGAGCTGAGAGGCCACTAGCGAATTGCAATGAGAGTGAGTCAGTAGCATCATCGCTTGGATAACCTTCATGGCCACACACTCCAGAGAGAGGTCGGTGTGCGTGTGTGAGAGAGAAAGTGTGTGGGAGAGATGCTTTTCAGCTGATGTCTATAGAGAGAGAGAGAGAGAGAGAGCAGCTGTGCAATGGCGGTGAGGGTAGGCCTATGGGCTAAGTGCAACTTATCTTATCCCCAACAAATTCAGACCTAGTGTTATCTGCGTCCGCCCACTATATAATGGTGAGCTCAAGCCCTCACCACTACGCATGCAAGCACGCCCAATAGCTTACCTCACACCATCCTCACAGCTTATCTTGTCCAACGAGCGCAAAGAGCTGCATGGCTTCATCTTCTGCTCCCGTCTTGCTTCTGCTTCTAGTATTGGCAGCCGCAGCTTGGAGCTCCTCAGTACGAATGGTGGATGCGCAAGCCTGCTCACAGCCTTGCTGCGGAGCGCTGCCACAGGGCGGCACCGGTTTCTGCTCCACTGGCGAGTGCTGCAGCCAGTATGGCTTTTGCGGCGGGCCCAATGATAGTGCCTATTGTGGCAGCGGCTGCCAATCCCAGTACGGCCGTTGTGACGCCGCCGCCACCACTAGCACAACCACCTCCACCAACACCACCGCTGGGGGAAACAACTAGTAAGCTGGCGAGGCACCCGCCAGCTGCTTGCTGGCATTGGTGGTTAGGCTTGGGTAGCTATATATAGCGGGGCACCCCTGCTAGCTGCTTGCTAGGGTTGGAGGTAGGGTATGTCTTGAGTATGATGCTTGTACTAATAAGTAGTGGCCACCACCCCCGCTAGCTAGCTGCTTGCTAGGGTTGGAGGTAATTGAGTATGGGGTTAGTATGATGCTTGTACTAATAAATAATGGCCACCATGTATTGAGTACGATATAATATGATGCTTGTACTAATAAATAATGGCCACCATGTATTTTGAGTACGATATAATAAATAATGGCTACCATGTATTGAGAACGTCAATTGATTTTTTTTCGATTTGAACCGATGCAAAATACATTGAAGGATGGTTTATTCTAACACTAGTTGACACACTTGTCGTATCAATGTTTCTCATGTCTATGATCTGATTGTGCGACCTTCCAATGGCTGTGCTCGAAAAATGGTATTCTAGTGTGTTTCTATTGGCTAAAATGAAGAAAAGGTCGAAAAATTAAGGTGAAATTTAAGCAGGCTTTTTTTTAATTATCAAATGAAACTTATATATAATTGACTTATAAACTGGCGAATAATAATACTATCAAAAACCAAACCAAATAGAAATTTCCTAAACAAAGCCAAATAGTCATTTAAACTTTGCCTTTATTTTGATATTGAAAAACAAGCTATTTTTGACCACCAACTACCATATCGATAATGAGCATGGTAGGGTCATTCTTACAATTGACTTGAATATCCTAATATGTAAGCAATTACAGTTGAATATTTGCAAGGGAAACAAAATTGTGTTTGTCATGTCTCAAGCTATTAAATTTGTCACTTGCGATGTTCCTTCCCTTAGTGTTCCTTTCTACTTTATACAAAATGGCCCTAGCAAATAAGATAATACTCTTGTTGGTTCATGTATCTCTATGGATTTGTTGATGTATATAACTAATGGCTTACTTTGTACTTTGGTTTTGAATGTGAAATAACAATAAAGGCTAGTATCTTCTATAGGAAGAGGTAGAGAGGAGGGAAATAGAAAGCCACACAGGTTGAGAATAATAATCTCAACCTGATCCTCACACAGGCATGAACTAGGGGTTGGTATAGGGAATGTTGTTGAAGATACTCCTCTTGCGTTGGTCTTGTGGCCTCTAGTAGTTCGTTGGAGGGGTAGGATGGTAGGCATGAGCAAGCTGGAGAGCTCATTCCAAATTGCATAGAATGGTGACCCAAATGGTCACATGTGTTCCTCCCAGGGTTTATAGCCAAGCACGGAGAGGTGTGGCTTAGCTGCACCAATAGGAGTAGGAGATAGTCATTATCATAACTTAATAGCGTCAAGCAAAGAAGGAGAGGGTAGATAGCCGGATCAAGCTTACGCCGTGGCTCTGCTGCGCTAACGGGAGGAGGAAGGCGATCGTCATTGTTGTGGTGGAGATGCACTTTAGTGACGAAGAGCTACTCCTAATTTGGCACATGACAAGCTCAGAAATCTTAGCATAGATATATATATAATATAAAACTAACCCCTCCCTTTCACCTTTCCACTCTTAACTTTTTAAATAAACTTCTCTTTTTAAAAGAAATCTACTTGTATTTTTTTCCCATCTTACAAATACTTTTTGTCTATATTTCTCTCTTTTTTAACAACCCCCTCAAATATTTTTTTCTTTTTTACAAAAAGAAAAAAGAAAAAGAAAAAAAGATTCAAACGCCAAAAAGAAACAAATCTCATACATGGAAGCAACAAATGAAGTATCAAATGGATGAATGTCCAACGTGTGAATTTGCATAACGAGGCAAAGGTGGATGGTTGGCCACACAATCTTCCACGGCACTGACCAAATTTTTTAAGCTTCTAATTCATTGTAGCTTCATTTTAAACTCACCACAGCTTTTCTAATCAGATTGTTTGATTAATTTTTCAAATGTATATCTTAACATATATTGTATAGCAACCACTGGAATCAATAATTAGCATCCTTGATGTTTTGCATGTGTATATTAGAGAGCAACAATAGGGAGGTCTCTCTCCAAGATCATTGACTGAGGCAGGTATATTCTTTTACGGCCACTATTTCCAAATTCATACAGGAAGAAAGATAACTTTTGTCACATTGTGTAAGGCTTCTTCGCTCGAATTCACAAGTCATGAATAAGTGAAATTATCGAGCAAAATGTTTCTAGGAGGTGCAATTTAATCTCAAACCATAGATCTCTACAAGACTCCTTCAAGTAGCATTCACAAGTCATGAATAAGTGAAATTATCGAGCAAAATGTTTCTAGGAGGTGCAATTTAATCTCAAACCATAGATCTCTACAAGACTCCTTCAAGTAGCATTCACAATGCTGGTAACGGTATTTGTGGATTTGTTTGCAAAGTCAAGAATACGGGTTACAAAAATAATGCTAGTATGTGAAAACATGCAATACATGGATATGCTTGAAATCCTTGACAGAGGATGTGATACAAAAGGAAGAGAGAAATGTAATTTGCTTTGTTGAAATGAAAATGTGTTATAGGTATGTCTTTCTGCTATAGACGTATACACAGAGTACATTATAAATTAGTGCCAATGGATCGAGACATGGATGAGAATGCTCTTATTGAAATTACAATTAAACTCAATGATAGAGTGATTTCAATGGTAACTATTGGTGAAAATTATAGTCTAGAACAGTTACGACAAGATATCATAAATGAGAGCCAAACAGAATTGCAGTTTGACTTTAGTTTTAGAGTGGGCAACAAGTAGGTAAACAATCCAATGCTCTCAAAATTCATAATATGACGAATCCTAAAATAATTTTCTTTACTATATAGGTGTCATCGAGATGTGAGCAATGCATATATTGTAAAGACCTACAAGACAAACAGTTGACACTAACGTGTACGTGACCTTGATTGTTATTATTTTGCAGAGTTTTGACTTTGATTACATTTCAAACTAGAAGATCGAAGAGGGGAACGAGACAAAATTGCAAGACACACTTTAAACAAAGAAGACAACAACAACGCGATATTGGTCGTTAGGAGTTGGGTTCTATGTCATATCATGTTGTTGTGGTCGTTTGTTGAATGACGTTTAAACAAATTGGAACATACACTTCCAGAGCTAAACGACCACAACAATGTGATACTAGGTCATTCTACTGACATGTATACCCCCCACTACAAGACACTGCTACCATACACGCGTTCCATATACGCGATAAGTTATGGGCGCGTGTATGGTCGCGCATGTATTTGAATAGTATCGGGCACGTGTATATTGGCATCTAAATTCGCGTGTATACTGGTTTCAGCAAAATTAAAAACTATTTTCTTTAAACCATCTCATAGTACATTACAGTATATATCATTACACAATCCCACTACATGCATTTATAACAATGAAATATATTCAAACATAAATCATGAGATAATTAAAAGATAGCATATACAATAGAAATGTCATCAATTTAGAACGATACAGTGATGGATTGGTTAGGGTTCGATCTCATCTTCAATAAGATCCATCCTTGCCAAACGATCAACATCAATATCCATTTGATCAATTTGTAAGGCTACGATTAAATTTATTCCACTATTGATATTCTGTCCATTGATAATGGTATCGATGTCCTGGTCATCCTTATCAACATCACCATCATCCTCAATGATAGGGTCATTCTCATGATCATGAGAAATGGCACGCTCATCCTCATTATCATGATCATCTCTTATTTCTTGATCATTGATCACAACATCTTCATTGGCATGTTTGACATCATCTTCATTGCGGCTTGTTACATCCTCCATATGCTCCATATCACCTAGTGAATGTATTATACATCACTTTGGAACGTGGTGCAATAGGTATGACGTACCATCATTTAATGTCATGCACCATTGGCAGATAGATAACCTACTCAAATACACATACTGCAGTAATTAATTAGCATATCAAAAGTCAAGGGGTATGCGAGCTTAGATATATATGTACATGAAACACATTAGTAAAAAAATGCATACCTGCTCACATTGTTGTGGCAATACAAGCCTATCTTTCTTTGTTTGCCAAAACTTTGTAGAGTCAATCGTTACATAGCCACTTGCATGGTGTTTTATCGTTGCATTAGGCCCTTTTTCCACCACGTTCATTTGCCATTTGACATCCAAAACATACACAAAGAAGTGACGAAAGTCAAGCCTAAATATGTCTTGGATTGTGCCACAATAATCATCCATTTTTCTATTAGCTCCCTCAAAGCTACTAATGACATCGCAATCTTGTGTATTCCTCTTTTCATCAATTCTTTGTGTTCGAAAATGCTTGCCTTCACACCATATAGCATTGAACATAGTGCACTGGACCAAATAGAAGCAATATTTGTGTAAGCAATGTGAATAAATATTAAAAGTAAATCACTTACAACTAATGCAAAACATTAGTTCTATGTACCTTTAACATGCATCCTTGTGCATACGCCCATTCTTCCGCCATGATATGCAGCCCCTCGTCGCTCTCTCTGCTCTCTCCATTTCCTCATGCAACCAATCAACATGGATATCATTCGGAAGTGTTGCTAGATGCTTAGGGTACGCCTTACGAGAGCCATGTTACCTCCGAAAGAGAGCTCTTTCTACTTGCCTTTTTGTCTTTGCATCCTCATATCTTGTAACCCATCTGCTCATCACATCACTATTAAGTATGCAAGTGAAATTGAGATCATCAATCAATGTTCTGTCAATTACTTTACTCTGTCCTTTTCCTTGAGGCACAATAGAGGTCATCCTCAAGTCCTCTTCATTGCTCCATAGTCGTGGCAAAGAGCTGTCCACCTGACCAAGAAATTCTGAAATATATACAAGAGACTCTTGTATCAACCAACCCTCGGCCATGCTTCCTTCGGGCCTTGTACTTTGCCTCACAAAGTCTTTTAAGGTCTTCATGAAGCGCTCTAGGAAGAACATCCAATGTGCATGCACAGTGCCACATAAAGCAATTTCATCCACTAAATGCACAATGAGATGTAGTTGACTTGTGAGAATGGTTCACGGAAAAGTCTCCTCTACCAAACAAACCACCTCCACTGCCATAACACGCGCATCATCCAATGTGGCTGGATCAATTGCTTTGGAACTAACATATCTGAAAAATAAATGAATAGTACGTTATACCTCATGCACGTTCATTTGCAAGGTATAATGAAGGGTGATCTGACATGGGTTTTACATACCTTACAAGCTCACCCATCTTATAAATACATTTTTTCAAACTCTTATTTGCACAATGGTCGATGCTAGTAGGTAGTATGAACTGCGCACATAAGAGTACATGTATGTATGGTTTATGGCATTACAAAATTTAATTTCAACGTACAAGACTTGGAAAACACTTACTTGGAGCATCTTGTGCCAATCGTGGGACTTCAACCCATATAGTTGCTCAACGCCTCTTTTCTTAGTGGTTGTAAAGGCTCCCTTCAATGATCTCATACATCCAGTGGGAGTAAGCAAAGTGGTGATGGCCTGCTTTACCTGCTTCTCCTCTTTCTTTGATATAATCCATGGTGTAGGCGGAAGACGAATGTGTCCACCCTCCTCTCGTGGTCAAGCTTGACGCATACATCCTGCAACCTGCAAGTCCTCCCGTACGCTAACGGTACGCTAACATTGTCTCGTTTACCAGTAACATGTTCCCAAATACCAGATCCCACATTCTTGAAGATGTGCATGGGATCAAGAAGATGGTTGATCTTAAGATGGGTCCAATATGGTAGCCGAAAAAATGGAGTACCTACACAAGGGATTGCTGTATGTGATCTTTAATCCAATTAGAGACTACACAAAACAAGATTGAAAAACATTACTATACCTGTTCATGCCATCTGGAGGAAGAATATTTGTAGACTCCCAAATACGCTTCTAATCTTTTGCACACGAAGTGTTTGTGGAGGAATGTTACTCTTACTAGCAACATATTTAGGATGATCTGACGGGAGAAATCGATGATGATTATCGAATATGGTCTTACACAAACCGTCAGCATACTCATGTACTAACGAAGGGCCACAAACAGGACATGCATGTTTACCCGATGTCTTCAAACCTGCTAAAATATAAATAAAAGTTAGAATAATAAAATCAATAGTTATAATTAATATAGCCAATAGTATTAGAGTAGGGAGGCAATTAGAATTCTTACCAGAACAATCGCTATATCCTGGAAAGTCATGCATTGTCCACATCAACACTGCTTTTAAGTCGAAGTGTCGAGAGGAGGGAGGCCTACTAATGTCCACCACCGCAACACCTCTCCATAGTTCCTCCAACTCATCAATCAATGGTTCGAGAAAACATCCATATGCTTGACTTTATGTTTCCCTGAAATTAGAAGGGATAACATAAGATGTCCCTTCTTGATCGCCATTGATGGTGGAATGTTGTAATTCACCAACACAACTCGCCACACGCTGTATGCGGTGCTTTTGAAACCAAATGGATTCACTCCATCCATACCTAGGCCAAGTCTCAAGTTTCTGGGCTCTGTTTTAAAGCTAGGCCACTCATCTTCAATATGCTTCCAAGCAGGAGTGTCTGTGGGAATTCCCCACATGCCATCATCCGATCGATGTGAGGGATGCCATGACATGAGCTCTGCTATGGATTTGCACTTGAACATGTGTTTGATGCGAGGAATTATAGGAAAGTGTCGCAAGACTTTACGAGGTACATCAAAACTCTTCACATCTGTTCTATACCTTGCTTCACCACAAGTGGGACAATGTCGAGCCTCCTTATGCGTCCCACGAAAGAGAATGCAATCATTGACGCATGCATGTTTGCGATCATAATCCAATCCTCCAAGAGATGTCACATAGCGCCTCGCTATGTCTCTTGAGGTGGGTAGTCTATTTCCCTTTGGAAGCATGTTTGATAATAGCTTGCATCCAATATCATCAATTAGTCTTAAACCCTAAACCCTAAACCACTAATTCAAATTTGCAAGTTAGAATGCTTACTTCAATAATGCGTCAAGACTTGCATTGCTCCATCCATAAACTATTTGTATATTGAGTAGTTCAAGTGAAGCACGTAAAATAGAGAATGTGCACCCTTCAAAAACCGGTGTCGAGATGAAGCCTTGTAAAGATGCTCTTGTTACATATCATCATCGTCCGTACCTTTGGGATCATCCCTAAAAAGATACCGCACCATATCATCAAACACTTCCTCTTCCACAACTTCATGGGGTGCAGGGCTATTGTCATCCCTTTTCCACTTCCTGCAAATCCCCATGCAAGAATGCATTCTTTACATCCATCTGATGTAAAGACCATTGCTTTGACGATCTCAAAGCTCCAGCATCATCTCGTCGACGCTTTACGTGCTCTCGTCGCACGTAGGGCACCATGTTAGGGTGTGGTACTGCATCCTGCTTCAATTAGAGTATATATATTATAACTCCATTAATTTAATTTGGATACCATGAGTCATTTGAATACTATCAATTTACATCCACTCACCTCTAAACCTGTTTGATTCCATTCTCCATACATGGAGATGTGATTCAAGGTAATTCGACGCGCTCGTACAATGCATCCTTGACATCGATTACACATACACTACCACACATCGCGATTACGATGACGCATTGTCTCATCCTCACCAGAACTGCTTGAGGAGGTTGATGACATCCTATGTACAAAAGAGTAAACACAAAATCATAATCAATTTTTAATGAAAGTATAAAAATCGCATGTATAAACGCGGCTACATCCTGAAAATTGCATGTATCAACGCGGCTACATCCTAAAAATTGCATGTATCAACGCGGCTATATCCAAAAAATCGTGTGTATAAACGCGACTACATCCTAAAAATCACGTGTATAAACGCGGCTAAATCCGAAAAATTATGTGTGTAAACGCGACTGATTTATTATAAACGTGAAAATACATGCGATTTTACATGCAACGACCTATCCATACCTAAAAATAAACCGCCTTCTCCAAATAAACATTTTCAAACTAAAGATTTGCTCTCCTTCGTCGCTCCCTCTTCCAACAGAGCACTAAACCTAAGTGCAAGGAGTAGACAAGGAGCACACACAAGTGAAGGAAACCAGCCAAAAAGAAGACTCACTTTTTCAGAGGTGAGTCAGTTTGTCCTTTGTCTTGTCTCTTTCCTTCCATTTGTTTATGCTATTGTCTCTTTCCTTTATGCGTTTGTTTCCGTCCTTCTCCTTCTCTAGTTGCCATCTGGTGAACGATTGTGATAGTGGGCGACAGTGAGCTTTTTATAAGGACGATTTGTCGGAGGTCGGTTGCTTTCAAAAAAAAATTTCGCAAGCCGCGTGTAAGAACGCGTGTATGTCTGCGTGTATGCTGTTCTGCACAGATGTTCACGCGCATATACACGCATTTTTTGACGGGTGTATACATGCGACTATGTTTCACCCATGCTTGCTATCCAGGTTCTTCATAGAGATGATCCCATCTGCATATGGCTTGCCTTCACAAAATCATATGGCTTGCCTTCACAAAATCATATGTGCTAGCTTGCATTTGTGCTTTGATGAAATCATGTATATACTTTTATTTTTGCAGATTCTTTATGGATCCACCAGGTTCTTTATCCGATCCATTTGCATACAGCAATTCGCCTAATGGAGATGCTAAATCATTTTGGGCACCATCCTAGTCCAGTTGAGCTTACAGAGTACATGTATGCCCATCCCCCTCCTTCCATACCTGGTATCTATACCCCGCCCGCCGCGAGTATCCAGGTCACTCCACTGCCGTCTATGCCTGCGAATCCGATGAGACAGCATGCAGCTTCTCCTCTTCCACGCCCACCGAGGAGACATACCCCGTCCCAGACACACTCACGCACACCCTCCCAGGCAGGCACCGTCACGTCAGGGCTCACAACCACCATCACGTACTCCCTCAGAGCCACCGTCACGTCAGGGCTCAGAGCCACCGTCACGTAGACAATCCCCCAGTCGTGACTCCATGCGCAGTAGTAGGAAGACTGGGAGTGGAGGATGCAGCGGGTGCTTTGGTGGGGGAGGTAGTAGGGCACGCGGTGAGAGAGGAGATAGATGGAGAAGAGTTAGAGGAGACAGTGAGGATGAGGAGGAGATGAGAGAGGTGGAGGGAGTGATCTGCTATGATGTGACGGATAGGGGCGGGATAGTGATGGATGCGAGGGGGAAAGAGGTAATGGAGTACATGCATGGGGTAGTATCAAACTTGTATAGAAATTGTTTTATTAGATTTAAAGATCAAAATAGCCGATTAGTTGGAGAGGTGATAGATGCTGTACATAGTCGTACCCCAATCCCCCACATGCGACATTCTCGGATGTATGGGGAAGGACGCGAATAAGGGAGATCTTAAGTAATAAAAGATCTCACCTTAAGAAACTCGCGTACAATGATGGGCTAAATGTAGCTGCGGGTGGCTATCGTGCCGAGAAACCTGCCCCACTACGCACAAACATGAGTGGAAGGAGGCAAAGAAACGAGCAGAGGGTGGCGTGAAGAGTAGGCAGCATGTGGAGACACAACGGATCCAGATGGAGACCATTGGATCTTTGCATTTCGGATCTGGCGGCGTCAGGTCATGGGAGGCAGAGTTTGTACTTGTATCTTGCCACTTTATTTGATTGTTTACTTAATTCATTGATTCTATGATTGTTTTAATCTTACAAAATTGTGTTAATTATGATACAGCGATGGGTTACGGGGAGGAAGCCCACAGCTCACGATACTGGGTATGCTCGCCGGCATAGTAGACGTGACACGTGGGCCCTCTTTAGAGCCGAGGGACGTATTACGGACGTGCAGTTTGAGATGGCCATGAGGCCATACGGTCGACAGGTACTTGAAAACTCTAAACGAATGATTTTGGTTTATTGAATTACATATATATATACTTATATACTATATATTACTTGAACAGGCACAAGCTGCTGATGATCCACCCGCCGCCACTGCAGAGGGTGGACGTGAGCACTACTCATCGGACATTCCGACCGATGTGAGCTCATCTGATCATAGAGGGAGCAGTGAGTCATCATCTGGGTCTGAGTAGTACTCAGACTTATAGTATCACATTCCATATTGAGGATGTGGTTGTATATATATTTTTGTAACTGAAGCCATGGGCTACTTCGACATATGGACTCCCTTGTATATATGTGTACACATAAAATTTTGATAGTAATATTGAATCGTGAATCGATAGTATTGCATTCATGTCTATCTTGAATCATGTATTGACAATGTATGCATTCATGTCGTTCTTGTCTTAAATCTTCCTCGTGGATGGTCCAATGCACCCAAAAAAAATAATTCTTGAGAGTATTATTGGGTGCTGGAATGCTCGAACAGCATTCAGGTACCAAATAGCACTCTCTAGATTTTTTTTTTTTGCTGTCTGTTTGCGTGTATAGACGTGTCAACTCTACAAAAAGTCACGTGTATATACGTGAATAATTTACGAAATATGCGTGTATAGACGCGTCAAGTCTGTAAAAGTCACGTGTATATATGCGGATAATCTGTGAAATACGCGTGTATAAGCGCAGCTAAACTGACAAAACGCATGTATACACCCTTCTATCACCGCGTCTAAGCGCAGCTAAACTGACAGAATGCATGTATACGCCCGTGTATTAGCGCGTCTGACTATTCCTATACACGCGCTTTTACACGCATGTCTCTGGCTGTGATTATACACGCATGTCTCTGGCCGCAATTATACACGCGCTAATACACAGGCCCGTTACTTTTTTCCCACAAGTCATTTTTAGCGGCTAGGAGCGCACGTATGAGCCCGATCCCTTGTAGTGCCGTATCGTGTTGTTGTGGTCGTTTTGGAGAATAAGGAAAATGCACTTTATAGCACCTCATCACACCATTAAAACTATGTTTGCCCTTTCTTACATTTGAATGAAGATTTTTAAATGCAAAATCTTATGTTTCAGTAAACGACCATAACAACGTGATATGGGACATTCTACATGGACTTTCGACCCATATCACGTTGTTGTGGTTGTTTTGTGTCCATATTTGTTTTGTCATTCGAACAATATTCAATGGGGATTTTGTCAGAAATTAACCATACTTTTTTTTTAATGCAGGAAGAGATATGGACTAAGGTGCCAAGTTCGAGCTATCTGCCCCATTTTTTTGAAGAATGCCGCTCCATGGTGGTGAGATGGTTTGTTGTCTCACAAAGAGCGAAGTGCTATGACTATTGTGCTGCCCTCCTTAAATGGCTATCTGTAATTGTTCATATTTCAAGGTTACAGTTGTTTTACACAATGTTCTCATCACTCCTCCTCGATGGAGAGTTTGTAACAAAAGTTTTATGCGTATATAGTGACATTTCAATTCATTAAACAAATCTCACTTTCAATTTTATCATGTAGGTTGTGACAGAGGACCATGAAACCCTCCATTGGGTGTTCCATAATACAGATATAACTAACATAATTAGGAGGCAAAATGAAGGAGAAATGCTTCATGTAGAAGACATAGGAAGTTTCACTGTGGAATCGCATATGGCAGGTATGGCTTGTATTAGAGAATGATACCAAAAACATTCCCAAACAGTTCTTCTAAATAGGAAGCATTTAATAATAATTCTTTTGCTAGAATATTTTAGGAGACTTAAAAACACTCAAGTGAATGTAAAGGCTGGAAATGTAAAGTGCCCCTACCTATACTGCATGGAACATGCAAGTACGATGGACAAAAGAAACTGGTCACAGTCTCATAAACAAGCATGAGAAAGATCCAAACTTCTGACCTGTGGTTCTAGATATTCGTCTTGCAACAAGAGTACATATCTGCACATTGCATGCACTGTGTAGGATAATTGAGAAACTTGTATTCCTGTACATTGGATTTGCTTAGAAGATCTTGCTTATATGCAGGAGAAAAAGGGCTATGAGAGCCTCGAAAAAAGTTCTATCTGGCATTGTCTTACATGGGGGAAACGTCAAGATAACAATCAATTAAAAGAGGTCAACAAAGAGCATGCAAGTACCATCAAAGGCATCAATTGGTGGAGTGAAAGGAAGGCACTTTCTTTCCAACAATTGACATAATGTAGAAACAAGGAGGAGGAGCACTACAGTGTCATATGAGAAATGGAAGGCATTGCATAATGCAGTAAAGGATCATGGGCATGATGGCAGTGCAAGAACGAAGAAGGAAGATATGTGGAAATCCATAGACAAGATCTTCCATTTCTACGAGAAGAAACGTTGGGACAAGAATGAACTTAACATCTTCAAAGCCACCATCGAGAATTTTGGAAATCGATGAAAGATACATGGAGCAAACTAAAAAGCATGCATTATATGGCTAAATTCATTTCATTCATCTAGCAAGGACTCGAGTTTCATTCATCACACATTATAAGGTAAGAACTCATTTCATTCATAATTGTCTTTCTACATCACATAATATACAACCATCTCATTAGGAACTCAATGGAGTCTTTTTGGGCCCTTTAATTTGCCATGAGGTTATGGAAACGTTTAACTTTTTGACAAATAGGAGCCCGCCATGTAAGCAAAAACCAATGGTTTGTAAGAGAGGTGTAAGAGTGGTCAAAGGGTGCACTTTTTTCCCCAAAAAGGGGAGGGGGCAATTTTATAATTTTCAGACCTCCATAACTTCTACATACAAGCTCCGATTTGAGCGGAGATTACAGATCCGTGATCTACGCATCAAGAGCTTTCCATAGATATGTTACATGATATGGTTTTATTCGCTAGATTTTAAATTCCATTTTTCCCCCAAAATTCAAATTCGAATAAAGTAGCCGTTTTGAGGCTTCAAATTAGAAAACGTTTCTTCTTAAGAGAAAAGGTTTGACTCCCTTAAACTGCCAAATAAAAGGGCCCAAGAAGACTCCATTGAGTTCCTAATGACCATGGTTTGTGAAAGAGTATGGAACTCCATCAATATGGTCAACACAAGGAATGGAGAAGTCTCACTATCAAGCAAGCAACGCATACTTTCCCCACACCAGATATGCAGGAGGGAAAGTGAGAGCACACAGTCTACATGAAGTATTCTAATGGTTCTACTGGAGGATTTTGCAAAAATTACAAATAAGAAGCAAATTGGAGTGCATGAGGCCTTACAGAGCACATTGAGCAGCACAAAAAGCAAAAAGGCAACAAGCATATAGAGGATCACATGCTGCACAAAAACACTCAGTGTGGCGATGATAGAAAGTGTGCATCAATCAATGCTAGGTAGACCGCACATAATGAAGCAACTCTTTTAAAAAAAATTGTATATTAAAATAGCAAGAGGAAGTATGTACAAGCCTTTTTGTATCTGGACCGAGATAATACCAAGGAAGTTCATCATCATCTTTTTCCTTATCTATAACATGATTCTATTAACAAGACATGTTTATTTACAAAAGACCATAACAACGCGACAGGGGGTAGTGCCGTGTTGAAAGAGAACCCGTATCGCGTTGTTGTGATCGTTCACAAAAATCATGTTTACCGCATAATGATACGAGAAAATCATGTTTAGTACCTCATGTTTGCATTCACTTTTACAACCAAGTAAGTTGATCATCATTTTTTCCTTGTTTTTAAGACGGTGCTATTAAAAAGACACGTTTATTACAAAAGACCACAACAATGCGACAAAGGGTAATCTTGTATTGAAAGATGAACCATATCACGTTGTTATGGTTATTCACAAAAATCGTGTTTAGTGTATGATGATGCAAAATAATCATGTTTAGTACCTCATTTTTTCCTTGTCTACTATAACCCGGTGCTATTAACAAGACATGTTTATTACAAATACACACACACACACACA
The DNA here is from genome assembly GCF_041138505.1 of Cibotium barometz. Lineage (NCBI taxonomy): Eukaryota > Viridiplantae > Streptophyta > Polypodiopsida > Cyatheales > Cibotiaceae > Cibotium > Cibotium barometz. The sequence continues at coordinate 21,771,220 of NC_141079.1, read as the reverse complement.
CACACACTTTATTTTGTCATTCTCTCTCTCTCTCTCTCTCTCTCTCTCTCTCTCTCTCTCTCTCTCTCTCTATTCTATTAACAAACCATGTTTATTACAAAAGACCATAAAAACACGACAGGGGGGTAGTCCTGGGTCGAAAGAGAACCCATACGGGTTGTTGTGGTCACTCACAAAAATTGTGTTTATTGCACACACTTTATTTTGTCATTGTCTCTCTCTCTCTCTCTCTCTCTCTCTCTCTCTCTCTCTCTCTCTCTCTCTATTCTATTAACAAACCATGTTTATTACAAAAGACCATAAAAACACGACAGGGGGGTAGTCCTGGGTCGAAAGAGAACCCATACGGGTTGTTGTGGTCACTCACAAAAATTGTGTTTATCGCATAATGATACAAAAAAATCATGTTTAGTACCTCATGTTTGCATTCACTTTTGGAAATAAGGAAGTTGATCATAATTTTATACTTTTATATAAGACAATGCTATTGAAAAGACATGTTTATTACAAAAGACCACAACAATGCGACAAAGGAGCAGACTAACTTTATAAAAAAACTACTTCATAGCCAATTTGTGCGATAGAAATGCTACAAGTGAAACCAAAAGATGTATGCACACCAAATGGCTATCATTGCAAAGATAGAGAGAGAGAGAGAGAGAGAGAGAGAGAGAGAGAGAGAGAGAGAGTCTAAGGCAAAGATATGAGAGAATTGGACATTTGATTAAAGTATTTTCCCACCAACTAAAATTTTGTTGTGTCGACTTCTTTTGCATAAGATAGAGAGTGAAACTCAAGCAAAGAGTTGAGAAATAAGGGCTTCTGTATGGACCAATTTTAATTTTTTCTCAAAGAGAGAGAGAGAGAGAGAGAGAGAGAGAGAGACTCAAGAAAAGAGCTCAGGGAGTTTCAACAAGATCATTTTTTTGTATACATTAGAGTGAGAAGGACATAAGGGCACATATTTATATTATTAGCATAAAACGAGAGAGATATTACAAAATAGCTTTAAGCACCCATTGTACTCAAGTCCCTCCTTTCTATATATTCTATGATACACTAGTTTTACATCCATGACCTCGTACTCTAGCCACTCTTCAGCTTGGGCTATCCTCTGGTCACACTCAAATTTTGCCTCAGTAACTTTCTACAGGGCCTCCTTGTTGGCTTCTGCAACCCCTCTTTTCTTCTGCAAAAGAGAAAGCACTGAGTTATGCTTACCTATGGAACCACTGAGTTAAGGACTTAGTTAGGCTTTCCTATGGAACCACTGATTAAAACACTGAGTAAATGCCTGAGTTATGCAGCAAGGAGAAAACAGAAGGAGAAAGGATTACCTCCAGAAGGGCCAACTCCAAACCTTACAGAATTTTGAGCACTTTTATTTTGTTCAGTCTCTGTCCCAATGATTGAGGGAGCACCAGGTATTGGAGGGGCTCGAAAAGCTCCATAAAGTCTAATACCTCCTCCGTTACATAGGAAAGGAGATTTTTTCGTAGTTTTTACACTACCTCACTATTAGCCAAAGGATGGTGTGTTGATAAGGTGGTTGTGTTGACAAAAGAGTGTTTGTAATGTTTACAAAGGCTCAAGTGTGTTTGCCCATGTAATGTGTAAGTTTGTCTTTTAACAAATTTGGCTTAAGTGTGTGTGCTCGTGTGAATTTATGATGAATACAACTGGGGGATGCATGTAAGTATTATTTGCTGATGTCATCATGATGATTACTATTTTATTGATGTCATCATGATGATTACTATTTATTAATGTCACCATGATGATTGAGAGAGAGAGAGAGAGAGAGAGAGAGAGAGAGAGAGGTTCTTAATCTTTTTTTGTAGTTATAATTCTTTATTTCTCTCTCTCTCTCTTTGTCTCTCTCTATCCCTCTCTCTCTTTCTAGTTAAATTTTGAGTGAGATGAAGGTGATGTCTATTAGAACAAAGCCTTCAACCTTATTTGGAAGCTTTGGTCTGTGCCATATATACAAAACTCTTCATATGTATGTACAAGCCTTTTTGTATTTGGACGGAGATAATACCAAGGAAGTTCATCATCATCTTTTTCCTTGTCTATAACAAGACATGTTTATTACAAAAGACCATAACAACACGACAGGGGATAGTCCTGTGTTGAAAGAGAATTGGTATCGCGTTGTTGTGGTCACTCACAAAATCGTATAAGCATTAACTTTTAAAACTAAGGAAGTTGATCATCATTTTTTCCTTGTCTATAACATGGTGCTATTAATAAGAGATGTTTATTACAAAAAGACCACAATAACACGACTTGGGGTAGTCCTGTCTTGAAAATGATCCATACAGAGAATGTATATTTCATTGATAAATTTCATACAGAGGTAAAAATTACAAACCCCCTATAAGGTATGGGGTGGTTGAGGATCGGAACAATTAGGTGGGGACTCCACACAACCAGGAGGAGGATGATCGGGACTATTGATGTGGATAGTTGCCTCAGCATCACGTTGAGGGGGAGCGGCGGTGCACCATCATGGGGCCAATGGTGTGAAAGGATAGGGGGCATTCCAAGGCCTAATACTAATTTGGTTGATTATCTGTTCGATAAGCTCTCTCTTGAAAATGTCGTAGTCCTCCTCATAAGCATTTACTGGGCGGTTCTACAAAAAACAAAAAGAAAGGTCAAGGATGAATAACATAAATTAAGCAAAAGAAAGGTATTTAGAATATGATGTGCAAAATTGTACCTCTGATGGTATTTTAAGAGGAGAGTGCATCAACAAGAAGGCATGGAATGCAACATGCCAACCACAAGAGCAGGTGTAGAACTAGTTGCAGATATTGATCATGTTGGTGACCTCGGATGCAAGGACCATTGAGACCAGAGAATTCACCATATACACCAACCACTGGTGATTTTTTGGTAGTCTTGAAATGAGGACACTGTAAACACAAGACGAACATGAAATTGGAGAAAATTACAATGGACCCCACAAGCAAAAAGATACATTAGAATGGCACCAACCTAAGAATGAGGGACATCAAATCATCTTTAACCTCCCTATAAGAGTCAGACATAATATTCACTTTGTCGGCACCGACAATGAAAAAGAAGTCAGCATTGTGAATCGAGACTCACACTTTGAAGTACGGCCTCAGATATTTGAGGGCTTGCGAGTTTATCGCAAAAAGCTCGAAAGCCAACTCAGGTTTCTCCCTTTGTTCTCGATCTCTTCTTTCCTGTACTCTTCTCCTTTCGGCTTTAGCCCTCCTCTCCTCCTCTAGCTGTTGTAGGGTCTCTTGTACCTGCTTAGCCACATTCTCTTCATCTCCTCCTTCTTGTGCATTCTCGATGTCTAGTTGTCCTAGGGTTTTAGTCCTCCTCTTCGAGTGAGTGTCTTGATTATGGGTGATTGGCACCTCCTTAATCCTGACCCTTTGCCTCCAAGATCTCCCTCATTCTCCAATTAGGAATAACGACAGGCTTAAGAGTCTTGTCGTACCTGAAACGGAGAGGCCGCCACAGAGAAGCCATATCCTTGGGCATGATGGTTGAGCGTGTGCTGCAAGTACATAGCTATCCTGAAAGAACTCCACAAGAAAGTCTTCCACGGACTCTTGGAGGCATCCCAGGGCAAAAGCTTGCCAGTGCACATCCAAGCCATAATCCACACAAATACCCCTAACCAACCCTTGGAAGTCTTGGTATGGCAATAGACATGTGCTTCTGCACCTTGCAAATCTCTCTCAGCATGCTGGCACAGTTCCTCACTCGGGTCCTCCAAGCTTGATTCATAATATCTATGTTCTTGCCCTTTCCTATTCGTCTCGTTATGCCAGGATCGCTTGGTGAGGTACGACGAGTTGTGGACTTCGTCCTAGCCATGACAACTAAAACCACGAAAACACATCACAACCTATTATAAATGGCAACAATAACAATATGATGACTAGCAAGTTGAGAAAATGACATAGAAGAACCGATACTCGAAAAAAAGACATGACCACAACAATGAGATGGTGGTCATTCTCTAACCAAGATTGGTTTATATCACGTTGTTGTGGTCATTTACCAAAACATAAGATTTTGCATTCAAACATCTTCATTCAAACAAAACATACCTTCACACCTAGAACGACCACAACAATGCAATATGGGGTATACTTACTGGTAGGATGACCTAGCATCTTGTTGTGGTGGTAGTTTTGGGGGATGGAAAGGACTTCCCATCTTGCATTTCTCTTTGCTACAAAAATGACCACAACAATGCGATACAACACATACTTGCTGGTAGAATGCCCTCCCCTCACGTGATTGTGGTAGTTTTCATAGATATAAGGGGCCTCATCTCTAAAACTTTCTATCCCCAAAGCAACCACAACAGCATGATACACAGTATAATTGCCGATGGGATGACCTCCCAATGTGTTGTTGTGGTCGTTTTGGTGGATACAAATTTTTTTTGAGCTACCTACATTAGACGAGCACCTATGCTAAGTTTGTATCTCAGAGAAACACGAAAACAAGACACGACCACAACAATGCGATGGTGGTCATCCTCTCACTAAGATTTGTCTGTATCACATTATTGTGGTCATTCAAACGAAACATACCTTCATACCTTCATACCTTCATTTATCAAAACATAAGATTTTTCATTCAAACATCTTCATTCAAACGAAACATACCTTCACACCCAAAACGACCACAACGGGATATGGGGTATACTTGCCGGTAGGATGACCTAGTGTCGCGTTGTGGTGGTAGTTCTGGGGGGGATGGAAAGGACTTCCCATCTTGCATTTCTCTTTGCTACAAAAACAACCACGACAATGTGATATGACACATACTTACTGGTAGAATGCCCTCCCCTCACGTTATTGTGGTAGTTTTTGTAGATAGAAGAGGCCTCACCTCTAAAACTTTATATCCACGAAAGCGACCACAACAGTGTGATACAGAGTATAATTACCAGTGAGATGACCTCCCAACACGTTGTTGTGGTTGTTTTGGTGGATACAATGTTTTTTCAGGTACCTACATTAAACGAGCACCTATTTAGAGGTTGTATCTCAAAGAAACATGAAAATGACATAGAAATCAGACGGCGACCCCAATAGCAAATATCGACATAGAAATCCAAAAACTATGGAATCAGTCAAAAACCTAATGCACATCACTGTAGTACCTATGCCATGTCATGGAATCAGCCCACGAAATAATGTAGTCATGAGGACGAAGATGATGACATAGAAGCAACAACATATTCATGAAGACAAAGGCAAAGATACAGACGAAGACAACGACAAAGACACAGAAGCAACAAAGGTCGGGAGACCCATGATGACGAACAAGATAGCATGCACAATTAAATATAGCATTAATTGGCATTGAATGCACAACATGGAAAATGTTCGAGGATGTCAATCACATCATGCACTTTCCGTCAGTTTGGGTCACGTGGAAAAAGTATGTCTTTGAGCCCTTTACCCGAGCCTACCCAATGTTCCCACTCTCATTCCATTTTTTGCCGTTTCCTCATCACTTGTCCTTTGTTTGAGTCTGAGTCCTTCACTAGGCCTTCGTCAATCCCTGAATCCATCCATTATGGTGGTAACTCTTACCCTTTTTAGACAAAAGTAAAAAGAATAACTTCATACCACAAATGACCCAAGCCACCAAATATTCTAGGACCTTTTTTCTGTATTGTGTTATCCAATGCCTTGTTCATTATGTGATTGTTATTCTCTCTTTTTTCCTTTGCTTCACAACTTCACATTCATCAAGTTTGATAACAAACTTAAGCATTCCTCTAGTCTCTACCAAGGTCATTCCAAACAATTGGACCATTGCCTTTTGTAATATTTTCAAATCAAAGAAAATATTGTTGGTCTTATCATATCTTATTTCTTCGTCATTATTAAGGTAGGTGTCTTTGATGTGAAAAGGCTGACCAAGCCATGTTCCGATTTGCTCATTGAGCACCACATGTTCTCTCCTAACATGATATGGTTTTGGAAGAAGTGTAGCCCAAATTCTGTTTTCTTTGTCTTTTGAGTGTATTAGCTTGAAAATCTCGGAATACCCCTTTCTCCCTATGCCAACATCATAAAGACATTTTTGTATATCAAGAGCTTGAAATACCTGGCTTTTCTTTGTATACTGTTCTATGAATGTTCATCGTACTTTCTTATACTTCTTCTCCTTGAGCATCTGGCCTACCATCTTTGAAGATAAAAACTTGGAATATTGTCTGGCTAGTAAATTCAATTCCATGTTTTCTTTATTTGGATATAGGAGACACTTAAAATGAATTCATCTTGTTATAAATTTACAAGTTACATGCACTAAATGTTGTATCATAGAAATGTAGAAGTTTATTACCTTGCAGCTTGTATTATTTTCTTGACTCCTCCACCACTTGGATTAAGTTGCTCTATGTTACTCAGATTCCTTTTTCTTTCTCTCATGCCAATGCTTGTTTCTTTTACATGTGCAACCTCTAATTTCTTGTCACTCTCCTATATTGTTTTAGATTGAGACTCTATTTTGCACAAGAGCTATGAACTTCTTTCTTGAAGAGAGATGTACACCTGTCGTCACAAATGACTACTCCAACTGTGCTGCATAATTCAAGTCTTTTAGAATTCTATTCGATTGGCTTAGTGCATTGAAATAGCCAAGTAGTCCTTGATGACTATCACCAACACATCTAATTGATGAGGCTGGATTTGAGAATGAGGGTGTGCTTGAGGTTAAAGGATTATTTGGATACATAGATCCATCACACCACAAGTCTATATGCTTTGAGCTTGAAGTTCTCATCTCTTCCTTCTCTCTTCGATTGATTGAAAGCTGTGGTTGATTTTGTTTCTTCAAAGGTGCATATTCTTCTTCAAGATCAATATGCATATGATATGGCTTCCTCTTCTCTCCCATATCAATGTGATGCAACTAAGTCACAATGTAGCACAATGATGAGCTTGCAATAGCCCGAGTTCACGAGAAATGCACTTGAATGTCTAAAATGGGAGAGAAAAGTCACTAGAAGGAAAATCCTTTGCCAAAAAGGAAATAAACATGCTTAGAAAGTGCATTAATGAGAGCGTGTTTCCATCAATATTTATTATGCACCCATAGGATGGCGGTGAATTCTCTTTGTTCTTCAGCATTTAAGGTCTGGACCACCATGTTGATTATCTCTCTCTACAAAAACAAAAAAAGGGTAAAAAATCCTTCCTTTTTCCAAATTTTGGGCCACAAAAAATATGGTGATGTAGATTATCTTACAGGGCTCCAAAATGAGTCCCAATTTCCCCTAATGTTAGCATGTAACCATCGCACTACATCGACTTTCAAGGGAATCTTTCCTGAGCAGTAGTAGATAATCATGCTACACAAAGAGAACAATTCAATCTAGCTCCTCACTAGCTTAGAAGACACTTTTAGACATGCCTTTTCACCTCTTGTTAATGGTTTCTGAGCCTGCGCGATCATCCTCTCACCTACTCTCTCAGGCAAGGACTTCTTTACGGTCCCTTCCGTCATTGTCATTTGCGCATGCCCTCTTCATCTTTGTAAGATTCCTCCTAAGCCCTGAATGATGTATAAGCTCTCACCTCAATCCCCTGTAATCGTCCCCTATTTTAGAATGCAAAAAAATAATGTTTTCCCTTGTTTTGGCCTAGAGAGAGAAAATATTCTAGAGAGAGGTAATTCAAAATTGAGATATTTTTTGATATAAAGTTTCTCCTAATATCTAAGATGAACTCCCCTAAAACATAAGTTCAAAATAAATTTTCCAATGTGCATTAATAATTAATTGAATATGTGTTCTAAAGGCCTTAGCCTAAGGGTCCACATTTTCATGAATTAACGCCCAAATAAGGTTCCAATGGGCCAATAGGATTAATCCAAGTGTTGGGATGACAAAAATGCAAAGAATAAAAGAAAATACCCCAAAAATAAGTAAATGCTCACATAACATGAAGAGTTGACTGAGTACAAGGTTTATTAGTTAAAAATTAAGGTTTATTAGTTAAAAATTAGGGTTTATTAGTTAAAAATTGGGACATTTTGCCTCTTCTTTTGGGAGCTTTGGAGCTTCTCTATTCTCCATCCTCTCTTGGAGATTACCCTCCCCCTGTTGGTGGCCAAGGACTTTCTTGAGGGCTTCACTTCTATCCAAAGAATCAAGCCAAAATCAAGGGTAACCTCTTATTTAATGGGTTTTTCTATTCCTCTCACAATGATTTTCTTCTTCTCAACCCCTCTAAAGCTTTCAATGGAATGGTTTTCTTCTTCTCAACCCCTCAAAATCTTGAGAAGCTTTCAATGGAATGGTTTTCTCTTGAAATCAAGTTTTCCAATGATTTATAATGTTTAATCAGATTAATGCTAGTCTATATGCTTAATTATAATGTTTCCTTTAAGAAAATCTCTATTTTGGAAAGATTAATCATCTTTATGATTAGATCATTGTTAGAAGGATGATTCTCAATGATAATCTCTTTATTTTAATCAAAACTCTAGGCTTGATAAGCTAGAGAAAGAGATTAGATATTTTCATGATTTTTAATCTAGTAAAAATGATGGTTAATTCTTTTAAGCTTCATTATGAGTAAGAAAAATTATATTAACTCATTATAAATTGAAACAGGGTTATGCTAACATTTTTAGTTCTAAATGAGGACTGGTTATGTTAGAATAATCAAGATATTTACTCATAATTATGCTTATAATTATGTTATGTATGCATAATTTAATTTTAATCTAAAAGAAGTGTTCCTATCATATTTCCATTACAAGTATTCATTTTAAAATTAAAAATAGAACATTCTCATTAATTGTAACAAAGCTATGGTAAAATTTTCTAGAAAAAAGATAAATCTTATTTTTGTGCATAATTTTAATAAGGCAAAAAGAGGAATTCCTATCATATTCTAGGTATAGATATTTTATGCTAAAAGAATGATTTTTATCATATTTATGAAAAATACCTTTATAGTATTTATGCATATTTATTTAATTAGAGAAAAGAGAAAATTTTGATAGTATTTATGCATATTTATTTAATTAGAGAAAAGAGAAAATTTTGATATATTTATTGCTTAGAATAACAAAATGTGATTTTTCTTCTACAAGAATTTAACTAACTTCATCCCAATCATTGCGCTTTATCCCAATCATTGAATTAGAGCATATATTTGATGTTAAAATAAGTAAGTATATGGAGTCCATGGCTGTAGAAGAGGCTTATTGAAAGAAAAGATTTCTCTAAATTCAGATAGAAAACGAATGATCCAAACGGTCAAATTTGAGACGATAATAAGTACTATAATTTATCACTTTAATTTATTTTTATCTAACGGTTCAATTTAGAGTTATAGACTTTGCAAGAACACAGTTTTTAGTTTAACAATTAAATTTTGAGCCATGTAAAAAGACAATAGTTGTTGTTCTTCTGAAAAATTGATGAAAATTTAAATTTTGGAATCCAAATTGTTGACAAAGTGGATTTTGAAATCCAAAATTCCATGAACAGATTGACATTCTCACAAAGTCAAATTTCTGTCCAAAGAAAGAAAAATTTCAATCCATAAATAGACATAAATTTCACTTTTGTCAAACGAAAATTTTAGCCTGATAATAATGGATAGAAATTTTTATCGACAGCCTAAAATTTTCATCATTTTTTGAAGAGAACAATTATTCTCATTTCATGGCTCAAAATCTACGCGTTATAAACTAAAAATTATGTTTTTGCAAAGGCTATAACTTTAAATCGAACTATTAGATCAAGGTAGTGGGTTTTTTTTAATGTTTAACATGAAAGTGTGTCTTTTTTTCCCATAAATTTGAAAAAATGTACATTTTTGGATTCCTTTCCAAAACTGGAGTTGAGTTGTAGTTTCCATGATTTTGTTGTTGTTTTTCATGACTCGTTGTTGCTTGTCAAGCCGTCATCATAATCTATCACTCATATCCTTGTATTACTCTCAAGGCTAATCATTAGTCACCTTCCACCACCCTTTTGTCAAGGATTATGCTACATTGTCATTGTCATTTTAATCATCATCACGGTCCTCTTGTATATCTACCTAATTTTCCATCTCACAAGCTAGACCCATTGCCATAGAAAAGGGGAGCTATGCTTTGCTTGAGCTTTGTTTGTATAAGATGTGTTGATTTACAATGCAAGGATGGGTTGGCTACCACATATTTTCTCTCGATCACCTCCCCTCTCCTCATTCCTCTTGACCCAAGGCTGTGAAGGGGCTAAGTAATCATTCCACACGCTTGAGGAAAAAGGTCTAGTAAATTCACATAAATCATGGGTTGCATGGGTGTGCCTGCGACGTTCATTTTTTTAAAGTTGATCGGTCTATTTGTTTTTTAAATCTAAATTTGCGAGCATAGTATTTGTAACTAGCTTGCTTGCCCTAAGATTTTACCTTGTCTCACCCCATGAATTTACATTTTGTGGGTTTAGGTAAATTTAGTAAAGACATCACTTTGGGAAGATTTTCTTTAAGTGGGATATATGCTAGCCATGTTTGGTTGAGTATATGCATAAATTACGATCCATGAATATTTTAAGAAAAACCCTTAAGTACTCATTCAAAGCATGAAACATGAATATTTGGAAAGTCGTTGGAGCATTCATCAGACCAAAGGGCATGACTTTATATGCAAACACCCCCTACAATGTTGATTTGCAGGGTGTATAGACACTCGCTTATATCTTGAAAAGCCATCTCAAAAGTTATACACCTCTTTACAAACCGCTCATTTGAGAACATGATCTGTAATCAAGAGAGGGTAATGGTCTCTAAGTGTAGCTGCATTAACCTTTTTCAAGTTGACGCAGACATGGACTTTACCACCTACATCTATGAGCTTATCATGCTCCCCTTTGATCATCCGTGCAAAGTATTGGCTATCAGCATAAGGCCTTTTTTTGGGGTCAATTTAGTGCCTTGATTCAAATGGTGTACTGGTAGAAGACCATGCAAAAATATATCTTGAGGGTTTCCACAAGTTCTTTCTCTTCTTCTGACGTCAAATCAGTGGAAATCTAAGCCGACTTTGATTTTCTACTCTAGATCAAACTTCATTGTTTCCTTAGGTCCGTCATATGACTTGCTTGGCTATTTGTTCACGCCTAGGATTTCGCAAGCAAACATTATGGTTTTCCACTTTTTTGAAGCTCTTGAAACTAGGCAGAACACAAATTTCGTCTTGTTTTTTTGTCTTCTTTCACATCAAATTTCGAAAGACTAGTGTGCTTTTAGGGATTTATTCGTCCATTGGGATTTCAATTTAGGTTCCTCATTCACTAGGGACTATTTGTTGGTTTTTTTTGTGTCAAGTTTAAGCAAGGGCTCCATTGCTCCAATAGAATAAAGATATTACTCATTATTTTGCAATACTAGGGTTTCTCTTTTACTAAACTTTATGGTTCTCTTTTTGTGTTCCCTTTTTTAGGATCAAGTCTGAGCTAATCTTTGCTAATTTGTAAGAGAACTTCTTCTTATATTCTTATGAGTAACATTCTCACCTTTTCTAGTTCTTTTTCTGGGAATCGTTGAGGTCATTGTTGGAATGGTTAGTTAAGATATGCACATGAACCACGTGCAACATTTCTTTCCGAAGTCTTCGACCCAGTGAGCGCACGGGAAAGATGTGTCTCAGCTAACAGTTGTGGCCGGTTCAAGTTGAAGGTAGTAGGAACAAATGAACATTGGAAAATAGTAAGGCATGTTTCTCTGCCAAATTTCACAGACAACGTGGGGCCGGTTCTTTACTGCTCTGCACGCCGCCTAGCTCCGCTATAGCTCAGTCCGCGGCAAGTGGGCTTCCAACCCACACCTTAGCTCAGTCCGCCTCTCTATTTTTTTATTTTAAATATTTGTCGTGATTTGCACCTTTAGTCTTGATACCCAGCTTTTTTTTTTCAAAAAAAGGGCAGATATATTGATGAGAGAGAGAGAATCCGAGGTTACAAAGAGGGGCCAAGTGTCTGTTATAAAACCAGACACGTGCAGACTTTACCAAGTACACAATCAGAGAAAAAATCAGGCTAGCCACGACCAAAGACAAAGCACTAATTGGCGTAATCTGCAGGCAGTAAAGTTGATCTTCATGCAGATATCACTGCAAACCCCCACAACCGAGTACAATAGACGTCTGAATCAGGACACTTTCAATGTACAGTACAAACGCCAACCAGATCCCTGCAAGAAGACAGAAACAATGAGGGACAAGCCTCGGAAAGTGACCTTCAGGACAGACTTGTCAGAACCAGTCCTTGCCTCGACTTCAAGCCTCGCCATAGCAGAAAGGTGCAGCTACCCACGAAGTCCTCTTTACCTCCTGCATGAACGGTGGAAAGCATCAGAACAAAGAAGCCGAGTTCAAGGCCAATCAATACCTCAGCGGGGAGGAGATTGATACCCAGCTTTAGTCTTGCCAGTTGCCTCTAGGCTTTAGAGACGCCACTAGTGAATTGCAATGAGAGTGAGTCAGTCGCATCATCGCTTGGATAACCTTCATGGCCACACACTCCAGAGAGAGGTCGGTGTGCGTGTGTGAGAGAGAAAGTGTGTGGGAGAGATGCTTTTCAGCTGATGTCTATAGAGAGAGAGAGAGAGAGAGCAGCTGTGCAATGGCGGTGAGGAAAGGCCTATGGGCTAAGTGCAACTTATCTTATCCCCAACAAATTCAGACCTAGTGTTATTTGTGTCCGCGGTGAGCTCAAGCCCTCACCACTACGCATGCAAGCACGCCCAATAGCTTACCTCACACCATCCTCACAGCTTATCTTGTCCAACGTGCTCAAGGAGCTGCATGGCTTCATCTTCTGCTCCCGTCTTGCTTCTGCTTCTAGTATTGGCAGCCGCAGCTTGGAGCTCCTCAGTACGAATGGTGGATGCGCAAGCCCGCTCACAGCCTTGCTGCGGAGCGCTGCCACAGGGCGGCACCGGTTTCTGCTCCACTGGCGAGTGCTGCAGCCAGTATGGCTTTTGCGGCGGGCCCAATGATAGTGCCTATTGTGGCAGCGGCTGCCAATCCCAGTACGGCCGTTGTGACGCCGCCGCCACCACTAGCACAACCACCTCCACCAACACCACCGCTGGGGGAAACAACTAGTAAGCTGGCGAGGCACCCCGCCAGCTGCTTGCTGGCATTGGTGGTTAGGCTTGGGTAGTTATATATAGTGGGGCACCCCTGCTAGCTGCTTGCTAGGGTTGGAGGTAGGGTATGTCTTGAGTATGATGCTTGTACTAATAAGTAGTGGCCACCACCCCCGCTAGCTAGCTGCTTGCTAGGGTTGGAGGTAATTGAGTATGGGGTTAATATGATGCTTGTACTAATAAATAATGGCCACCATGTATTGAGTACGATATAATATGATGCTTGTACTGATAAATAATGGCCACCATGTATTGAGTACGATATAATAAATAATGGCCACAATGTATTGAGAACGTCAATTGATTTTTTTTCGATTTGAACCGATGCAAAATACATTGAAGGATGGTTTATTCTAACACTAGTTGACACACTTGTCGTATCAATGTTTCTCATGTCTATGATCTGATTGTGCGACCTTCCAATGGCTGTGCTCAAAAAATGGTATTCTAGTGTGTTTCTATTGGCTAAAATGAAGAAAAGGTTGAAAAATTAGGGTGAAATTTACGTAGGCTTTTTTTTAATTATCAAATGAAACTTATATATAATTGACTTATAAACTGGCGAATAGTAATACTATCGAAAACCAAACCAAATAGAAATTTCCTAAACAAAGCCAAATAGTCATTTAAACTTTGCCTTTATTTTGATATTGAAAAACAAGCTATTTTTGACCACCAGCTACCATATCGATAATTAGCATGGTAGGGTCATCCTTACAATTGACTTGAATATCCTAATATGTAAGCAATTACAGTTGAATATTTGCAAGGGAAACAAAATTGTGTTTGTCATGTCTCAAGCTGTTAAATTTGTCACTTGCGATGTTCCTTCCCTTAGTGTTCCTTTCTTCTTTATACAAAATGGCCCTAGCAAATAAGATAATACTCTTGTTGGTTCATGTATCTCTATGGATTTGTTGATGTATATAACTAATGGCTTACTTTGTACTTTGGTTTTGAATGTGAAATAACAATAAAGGCTAGTATCTTCTATAGGAAGAGGAAGAGAGGAGGGAAATAGAAAGCCACACAGGTTGAGAATAATAATCTCAACCTGATCCTCACACAGGCATGAACTAGGGGTTGGTATAGGGAATGTTGTTGAAGATACTCCTCTTGCGTTGGTCTTGTGGCCTCTAGTAGTTCGTTGGAGGGGTAGGATGGTAGGCATGAGCAAGCTGGAGAGCTCATTCCAAATTGCATAGAATGGTGACCCAAATGGTCACATGTGTTTCTCGCAGGGTTTATAGCCAAGCACGGAGAGGTGTGGCTTAGCTGCACCAATAGGAGTAGGAGATAGTCATTATCATAACTTAATAGCGTCAAGCAAAGAAGGAGAGGGTAGATAGCCGGATCAAGCTTACGCCGTGGCTCTGCTGCGCTAACGGGAGGAGGAAGGCGATCGTCATTGTTGTGGTGGAGATGCACTTTAGTGACGAAGAGCTACTCCTAATTTGGCACATGACAAGCTCAGAAATCTTAGCATAGATATATATATAATATAAAACTAACCCCTCCCTTTCACCTTTCCACTCTTAACTTTTTAAATAAACTTCTCTTTTTAAAAGAAATCTACTTGTATTTTTTTCCCATCTTACAAATACTTTTTGTCTATATTTCTCTCTTTTTTAACAACCCCCTCAAATATTTTTTTCTTTTTTACAAAAAGAAAAAAGAAAAAGAAAAAAAAGATTCAAACGCCAAAAAGAAACAAATCTCATACATGGAAGCAACAAATGAAGTATCAAATAGATGAATGTCCAACATGTGAATTTGCATAACGAGGCAAAGGTGGATGGTTGGCCACACAATCTTCCACGGCACTGACCAAATTTTAAGCTTCTAATTCATTGTAGCTTCATTTTAAACTCACCACAGCTTTTCTAATCAGATTGTTTGATTAATTTTTCAAATGTATATCTTAACATATATTGTATAGCAACCACTGGAATCAATAATTAGCATCCTTGATGTTTTGCATGTGTATATTAGAGAGCAACAATAGAGAGCTCTCTCTCCAAGATCATTGACTGAGGCAGGTATATTCTTTTACGGCCACTATTTCCGAATTCATACAAGAAGAAAGATAACTTTTGTCACATTGAGTAAGGCTCCTTCGCTCGAATTCACAAGTCATGAATAAGTGCAATTATCGAGCAAAATGTTTCTAGGAGGTGCAATTTAATCTCAAACCACATATCTCTACAAGACTCCTTCAAGTAGCATTCGCAATGCTGGTAACGATATTTGTGGATTTGTTTGCAAAGTCAAGAATACGGGTTACAAAAATAATGTTAGTCTGTGAAAACATGCAATACATGGATATGCTTGAAATCCTTGACAGAGGATGTGATACAAAAGGAAGAGAGAAATGTAATTTGCTTTGTTGAAATGAAAATGTGTTGTAGGTATGTCTTTCTGCTTCTACAGACGTATACACAGAGTACATTATAAATTAGTGCCAATGGATCGAGACATGGATGAGAATGCTCTTATTGAAATTACAATTAAACTCAATGATAGAGTGATTTCAATGGTAACTATTGGTGAAAATTATAGTCTAAAACAGTTACGACAAGATATCATAAATGAGAGCCAAACAGAATTGCAGTTTGACTTTCGTTTTAGAGTGGGCAACAAGTAGGTAAACAATCCAATGCTCTCAAAATTCATAATATGACGAATCCTAAAATAATTTTCTTTACTATATAGGTGTCATCGAAATGTGAGCAATGCATATATTGTAAAGACCTACAAGACAAACAGTTTCACACTAACGTGTACGTGACCTTGATTGTTATTATTTTGCAGAGTTTTGACTTTGACTGCATTTAAAACTAGAAGATTGAAGAGGCGAACGAGACAAAATTGCAAGACACACTTTAAACAAAGAAGACAACAACAACGCGATATTGATCGTTAGGAGTTGGGTTCTATGTCATATCATGTTGTTGTGGTCGTTTCTTGAATGATGTTTAAACAAATTGGAACATACACTTCCAGAGCTAAACGACCACAATAATGTGATACTCGGTCATTCTACCGACATGTATACCCCCCACTACAAGACACTGCTGCCATACACGCGTTCCATATACGCGATAAGTTATGGGCGCGTGTATGGTCGCGCATGTATTTGAATAGTATCGACGGGCACGTGTATATTGACATCTAAATTCGCGTGTATTTTACTTTAGGTAACGCGTCTAACAGCACGTGTATATTGGCATCTAAATTCGCGTGTATATTGGTTTCAGAAACGCGTGTATATACACGCAATTATACACGCATTATTAAAAAAAACTAAATTTCTTTACAAAATTAAAAACTATTTTATTTAAACCATCTCATAGTACATTACAGTATATATCATTACACAATCCCACTACATGCATTTATAACAATGAAATATATTCAAAAATAAATCATGAGATAATTAAAAGACAACATATACAATAGAAATGTCATCAATTTAGAACGATACAGTGATGGATTGGTTAGGGTTCGATCTCATCTTCAATAAGATCCATCCTTGCCAGAAACGATCAACATCAATATTCATTTGATCAATTTGTAAGGCTACGATTAAATTTATTCCACTATCGATATTCTGTCCATTGATAATGGTATCGATGTCCTGGTCATCCTTATCAACATCACCATCATCCTCAGTGGTAGGGTCATTCTCATGATCATGAGAAATGGCACGCTCATCCTCATTATCATGATCATCTCTTATTTCTTGATCATCGATCATAACATCTTCATTGGCATGTTCGACATCATCTTCATTGCGGCTTGTTACATCCTCCATATGCTCCATATCACCCAGTGAATGTATTATACATTACTTTGGAACGTGGTGCAATAGGGATGACGTACCATCATTTAATGTCATGCACCATTGGCAGATAGATAACCTACTCAAATACACATACTGCAGTAATTAATTAGCATATCAAAAGTCAAGGGGTACGCGAGCTTAGATATATATGTACATGAAACACATTAGTAAAAAAATGCATACCTGCTCACATTGTTGTGGCAATACGAGCCTATCTTTCTTTGTTTGCCAAAACTTTGTAGAGTCAATAGTTACATAGCCACTTGCATGGTGTTTTATCGTTGCATTAGGCCCTTTTTCCACCACGTTCATTTGCCATTTGACATCCAAAATATACACAAAGAAGCGACGAAAGTCAAGCCTAAATATGTCTTGAATTGTGCCACAATAATCATCCATTTTTCCATTAGCTCCCTCAAAGCTACTAATGACACCGCAATCTTGTGTATTCCTCTTTTCATCAATTCTTTGTGTTCGAAAATGCTTGCCTTCAACCATATAGCATTGAACATAGTGCACTGGACCAAATAGAAGCAATATTTGTGTAAGCAATGTGAATAAATATTAAAAGCAAATCACTTACAACTAATGCAAAACATTAGTTCTATGTACCTTTAACATGCATCCTCGTGCATACTTCTATTCTTCCGCCGTGATATGGAGCCCCTCGTCACTCTCTCTGCTCTCTCCATTTCCTCATGCAACCAATCAACATGGATATATCATTCGGAAGTGTTGCGAGATGCTTAGGGTACGTCTTACGAGAGCCATGTTGCCTCCGAAAGAGAGCTCTTTTTGCTTACCTTTTTGTCTTTGCATCCTCATATCTTGTAACCCATCTTCTCATCACATCACTATTAAGGATGCAAGTGAAATTGAGATCATCAATCAATGTTCTGTCAATTACTTTACTCTGTCCTTTTCCTTGAGGCACAATAGAGGTCATCCTCAAGTCCTCTTCATTGCTCCATAGTCGTGGCAAAGAGCTGTCCACCTGACCAAGAAATTCTGAAATATATACAAGAGACTCTTGTATCAACCAACCCTCAGCCATGCTTCCTTCAGGCCTTGCACTTTGCCTCACAAAGTCTTTTAAGGTCTTCATGAAGCGCTCTAGGAAGAACATCCAACGTGCATGCACAGTGCCACATAAAGCAATTTCGTCCACTAAATGCACAATGAGATGTAGTTGACTTGTGAGAATTATTCACGGAAAAGTCTCCTCTACCAAATAAACCACCTCCACTGCCATAACACGCGCATCATCCAACGTGGCTGGATCAATTTCTTTGGAACTAACATATCTTGAAAATAAATAAATAGTACGTTATACGTCATGCATGTTCATTTTGCAAGGTATAATGAAGGGTGATCTGACATGGGTTTTACATACCTCACAAGCTCGCCCATCTTATAAATACATTTTTTCAAACTCTTATTTGCACAATGGTCGATGCTAGTAGGTAGTATGAACCGCGCACATAAGAGCACATGTATGTATGGTTTATGGCATTACAAAATTTAATTTCAACGTACAAGACTTGGAGAACACTTACTTGGAGCATCTTGTGCCAATCGTGGGACTTCAACCCATATAGTTGCTCAACGCCTCTTTTCTTAGTGGTTGTAAAGGCTCCCTTCAATGATCTCATGCATCCAGTGGGAGTACGCAAAGTGGTGATGGCCTGCTTTACCTGCTTCTCCTCTTTCTTTGATATAATCTATGGTGTAGGCGGAAGACGAACGTGTCCACCCTCCTCTCGTGGTCAAGCTTGACGCATACGTCCTGTGACCCGCAAGTCCTCCCGTACGCTAACGGTACGCTAACATTGTCTCGTTTACCAATAACATGTTCCCAAATACCAGATCTCACATTCTTGAAGATGTGCATGGGATCAAGAAGATGGTTGATCTTAAGATGGGTCCAATATGGTAGCCGAAAAAAATGGAGTACCTACACAAGGGATTGCTCTATGTGATCTTTAATCCAATTAGAGACTACACAAAACAAGATTGAAAAACATTACTATACCTGTTCATGCCATCTGGAGGAAGAATATTTGTAGACTCCCAAATACGCTTCCAATCTTTTGCGCACGAAGTGTTTGTGGAGGAATGTTACTCTTACTAGCAACATATTTAGGATGATCTGATGGGAGAAATCGATGATGATTATCGAATATGGTCTTACACAAACCGTCAGCATACTCATGTACTAAAACGAAGGGCCACAAACAGGACATGCATGTTTACCCGATGTTTTCAAAACTGCTAAAATATAAATAAAAGTTAGAATAATAAAATCAATAGTTATAATTAATATAGCCAATAGTATTAGAGTAGGGAGGTAATTAGAATTCTTACCAGAACAATCGCTGTATCTTGGAAAGTCATGCATTGTCCACATCAACACTGCTTTTAAGTCGAAGTGTCGAGAGGAGGGAGGCCTTCTAATGTCCACCACCGCAACACCTCTCCATAGTTCCTCCAACTCATCAATCAACGGTTCGAGATAAACATCCATATGCTTGACTTTATGTTTCCCTGGAATTAGAAGGGATAACATAAGATGTCCCTTCTTGATCGCCATTGATGGTGGAAGGTTGTAATTCACCAACACAACTGGCCACACGCTGTATGCGGTGCTTTTGAAACCAAACGGATTCACTCCATCCATACCTAGGCCAAGTCTCAAGTTTCTGGGCTCTGTTTTAAAGCTAGGCCACTCATCTTCAATATGCTTCCAAGCTGGAGTGTCTATGGGAATTCTCCACATGCCATCATCCGAGGAATGCCATGACATGAGCTCTGCTATGGATTTGCACTTGAACATGTGTTTGATGCGAGGAATTATAGGAAAGTGTCGCAAGACTTTACGAGGTACATCAAAACTCTTCACATCTGTTCTATACCTTGCTTCACCACAAGTGGGACAATGTCGAGCCTCCTTATGCGTCCCAGGAAAGAGAATGCAATCATTGATGCATGCATGTTTGCGATCATAATCCAATCCTCCAAGAGATGTCACATAGCGCCTCGCTATGTCTCTTGAGGTGGGTAGTCTATTTCCCTTTGGAAGCATGTTTGATAATAGCTTGCATCCAATATCATCAATTAGTCTTAAACCCTAAACCCTAAACCACTAATTGAAATTTGTAAGTTAGAATGCTTACTTCAATAATGCGTCAAGACTTGCATTGCTCCATCCATAAACTGTTTGTATATTGAGTAGTTCAAGTGAAGCACGTAAAATAGAGAATGTGCACCCTTCAAAAACCAGTGTCGAGATGAAGCCTTGTAAAGATCCACTCACCTCTAAACCTGTTTGATTCCATTCTCCATACATGGAGATGTGATTCAAGGTAATTCGACGCGCTCGTACAATGCATCCTTGACATCAATTACACATACACTTGATCCTTTGTCCCAACCACACATCGCGATTACGATGACGCATTGTCTCATCCTCACCAGAACTGCTTGAGGAGGTTGATGACATCCTATGTACAAAAGAGTAAACACAAAATCATAATCAATTTTTAATGAAAGTATAAAGATCGCATGTATAAACACGGCTACATCTTGAAAATCGCGTGTATCAACGCGGCTACATCCTAAAAATCGTGTGTATCAACGCGGCTATATCCAGAAAATCGCATGTATAAATGCGGCTACATCCTAAAAATCGCGTGTATAAACACGGCTAAATCCTAAAAATTGCGTATGTAAACGCGGTTGATTTATTATAAACGTGAAAATACATGCGATTTTACGCGCGACGATCTGTCCATACCTAAAAATAAACCGCCTTCTCCAAATAAACATTTTCAAACTAAAGATTTGCTCTCCTTCGTCGCCGCCTCTTCCAACAGAGCACTAAACCTAAGTGCAAGGAGCAGACAAGGAGCACACACGGGTGAAGGAAACCAGCCAAAAAGAAGACTCATTTTTTCAGAGGTGAGTCAGTTTGTCCTTTGTCCTGTCTCTTTCCTTCCATTTGTTTATGCTATTGTCTCTTTCCTTTATGCGTTTGTTTCCGTCTTTCTCCTTCTCCGGTTGCCATCTGGTGAACGATTGTGATAGTGGGCGACAGTGAGCTTTTTATAAGGATGATTTGTTGGAGGTTGGTCGCTTTCAAAAAAAAATTTCGCTGGCCACATGTAAGAACGCGTGTATGTCTGTGTGTATGCTGTCTGCACAGATGTTCACGCGCATATACACGCATTTTTTGACGGGTGTATACACGCGACTGTGTTTCACCCATGCTTGCTATCCAGGTTCTTCAGAGAGATGATCCCATCTACATATGGCTTTCCTTCACAAAATGATATGTGCTAGCTTGCATTTGTGCTTTTATGAAATCATGTATATACTTTTATTTTTGCAGATTCTTTATGGATCCACCAGGTTCTTTATCCGATCCATTTGCATACAGCAATTGGCTGATGGAGATGCTAAATCATTTTGGGCACCATCCTAGTCCAGTTGAGCTTACAGAGTACATGTATGCCCATCCCCCTCCTTCCATGCCTAGTATCTATACCCCGCGCGCGAGTATCCAGGTCACTCCATTGCCGTCTATGCCTGCGAGTCCGATGAGATAGCATGCAGCTTCTCCTCTTCCACGCCCACCGAGGAGACATACCCCGTCCTAGACACACTCACACACACCCTCCCAGGCACCGTCACGTCAGGGCTCACAGCCACCATCACGTACTCCCTCAGAGCCACCGTCACGTCAGGGCTCACAGCCACCATCACGTACTCCCTCAAAGCCACCGTCACGTTAGGGCTCACAGCCACCGTCACGTAGACAATACCCCAGTCGTGACTCCACCCGCAGTAGTAGGAAGAGTGGGAGTGGAGGATGCGGCGAGTGCTTGGTGGGGGAGGTAGTAGGGCACACGGTGAGAGAGGAGATAGATGGAGAAGAGTTAGAGGAGACAGTGAGGATGAGGAGGAGATGAGAGAGGTGGAGGGAGTGATCTGCTATGATGTGACGGATAGAGGCGGGATAGTGATGGATGCGAGGGGGAAAGAGGTAATGGAGTACATGCGTGGGGTAGTATCAAACTTGTATAGAAATTATTTTATTAGATTTAAAGATCAAAATAGCTGATTTGTTGGGGAGGTGATAGATGCTGTACATAGTCGCTGTACATAGTCAGTACCCCAATCCCCCACATGCGACATTCTCGGATGTATGGGGAAGGACGCGAATAAGGGAGATCTTAAGTAATAAAAGATCTCACCTTAAGAAACTCACGTACAATGATGGGCTAAATGTAGCTGCCGAGAAACTTGCCACTGCGCACAAACGCGAGTGGAAGGAGGCAAAGAAACGAGCAGGGGGTGGCGTGAAGAGTAGGCAGCATGTGGAGGCATGACGGATCCAGATGGAGACCATTGGATCTTCGCATTTCGGATCTGGCAGCGTCGAGTCATGGGAGGCGACTTTGTAAGTATCTTGCCACTTTATTTGATTGTTTACTTAATTCATTGATTCTATGATTGTTTTAATCTTACAAATTGTGTTAATTATGATACAGCGATGGGTTATGGGGAGGAAGCCCACAGCTCACGATACTGGGTATGCTCGCCAGCATAGTAGACGTGACACGTGGGCCCTCTTTAGAGCCGAGGGACGTATTACGGACGCGCAGTTTGAGATGGCCATGAGACCATACGGTCGACAAGTACTTGAAAACTCTAAACGAATGATTTTGGTTTATTGAATTACATATATATATACTTATATACTATATATTACTTGAACAGGCACAAGCTGCTGATGATCCACCCACCGCCACTGCAGAGGGTGGACGTGAGCACTACTCATTGGACATTCCGACCGATGTGAGATCATCTGATCATGGAGGGAGCAACGAGTCATCATCTGGGTCTAAGTAGTACTCAGACTTATAGTATCACATTCCATATTGAGGATGTGGTTGTATATATATTTTTGTAACTGAAGCCATGGGCTACTTCGACATATGGACTCCCTTGTATATATGTGTACACATAAAATTTTGATAGTAATATTGAATCGTGAATCGATAGTATTGCATTCATGTCTGTCTTGAATCGTGTATTGACAATGTATGCATTCATGTCGTTCTTGTCTTAAATCTTCCTCGTGGATGGTCCAATGCACCCAAAAAAAAAAAATCTTGAGTGTTATTGGGTGCTGGAATGCTGGAACAGCATTCAGGTACCAAATAGCACTCTCTAGATTATTTTTTTTTGCTCTCTGTTTGCGTGTATAGACGTGTCAACTCTGCAAAAAGTCATGTGTATATACGCGAATAATTTATGAAATACACGTGTATAGACGCGTCAAGTCTGTAAAAGTCGCGTGTATATACGCGGATAATCTGTGAAATACACATATATAAGCGCAGCTAAACTAACAAAACGCGTGTATACACCCTTCTATGAGCACGTCTAAGCGCAACTAAACTGACAGAACACGTGTATATGCTCGTGTATCAGCGCGTCTGACTATTCCTATACACACGATTTTACACGCATGTCTCTGGCTGCGATTATACACGCATGTCTCTGGCCGCAATTATACACGTGCTAATACACAGGCCCGTTACTTTTTTTCCACAAGTCATTTTTAGCGGCTAGGAGCGCAGGTTTGAGCCCGATCCCTTGTAGTGTCGTATCGCGTTGTTGTGGTAGTTTTGGAGAATAAGGAAAATGCACTTTATAGCACCTCATCACACCATTAAAACTATGTTTGCCCTTTCTTACGTTTGAATGAAGATTTTTAAATGCAAAATCTTATGTTTCAGTAATAAACGACCATAACAACGTGATATGGGACATTCTACATGGACTTTCGACCCACATCACGTTGTTGTGGTTGTTTTGTGTCCATATTTGTTTTGTCATTCGAACTATATCCAATGGGGATTTTGTCAGAAATTAACCATACTTTTTTTTTTAATGCAGGAAGAGATATGGACTAAGGTGCCAAGTTTGAGCTATCTGCCCCATTTTTTTGAAGAATGCCGCTCCATGGTGGTGAGATGGTTTGTTGTCTCACAAAGAGCAAAGTGCTATGACTATTGTGCTGCCCTCCTTAAATGGCTATCTGTAATTGTTCATATTTCAAGGTTACAGTTGTTTTACACAATGTTCTCATCACTCCTCCTCGATGGAGAGTTTGTAACAAAAGTTTTATGTGTATATAGTGACATTTCAATTCATTAAACAAATCTCACTTTCAATTTTATCATGTAGGTTGTGACAGAGGACCATGAAACCCTCCATTGGGTGTTCCATAATACAGATATAACTAACATAATTAGGAGGAAAAATGAAGGAGAAATGCTTCATGTAGAAGATATAGGAAGTTTCACTGTGGAATCGCATATGGCAGGTATGGCTTGTATTAGAGAATGATACCAAAAACATTCCCAAACAGTTCTTCTAAATAGGAAGCATTTAATAATAATTCTTTTGCTAGAATATTTTAGGAGACTTAAAAACACTCAAGTGAATGTAAAGGCTGGAAATGTAAAGTGCCCCACCTATACTGCATGGAACATGCAAGTACGATGGACAAAAGAAACTGGTCACAGTGTCATAAACAAGCATGAGAAAGATCCAAACTTCTGACCTGTGGTGCTAAATATTCCTCTTGCAACAAGAGTACATATCTGCACATTGCATGCACTGTGTAGGATAATTGAGAAACTTGTATTCCTGTACATTGGATTTGCTTAGAAGATCTTGCTTATATGCAGGAGAAAAAGGGCTATGAGAGCCTCGAAAAAAGTTCTATCTGGCATTGTCTTACATGGGGGAAACGTCAAGATAACAATCAATTAAAAGAGGTCAACAAAGAGCGTGCAAGTACCATCAAAGGCATCAATTGGTGGAGTGAAAGAAAGGCACTTTCTTTCCAACAATAGACATAATGTAGAAACAAGGAGGAGGAGCACTACAGTGTCATATGACAAATGGAAGGCATTGCATAATGCAGTAAAGGATCATGGGCATGATGGCAGTGCAAGAACGAAGAAGGAAGATATGTGGAAATCCATAGACAAGATCTTCCATTTCTACGAGAAGAAACGTTGGGACAAGAATGAACTTAACATCTTCAAAGCCACCATCAAGAATTTTGGAAATCGATGAAAGATACATGGAGCAAACTAAAAAGCATACATTATATGGCTAAATTCATTTCATTCATCTAGCAAGGACTCGAGTTTCATTCATCACACATTATAAGGTAAGAGCTCATTTCATTCATAATTTTCTTTCTACATCACATAATATACAACCATCTACCATGGTTTGTGAAAGAGTATGGAACTCCATCAATATGGTCAACACAAGGAATGGAGAAGTCTCACTATCAAGCAAGCAACGCATACTTTCCCCACACCAGATATGCAGGAGGGAAAGTGAGAGCACACAGTCTACATGAAGTATTCTAATGGTTCTACTGGAGGATTTTGCAAAAATTACGAATAAGAAGCAAATTGGAGTGCATGAGGCCTTACAGAGCACATTGAGCAGCACAAAAAGCAAAAAGGCAACAAGCATATAGAGGATCACATGCTGCACAAAAACACTCAGAGTGGTGATGATAGAAAGTGTGCATCAATCAATGCTAGGTAGACCGCACATAATGAAGCTACTCTTTTTAAAAAAAATTGTATATTAAAATAGCAAGAGGAAGTATGTACAAGCCTTTTTGTATCTGGACCGAGATAATACCAAGGAAGTTCATCATCATCTTTTTCCTTATCTATAACATGATTCTATTAACAAGACATGTTTATTTACAAAAGACCATAACAACGCGACAGGGGGTAGTGCCGTGTTGAAAGAGAACCCGTATCGCGTTGTTGTGATCGTTCACAAAAATCATGTTTACCGCATAATGATACGAGAAAATCATGTTTAGTACCTCATGTTTGCATTCACTTTTACAACTAAGGAAGTTGATCATCATTTTTTCCTTGTTTTTAAGACGGTGCTATTAAAAAGACATGTTTCTTACAAAAGACCACAACAACGCGACAAAGGGTAATCTTGTATTGAAAGATGAACCGTATCACGTTGTTATGGTTATTCACAAAAATCGTGTTTAGTGTATGATGATGCAAAATAATCATGTTTAGTACCTCATTTTTTCCTTGTCTACTATAACCCGGTGCTATTAACAAGACATCTTTATTACAAATACACACACACACACACTTTATTTTGTCATTCTCTCTCTCTCTCTCTATATATATATATATATATATATATATATTCTATTAACAAACCATGTTTATTACAAAAGACCATAAAAACACAACAGGGGGGTAGTCCTGGGTCGAAAGAGAATCCATACGGGTTATTGTGGTCACTCACAAAAATTGTGTTTATTGCATAATGATACGAAAAAATCATGTTTAGTACCTCATGTTTGCATTCACTTTTGGAAATAAGGAAGTTGATCATAATTTTAAACTTTTCTATAAGACAATGCTATTAAAAAGACATGTTTATTACAAAAGACCACAACAATGCGACAAAAGGAGCAGACTAACTTTATAAAAAAAAACTACTTCATAGCCAATTTGTGCGATAGAAATGCTACAAGTGAAACCAAAAGATGTATGCACACCAAATGGCTATCATTGCAAAGAGAGAGAGAGAGAGAGAGAGAGAGAGAGAGAGAGAGAGTCTAAGGCAAAGATATGAGAGAATTGGACATTTGATTAAAGTATTTTCCCACCAACTAAAATTTTGTTGTGTCGACTTCTTTTGCATAAGATAGAGAGTGAAACTCAAGCAAAGAGTTGAGAAATAAGGGCATCTGTATGGAGCATTTTACCACCAATTTTATTTTTTTCTCAGAGAGAGAGAGAGAAAGAGAGAGAGAGAGAGAGAGAGAGAGAGAGAGAGACTCAAGAAAAGAGCTCAGGGAGTTTCAACAAGATCATTTTTTTGTATACATTAGAGTGAGAAGGACATAAGGGCACATATTTATATTATTAGCATAAAAAGAGAGAGATATTACAAAATAGCTTTTTTTTAAAGAATCCTAACTTAAAAAGATATTACAAAATGGCTATCCCTTAAAAAGAGTCTTTCAGGGCTACAACTTTCCTAAGTTAAGCAGAAATTTTAGCATCTTTTTTGAAGCACCCATTGTACTCAAGTCCCTCCTTTCTATATATTCTGTGATACACCAAATTTACATCCATGACCTCGTACTCCAGCCACTCTTCAGCTTGGGCTATCCTCTGGTCACACTCAAATTTTACCTCAGCAACTTTCTACAGGGCCTCCTTGTTGGCTTCTGCAACCTCTCTTTTCTTCTGCAAAGAGAAAGCACTGAGTTAGGCTTACCTATGGAACCACTGAGTTAAGGACTTAGTTAGGCTTTCCTATGGAGCCACTGATTAAAGCACTGAGTAAACCCCTGAGTTATGCAGCAAGGAGAAAACAGAAGGAGAAAGGATTACCTCCAGAAGGGCCAACTCCAAACAGTATAATTGCCGGTGGGATGACCTCCCAATGTGTTGTTGTGGTCGTTTTGGTGGATACAATTTTTTTTTGAGCTACCTACATTAGACGAGCACCTATGCTAAGTTTGTGTCTCAGAGAAACACGAAAACAAGACACGACCACAACAATGCGATGGTGGTCATCCTCTCACTAAGATTTGTCTGTATCACATTGTTGTGGTCATTCAAACGAAACATACCTTCATACCTTCATTCCTTCATTTATCAAAACATAAGATTTTTCATTCAAACATCTTCATTCAAATGAAACATACCTTCACACCCAAAACGACCACAACAACGGGATATGGGGTATACTTGCCGGTAGGATGACCTAGTGTCGCGTTGTGGTGGTAGTTTTGGGGGGGATGGAAAGGACTTCCCATCTTGCATTTCTCTTTGCTACAAAAACAACCACGACAATGTGATATGACACATACTTACTGGTAGAATGCCCTCCCCTCACGTTATTGTGGTAGTTTTTGTAGATAGAAGGGGCCTCACCTCTAAAACTTTATATCCACCAAAGCGACCACAACAGTGTGATACAGAGTATAATTACCAGTGAGATGACCTCCCAACACGTTGTTGTGGTTGTTTTGGTGGATACAATGTTTTTTCAGGAACCTACATTAAACGAGAACCTATTTAGAGGTTGAATCTCAGAGAAACATGAAAACGACATAGAAATCAGACGACGATCCTAATAGCAAATATCGACATAGAAATCCAAAAACTATGGAATCACTTAAAAACCTAATGCACGTCACTGTAGTACCTATGCCATGTCATGGAATCAGCCACGGAATAACGTAGTCATGAGGACGAAGACGATGACATAGAAGCAACAACATATTCATGAAGACAAAGGCAAAGATACAGACGAAGACAACGACAAAGACACAGAAGCAACAAAGGTCGGGAGACCCATAATGATGAACATGATAGCATGCACAATTAAATATAGCATTAATTGGCATTGAATGCACAACATGGAAAATGTTCGAGGATGTCAATCACATCATGCACTTTCCGTCAGTTTGGGTCACGTGGAAAAAGTATGTCTTTCAGCCCTTTACCCGAGCCTACCCAATGTTCCCACTCTCATTCCATTTTTTGCCGTTTCCTCATCACTTGTCCTTTTCTTGAGTCTGAGTCCTTCACTAGGCCTTCGTCAATCCCTAAATCCATCCATTATGGAGGTAACTCTTACCCTTTTTAGCCAAAAGTAAAAAGAATAACTTCATACCACAAATGACCCAAGCCACTAAATATTCTGGGACCTTTTTTTTGTATTGTGTTATCCAATGCCTTGTTCATTATGTGATTGTTATCATCTCTTTTTTCCTTTGCTTCACAACTTCACATTCATCAAGTTTGATAACAAACTTAAGCACTCCTCTAGTCTCTACCAAGGTCATTCCAAACAATTGGACCATTGCCTTTTGTAATATTTTAAAATCAAAGAAAATATTGTTGGTCTTATCATATCTTATTTCTTCATCATTATTAAGGTAGGTGTCTTTGATGTGAAAAGGCTGACCAAGCCATGTTTTGATTTGCTCATTGAGCACCACATGTTCTCTCCTAACATGATATGGTTTTGGAAGAAGTGTAGCCCAAATTCTGTTTTCTTTGTATTTTGAGTGTATTAGCTTGAAAATCTCGGGATACCCCTTTCTCCCTATGCCAACATCATAAAGACATTTTTGTATATCAAGAGCTTGAAATACCTGACTTTTCTTTGTATACTGTTCTATGAATGTTTGTCGTACTTTCTTATACTTCTTCTCCTTGAGCATCTGGCCTACCATCTTTGAAGATAAAAACTTGGAATATTGTCAGGCTAGTGAATTCAATTCCATGTTTTCTTTATTTGGATATAGGAGACACTTGAAATGAATTCGTCTTGTTATAAATTTACAAGTTACATGCACTAAATGTTGTATCATAGAAATGTAGAAGTTTATTACCTTGCAGCTTGTATTATTTTCTTGACTCCTCCACCACTTGGATTAAGTTGCTCTATGTTACTCAGATTCCTTTTTCTTTCTCTCATGCCAATGCTTGTTTCTTTTACATGTGCAACCTCTAATTTCTTGTCACTCTCCTATATTGTTTTAGATTGAGACTCTATTTTGCACAAGAGCTATGAACTTCTTTCTTGAAGAGAGATGTACACCTGTCGTCACAAATGACTATACTCCAACTGTGCTACAGAATTCAAGTCTTTTAGAACTCTATTCGATTGGCTTAGTGCATTGAAATAGCCAAGTAGTCCTTGGTGACTATCACCAACACATCTAATTGATGAGGCTGGATTTGAGAATGAGGGTGTGCTTGAGGTTAAAGGATTATTTGGATACATAGATCCATGACACCACAAGTCTATATGCTTTGAGCTTGAAATTCTCATCTCTTCCTTCTCTCTTGGATTGATTGAAAGCTGTGGTTGATTTTGTTTCTTCAAAGGTGCATATTCTTCTTCAAGATCAATATGCATATGATATGGCTTCCTCTTCTCTCCCATATCAATGTGATGCAACTAAGTCACAATGTAGCACAATGATGAGCTTGCAATAGCCCGAGTTCACGAGAAATGCACTTGAATGTCTAAAATGGGAGAGAAAAGTCACTAGAAGGAAAATCCTTTGCCAAAAAGGAAATAAACATGCTTAGAAAGTGCATTAATGAGAGCGTGTTTCCATCAATATTTATTATGCACCCATAGGATGGCGGTATATTCTCTTTGTTCTTTAGCATTTAAGGTCTAGACCACCATGTTGATTATCTCTCTCTACAAAAACAAAAAAAAGGGTAAAAAATCCTTCCTTTTTTCCAAATTTTGGGCCACCAAAAATAGGGTGGCGTAGATTATCTTACAGGGCTCCAAAATGAGTCCCGATTTTCCCTGATGCTAGCATGTAACCATCGCACTACATCGACTTTCAAGGGAATCTTTCTTGAGCAGTAGTAGATAATTATGCTACACAAAGAGAACAATTCAATCTAGCTTCTCACCAGCTCAGAAGACACTTTTAGACATGCCTTTTCACCTCTTGTTAATGGTTTCTGATCCTGCACGATCATCCTCTCACCTACTCTCTCAGGCAAGGACTTCTTTACGGTCCCTTCCGTCATTGTCGTTTGCGCATGCCCTCTTCATCTTTGTAAGATTCCTCCCAAGCCCTGAATGATGTATAAGCTCTCACCTCAATCCCCTGTAATCGTCCCCTATTTCAGAATGCAAAAAAATAATGTTTTCCCTTGTTTTGGCCTAGAGAGAGGAAATATTCTAGAGAGAGGTAATTCAAAATTGAGATATTTTTTGATATAAAGTTTCTCCTAATATCTAAGATGAACTCCCCTAAAAAATAAGTTCAAAATAAATTTTCCAATGTGCATTAATAATTAATTGAATATGTGTATTAAAGGCCTTAGCCTAAGCGTCCACATTTTCATGGATTAACGCCCAAATAAGGTTCTAATGGGCCAATAGGATTAATCCAAGTGTTGGGATGACAAAAATGCAAAGAATAAAAGAAAATACCCCAAAACTAAGTAAATGCTCACATAAGATGAAGAGTTGAGTGAGTACAAGGTTTATTAGTTAAAAATTAAGGTTTATTAGTTAAAAATTAGGGTTTATTAGTCAAAAATTAGGATATTTTGGTAAAATGATGAATTTTTGACACCTCAGTAAAGGAGGGAGAGCCCCATCAAGTAGGAACCTTTTTTATCATCATTACTTGGATTTTTTAATTTAAAAAAATTAGATATTTTTCTCTCCTCTCTCTTGATGCAAATTGGATCAAAAAGGGAGCCAAACTGATCCAAATCTTGTCCGAATTGGGTCAAACTGAAGCTCGAAGCCTCTAGAACCTAGTTGGACTTGGTTAGTGGCCTCCCTCACCTATAAATAGATCCTCATTCCTTTGTATTTTTATCTTTGAAGCTTTGTTATGAGTAAGAAAAATTATATTAACTCATTATAAATTGAAACAGGGTTATGCTAACATTTTTAGTTCTAAATGAGGACTGGTTATTTTAGAATAATCAAGATATTTATTCATAATTATGCTTATAATTATGTTATGTATGCATAATTTAATTTTAATCTAAAAGAAGTGTTCCTATCATATTTCCATTACAAGTATTCATTTTAAAATTAAAAATAGAACATTCTCATTAATTGTAACAAAGCTATGGTAAAATTTTCTAGAAAAACGATAAATCTTATTTTTATGCATAATTTTAATAAAGCAAAAAGAGGAATTTCTATCATATTCTAGGTATAGATATTTTATGCTAAAAGAATGATTTTTATCATATTTATGAAAAATACTTTTATAGTATTTATGCATATTTATTTAATTAGAGAAAAGAGAAAATTTTGATATATTTATTTTTATGCATAAAAATTTAGATGCAAAAACAGGAATTTTTGTGATATTCGAGATTCAAACATTTAAAGGTTAAAAGAGGAATTTTGGCATATTCCAAGATATGGATATTTTTATTTATTTAAAAGAAGAATTTTCATTGTATTTTAAGTAGAAAAATGCATAAATTAATTTTGATGTTAAAAGAGAAGTTTTCACCTTGGCTCTTGCAAGGCTGAAGATAGTTGAAACAGCCAGAGTGGCTTGGAGAAACCATTGCAAGACAAACCATCTGGATCGGAATACCCAGACATGGAATGATCTCAAGACTTACCTAAGGAAGAGATTCTGTGCTCCCAACTTTTTCAAAACCAAGATGAATGAATTGGAGTTAACCCAGGGAAGCATAACTACTGAAGAGTATCACCAAGCATTCGCTCTCCTCCTCAAATACTTGCCACCGCTGGATGATGAAGAACAGCTGATGGCTAGGTTCATTCGGGGAATGAACGAACCTTTGGATACCCTAGTAAAGAATGCCAAGCCAGTTTCAATCGCTGAAGCAGTAAGGATGGCGAAGGAATTCGCCAAGGCCTTTATTGTTAAGGTCCTGCCCAAGCCAGCTCCCTTGACCTTCAAAAAGTTTCAAACAACGGAAAGTTCTTCCAACCTTTCACCTCCAAAGAGACACCAAGCTCCCAATCAGAACGAGGAGACCGAAAGCTTTCAGAAATGAAGGAAGACCTTTTCCTCAAAGCTCTTTTTCAGGAACTCCAACTCTTTCTAGAATGCAGACTCCAGAGGAAAGAGCTCAAGGATTGCCCAACTCCTTCTATGGGCCAAGGAAGCCAAGGTCCCAGAGTTCAGAGACCGACTCCTTCGTATTAGTCCAATTAGGATCTCCCTCACCAAAATCAGGGCAACCCCAGAAGAGTGCCAGCTCAGCCCTGCAGCATCAATACAATGTAGTCTCAGAACTCCCTCCCAGAATTGGGGAAACCAAAGAGAGAGAGTTCCATCTCAGATTGCAGCAGCTAGAGCCATCACAATAGTTGAGAAAGTGGAGGAAGAAAAAGGAAAGATCTATGCCGCCATTGAGCATCAGGGGCAGAATAATCAATTCTCAATCCTCCAAACTCCAGCAGAGTACAAGGGTAAGAAATTCAAGCTTTTGATTGATTCAAGCAGTACACATTCTTTTATTTCCCTAAGGATGTCTACCTAAGTTAGTCCTAAATCAAAAATCAGGAAAACCTATGCAAGTGGAATTGGCCAATGGAAAGATTCTTTTCACACACCTTGAGATAACCGTATTCAGTTTAATCTAGATGGGAACGTAACAGATTGCCAGTTCAGAGTCCTACCCTTGGGAATCTATGATGGAATCCTTGGAATGGATTGGCTCCATAAGAATCAGGCGGCTGACATTCACTATCACAATGGAATTGGCCAGTGGAAAGATTCTTTTCACACACCTTGAGATAACCGTATTCAGTTTAATCTAGATGGGAACATAACAGATTGCCAGTTCAGAGTCCTACCCTTGGGAATCTATGATGGAATCCTTGGAATGGATTGGCTCCATAAGAATCAGGCGGCTGACATTCACTATCACAATGGAGCCATCTCTTTCCTTGACCTTCAAGGGAATAAAGTTCAAGGAACTGGAATTTCCGGATCCCCAGTGCTGCAATCAGTCAAAGCTTCTAAATTGTTAAAGGGACTCAGAAAGAGGCAAGCTGATTATGTCGTTAAGATGAATCTAGTAGATAGAAAATTCAAGGCTAAGGAACCAGAGTTGTTAAGTGAGTATGCTGATGTGTTCTCCCAGAAGAGCTGACTGAGATGCCTCTGACTCGCGAAGTAGATCATGAGATAGAGTTAACCCCCGGAGCTCAGCTAGTAGCCCAACGTGCATACAAAATGCCAGTTCCAGAAGCCATAGAACTTAAGGAGCAGTTAAGACAACTGCTCCTAGAGAGCAAGGATTCATCAGACCAATGTTTCACCTTGGGGTGCACCCGGTCTCTTTCAGAAGAAGAAAGATGGAACGTTAAGACTCTGTATTGATTACAAAGGATTGAATCAGTTCACAATTAAAAATAAGTATGAACTTCTCGATTGGTTAAGTGAAACTTAAATGTTCACAAAGATAGATCTCAAATTCGGGTTTTACCAGATCAGAATCAAGGAACAAGATATCCCAAAGACAGCTTTCAATACTTGCTATGGGCATTATGAATGCACAGTCATGCCATTTGGATTGACTAATCCAAGCAGTCGTAGAGATTGGCTGGAGCCTAAGATGGTGAAAGAAGTCAGAGGATTCTTAGGATTAATCGGGTAGTATTGAATCTTTATACCCATATATGCTCAGATAGCATCCCCTTTAACTAACTTCTCAAGAAGAGTACCCTATATTTAGTGGATTGCTATGTGTCAGAGTGCCTTTGATAAGCTAAAGACATCTTTAGTAACCAACCCTGTCCTTAAGTTGCCATATTTTTCCAAACCTTTTGAGGTAGTTATAGATGCCAGTGTTTTTGCCTTAGGCAGTGCTCTTATGCAAAAAGGTCATGCAATACCCTTTGAATTAAGAAAGCTCATAACACATGAGAAAAATTATGATGTCTATGACTTGGAATTACTCTTAGTAGTTTATGCTATGAAGTTGTGGAGACATTATCTCTTGGGACAGAGATTCACCTTGATGACATATCATCAAAGTCTGAAGTGGATCTTCACCCAAAGGGATCTCAACATGCGCCAAAGAAGGTGGATGCAGACCCTGCAAGAATTCGATTTTGAGATTAAATACCAGCCAGGGAAAGAAAATGTGGTAGTCGATGCGCTCATCAGTAGGAAGGCCTCCTTGCTCTTGCAACCAATAACATTGAACACTATATTGGGGAATATGGGAATTTCTTATAAGTTTAGGACACATGGTCAAAACTTTGGATTCGCCATAACTTGAACACCAATACGCCAAATTGAGCACGCTATAGCTCACTAGATCCCATTTTTCAAGCGCTTTCCAATGATAGGTCACATGATAGGATTTTGAGAAACTTATAGGCATGTTCACCCGGTTCTACTTTTTTAGTATTCAAAAATGGGAATTGGAAGTAAGGGAGAAAATCATGTAGGACAAATTCTTTGCCCCTATTGCTACCCTACTGATGCAGGAAAGAAAGACTCCTCAGGAAATGAGTCAATTTCTTGGGTACAAATTGGATGAAGGATGCATGTATTATAATAATCGGCTATGCATTCCCAAGGATGAGGGAATAAAGTGAAAGATTATGAGAGAAGCCCATGATATCCTGATAGTTGGACATCTAGGGTTCATAAAAACCTACATGTCTGTGAAGAAAAGCTTCTTCTATCTAGGACTCAAAAAGGATGTACTTGATCATGTGCGGCAATGCTTAATGTGTCACAGAGTCAAGGCAGAGAGAGTCAAGATGCTAGGAAAGCTACATCCCCTAGACATTCCCAAGGATGAGGGAATAAAGGGAAAGATTATGAGAGAAGCCCATGAAATCCTGATAGTTGGACATCCAGGGTTCATAAAAACCTATATGTCTGTGAAGAAAATCTTCTTTTATCTAGGACTCAAAAAGGATATACTTGATCATGTGCGGGAATGCTTAATGTGTCACAGAGTCAAGGCAGAGAGAGTCAAGATGCTAGGAAAGCTACATCCCCTAGACATTCCATAGATGAAGTGGGAATGTATCAGTATGGATTTGGTCACTGGACTACCTTCAGTGTAATCAAGTAACAAGTCCATTTTTGTGGTAGTTGACAAACTAACCAAGGTTGCCCATCTAATTCCAGTAGAAGAAACCTACACTATAGTAGATGTTGCCAGATTTTTCCTCACATCGAGATTCTGGACTGCATTCTTCCAAGCAGTGGGAACTTTCTTAGATCTTAGTACAACCTATCACCCCGAGAAAGATGGTCAGACTAAAAGAGTGAATCAGGTAAAAGAAGATATCCTTCGATCATGCTGAGGCAGAGAACCCAAGAAGTGGTTAAGCTATTTGCACCTGGTTGAGTTTGCTTACAATGCTTCTTATCACAAAAGTATCGGGATGAGCCCTTTCAAAGCTTACAATGCTTCTTATCACAAAAGTATCGGGATGAGCCCTTTCAAAGCTCTCTGTACAGAAAAGATTGCCTTACACCATTAACTTGGTCCGACCCATTGATTAGGTTTGAGATGTTCAGACAAATGCTTGATGATATGGACCAGCAAATGCAATCAATCCGTAAAGATATTAAGGCTACCCAAGATAGACAAAAGCAGTATGCTAATAAAAAGAGATTAGAGAGAGTGTTTGAAGAATCAGATATGGTCTTCATTCGAGTACGATCCAAAAAAAGGTCTTTATCTTTAGGGAAGTACAAGAAGCTCTCCTAGATACTATGGACCATATGCTGTTATAAAGAAAGTAGGAGATTTATCTTATGAACTTCTTCTACCTTCCCATCTCAAGGTACATAATGTATTCCATGTCAGTTTACTTTTAAGAAGTATGTACCTAGCCCGAGTCACGTGCTTGATGATGATGAACAATTGGTTTCTCCAACTCAAGGTTAGATGGTACTCAGTCGTGAAGAAATCCTTAACGTTTGGGAGAAGGTTCTTACTAGGAGCACACAGAATTTCTGGTCAAGTGGAAGTTCTTCCCTTTAGAGGATGCCACTTGGGAGAAAGAAGAAGAGTTGGTAAAGGATTAGCCCCACTTTGCAAGATGAGGACATCTCGCATTTTTCAAGTGGGAGAGGATGTAAGATTCCTCCTCAACCCTGAATGATGTATAAGCTCTCACCACAATCCCTTGTAATCATCCCCTATTTTAGAATGCAGGAGATTATTATTTTCCCTTGTTTTCGCCTAGAGAGAGATAATTCCAAATTGAGATATTTTTTATATAAAGTTTCTCCTAATATCTAAGATGAATTTCCCTGAAACAGAAGTTCAAAATAAATTTTCCAATGTGTATTAGGAATTCATTGTGAATATGTGTATTAAAGGCCTAAGCCTAAGTGTCCACATTTTTAGAAGTTTTTGGATTAAGGCCCAAATAAGGTTCCAATGGGCCAATAGAATTAATCCAAGTGTTGGAATAACAAAAACGCAAAGAATAAAAAAATACCCCAAAAATGAGTAAATGCTCACATAAGATGAAGAGTTGACTGAGTACAAGGTTTATTAGTTAAAACTTAAGGTTTATTAGTTAAAAATTGAGATATTTTGGTAAAATGATGAATTTTTGACACCTCAATAAGGAGGGAGAGCCCCGTCAAGTACTTAGCTTTTTTAATTCAAAAAAATGAGATATTTTTATCTCTCCTCTCTCTTGATGCAAACTGGATCAAAAAGGGAGCCAAACTGAGCCAAACTGATCCAAATCTGGGTCAAACTAAAGCTGGAAGCCTCTAGAATCTAGTTGGACTTGGTTAGTGGCCTCCCTCACCTATAAATAGACCCTCATTCTTTTGTATTTTTATCTTTGAGTAATTACATCCAGTATTATCTTCATTTTTAATGTAATTTATATTATCCCTCTATTTTGCCTCTTCTTTTGGGAGCTTTGGAGCTTCTCTATTCTCCATATTCTCTTGGAGATTACCCTCCCCCTCTTGGTGGCCAAGGACTTGCTTGAGGGCTTCACTTCTATCCAAAGAATCAAGCCAAAATCAAGGGTAAGCTCTAATTTAATGGCTTTTTTTATTCCTTTCAATGATTTTCTTCTTCTCAACCCCTTTAAAGCTTGAGAAGAAGAATCAAGCCAAAATCAAGGGTAAGCTCTAATTTAATGGCTTTTTTTATTCCTTTCAATGATTTTCTTCTTCTCAACCCCTTTCAATGGAATGGTTTTCTCTTGAAATCAAGTTTTCCAATGATTTATAATGTTTAATTAGATTAATGCTAGTCTTTATAATTAATTATAATGTTTCCTTTAAGAAAATATCTCTTTTGGAAAGATTAATTATCTTTATGATTATATCCTTGTTAGAAGGATGATTCTCAATGATAATCTCTTTAATTTAATCAAAACTCTAGGCTTAATAAGCTAGAGAAAGAGATTAAATATTTTCATAATTTTTAATCTAGTAAAAATGATGGTTAATTCTTTTAAGCTTGATTATGAGTAAGAAAAATCATATTAACTCATTCTAAAATGAAAGGGGGTTATGCTAACATTTTTAGAAATGAGAAACGGTTATTTTAGAGTAATCAAGATATTTATTCATAATTATGTTATGTATACATAATTTAATTTTAGTCTAAAAGAAGAGTTCCTATCATATTTCCATTACAAGTATTCATTTTAAAATAGAAAATTGAACATTCTCAGTAATTGCAGTGAAGCTATGGTAAAGTTTTCTAGAAAAAAGATAAATCTTATTTTTATGCATAATTTTAATAAAGCAAAAAGAGGAATTCCTATCATATTCTAGGTATAGATATTTTATGCCAAATCAATGATTTTTATTATTTTTATGAAAAATACTTTTATAGTATTTATGAATATTTTTTTAATTAGAGAAAATTATAATTTTTGATATATTTATTTTCATGCATAAAAATTTAGATGCAAAAAGAGGTATTCCCATGATATTCGAGATTCAAACATTTAAATGTTAAAAGAGAAATTTTTGGCATATTCCAAGATATGGATATTTTTATTTATTTAAAAGAAGAATTTTCATTGTATTTTAAGTTAAAAAAATGCATAAATTAATTTTGATGTTAAAAGAGAAGTTTTTGCCATAATTTCATGTAGGAAATTTTGGTATATTAAGGTTGAGGATCAAATTGATGAAAAGAATATTTTAGATATTTCTATGCGGATAAATCAATAAAATAATACATACTCACAATTGGATTATTGGAAGAAGAGTTATTTTCGTGTTATTCTCGAATATAACTATTTTTTTAATTCTATTGTGGCTAGGAAGGAATGAATTTTCATAAAGTTGGAATTTTCCCTAAGTCACCGGTTAATTTTCAGTTAATTAGAAGAAAAATCCTTAGGAATGAAAGTTCGGATTAAACCGAGTAATTTATGGTTAGACCACGACAATGAGTATGGTGGGCTAGTAAGATACTTGCCCATCTCTCGAATCTGAATCAAGCAAAACCTCGTGACCAATTCCAAATCTTTGATACGAAGAATAGACTACCGGTTGAATTAGAGAAGTTTTCCTTAGACCGAATTCATCGAGAAATGAGTTGGAACTTCATTGAATTTGATGGGTAAATTATCCTCATATGAGATTCATGATTTTCATTAAGAAAGTCTGGTTTGTGAGAAAAAGGGTTTTGTGGAATCAAACTCAACGAGAAATTCTTACTTGCATAGAAATTTGTTTTTGAAAAGGACTGTTTTACGCCAGAATGCTGGAGGAAGTATTTGGTGTATGATTTAACTAAGGAGATATTCATTTGCAACAACTGGTGGTGGGGAGTCGTCAAAGGACATCGCTCGTGACAAAGCCTGCCGAGTCTTGACCAACCTTGGTATGGTTAAAATGGTGCGCTTCTGGTGGTACGATGGGCGAGGACCGACGAAGTGGTCCCTGAGTAAAGTGCTAGGACACCTAAGTAGGATCCTAGAGGATTTTGACCAGGTGATGCACAGGCTCGCGGTTGCTAGGACACCCATGCGTATGTCGAGGAAGATATGGATGGACTAGAAAGGAATTATTTATGTGAACTGGAATTTTATATTGGATTTAGTTGGTTGACTAGCTGGTCTTCAACGGAGGGTCCAGATGATATTTTTGTAAAATAATGGATTGGATATTTTGGAGGATTATGATCAGTAATACTATGGTTTCATTAAAAGATTGCTTTAAAGATAGCCAAATCTGTGAAAAAGGCAATTTCATATTGGGTATGTAAGTGGTGTGACTACCTTGAATTTTGCTTGCAGCACCGGCTAGGGGGCTTGGGAACTCTTTTCCTTGGTACCCGGGACAAAATAGAACCAAATTTTTATATAAAGGGATCCCACCTAACCCATGGGCCGGTTCAGCTGGATCGGTGGACTCCTGCGATACAGTCAGATACGTCAAGTTACGCTAGTGAGAATAAGTCCCTAGAAGATTCTTGTTATGTGGGAAAGAATCAGTTGTGCCTCGCTTAAGGGGAAAAAAAGCGGTGATTTCTATGAACCAAGTGCAAGTCTCTTCCTTGATTTGGCCATGCGACCTACGGGTTCGGTCGGATTAGATCGGATAGAACACCATATTAGTGAATTTGGGAATTTTCCAATTCCCATTTTTGAATACTTAAAAAAGGGGACATGGATAACATGTTTGTAAGTTTCTCAAAACCCTATCATATGACCTATCATTGGAAAGCGCTTGAAAAATGGAATCTAAAGAGCTATAAAGCGCTCATTTTGGATTAGTGGTGTTCAAGTTATGGTTAATACAAACTTTTGACCACGTGTCCCAAACTTGTGGGAAATTCCCATATTCCCCAATATGGTGTTATAGTTAACGCCTTGACCCGTTAGATGATTTTCCTGGTAGAATCGTTCGTGCCTTCCAAGCGAGGGAAGTTTTTTCGGGCTTGGTTTCGGAGGAACCGCTGGGCTAGTCTCTTGTCCAGATATTCGTGGGCGAGACCCCGAGTGGGAAGCCCTGCCTTGCACGAGAGGGTGACGCTGCTTCCGTCGCCAGTGCCCCGGAAGCGGCATCACGGAGAAGCTTGTGAATCGTGATGCTATTTTCAATGAACAGCTCATGGGCGGTACATGGTTCATGGATGATTCTGATGATACTAAATCTTTGCTTCAAGCTTTTCCATTCTTGTGTGATGATGAATCTTCTTCTATAGAGCAACTTTCCTCTTCACAATCATCTAAAGAGCAACTTTCCTCTTCACAACCATTGATTCCGAATGCTGTTATTGATGATGTTGACATTTTTATTGATCTGCCTATTGATTTTGAGCATGGTTCTTGTCATGTTTATGATGAAGATTTTGATGCTGATGTTTTCTCTACTTCTGAAGATCCTGCCACGTACAGTGATGCTATATGTTCTCCACAAAAGGATCAATGGCAAGAGGCTATGGAAGCAGAGTACAATTCTCTTATCTCTAAAGGTACATGGGTACTCACTGAGCTGCCTCCTGGCCGTACTGCCATTAAGTGTAAGTGGGTATATAAGACAAAATTTAAAGCAGATGGATCCTTTGACAAATTCAAGGCACGTTTAGTTGCCAAAGGTTATTCTCAAGTTGCTGGCGTTGATTATCATGAAACCTTTTCACCAGTTGTTCGCATTACTAGTATTCGGGTTTTATTGGCATTTGCTGTTCAATTCGACTTAGAAATTCATCAGATGGACGTGCGCACAGCTTTCTTGAATGGAGATTTGAATGAAGAAATTTACATGGAGCAGCCAGAAGGATTTGTTATTGCAGGTAAGGAAGATCTTGTTGCTCGTCTTCATAGGGCCTTATATGGTCTTAAACCAGCTTCCCGGGCCTGGTACATCAAGTTTGATCTTTTTCTTACCTCCCATGGCTTTCTCTCTTGCTCTTCTGATCCCAACTTATTTACCAAACACCAAAATGGTAGTTTTGTAATCCTTGCACTTTATGTGGATGATACAATCCTTGTTTCCAATGATTTGGGATTTTTACAACAAAATAAGCAGTTGTTATCTTCGGCATTTGATATGGTGGATCTTGGAGAGCTTCACTCGTGTCTTGGCATTCAGATTCAAAGGGATCGCAGCAAAGGTATTTTATTACTTCGACAGTCAAAGTTTATTAAAGATACTATTAAAAAGTTTGGTTTGGCGGGGGTCTCACAATCTTAGCAACCCCAACATCCCCCCAATCCTCCCAGCCATTATCATTTTCATTTGATCAATTCTCCTGGAGACCCTCCATGCATGCGCCTCGTCACTATATCACTAGGTATATGAGGACATGCACGAACACGTGGTGAGGTATCCCCCACTCCCCCACGATCGCCGCCACCTAAAGCTCATGTTAACTCACGTAATCAATAAAAGGTATGCACACCTAAGGCTCCCAAAGTTTCGGGTAGAGGAATATTTTGGTGTGTAAAAGGGGGATGGGGAGGTTTAATGATAATGAAAGAAGGGATGGGGTGTGGGTTAATGAAGGTATAAGAAGGGATGGATCATGGGGGCTAGACCGTGGGTTAATGTGTGTGTGAGAAGGGATGAGGGGTGTTTTATGGTAATGTAAGAGAAGGGGGCAATGTGGGTGTGAGAAGGGATGAGGGGAGTGGTAGGTAAGCATGTATGATATGAGAGAAAACAGGGAAAGGACGATCATTAATACCTTTGGGGGTCATTTTGAATGTTAGAACTTACGAGGAAAGAGGATATTTTTAATTAACAAAAATAAAAAAAGGGGAAAGGATGATCATTAATACCTTGGGGAGTTTGAATGTTAGGAGAAAAGGGTATATTTTTAATTAACAAAAATTAAAAAGTAGAACTCTACACGTTCGCCTTCCTCCCCCGACAACCTTTCCACCATCCATTGTCACCACCATGAGAGCTCGACCGCCTTCTTCGCCACCGCGCTCCACCATGATAGGTAGCTACCACCCCACTTTCTCATTGTGCCTCCTCACGATAGGCCGTGCTACCTTTGCTTAGCTCAGACGACCACATTGCTTGTGATGCTCCTACACAACCTGTGTGAGGCCTTCTGTGCTAGGGTTTTTGAGCTTATCTGTGCTAGGGTTTTTGTGTGGCCTTCTGTGCTAGGGTTTTTGAGCTTATCGTGTGCCATAGCCAGGAGTATCTCTTCGTCACTGCAGTGCGTCTCCACCACGACGACGGTTGCCTTCCTGCTCCCGTTGCGCAGTTGAGCCACGTTAGCTTATCGTGCGCCATAGCCAGGAGTATCTCTTCGTCACTGCAGTGCGTCTCCACCACGACGACGGTTGCCTTCCTGCTCCCGTTGCGCAGTTGAGCCACGTTAGCTTGCTGCTTACATTGGAGCCGGCCATCTCCCTTGCTACTGAGCTGACAGCCACCTATCCACCCTTTTCGTCTTTTCTTAGCGCTGTTGAGTTATGATAACGGCTGCCTCCTACTCCTGTTGGTGCAGCTGAGCCATGCTTATCTTTGGTTGTAGCGATACAAAAGCTCGTTTCCTCTCCTTGCTGCTTTGCTGGATTGCCTCCTCCACGTTGACTGCCATAGCTCGTCGATAGCTCTTCTGCCTTGCCCCAGCCGCCACCTCTCCGTGCTTCGCTATACATTGTGGGAGAATGCACATGTGATCATTTTGGTCACCATTCTATGCAATCTGGAATGATCTCTCCAACTTGTTCATGCCTACCATCCTACCACTCCAATGAACTACTGGAGGCCATAGGAATAACGGCAAGAGGAATATCTTCAACAACATCCCCTAAAACAACCTTTGCCTCCATAGGATGAAGGTGAGGATCAAGTTGAGATTGTTAGGCTCAACATGTGTAGCTTTCTATTTCCCTCCTTTCTTTCTCTTCCTATAGAAGATACCTTCCTTTATTGTTTTTGCACATTCATTAGTTATATACATCAACGAATCCATAGGGACCATGTTGAATGAATCATACGCTCCACAAGAATGAATCATATTAGTCACAAGTCACATATATATAGGCAAGACCTAGAGTGAGTTAGGGCTAGCTATATATAGCTCCAACATAAAGGACAGTTTTTTCT
This sequence comes from Cibotium barometz, assembly GCF_041138505.1. Taxonomy (NCBI): domain Eukaryota; kingdom Viridiplantae; phylum Streptophyta; class Polypodiopsida; order Cyatheales; family Cibotiaceae; genus Cibotium; species Cibotium barometz. The sequence continues at coordinate 21,727,554 of NC_141079.1, read as the reverse complement.
AGCACTGATTAGCACTCTTGTCTTATTAATGCTTCTCGTGTCTTTCATTTGGTTGTGCAGCCTCCTAATGTCAATGCTCGAAAAATGGCATTCTAGTGTATTTGTACAGGCTAGAATTAAGAAAAGCTGAAAAAAACTGGCTGAGATTTTAAGTAGGCCTTATTTTAACAAATGATTTTTTTATATAATTTAGTTATAAACTGGCATATAGTAGAGATTTCGGAAACAAAATCGGATAGAGATTTCTTGGAACAAAATCGAATAGATTTAAGAGTTTGTCCTTATTTTGATTGTTGAAAAATAAGGAACAAAACCGAATAGATTTAAGAGTTTGTCCTTATTTTGATTGTTTGGTGTCATGGTTGCTCAAAAATCTTCTCGCTTTTGCTCCTCCCATTGAAACATCTTGCAGAACATCACCTGTACCTCCAGAAAGAACAGGATCTTTTTTAAGATGCACTTCCCCACCATGAAAACCCATTTGAGAGAGCAAGGCTTTGCACTTTTCTATGCACTCATCTGCAAGTTTAGTCGGCTTAATAGAATATGCATAGTTCAGATGAAGTCTGAGCAATTTGTCCAAGATTCTTATCTCTGCATGCAATGTACATATATGCACATTTTTCAAATGTATTGGTAGAATTGGATCCCATATTTTAAGAGAAGTTGGATAATCGACGACATTCACATTATTTCTGGATGGTGGTTTTCCAATCTCATTTTCTGCAAGCCATTCTCTTGTCCCTGTGCTTGCCATGCAATACAGACATGGATATTTGGTATTTGCTCCTCCACATACACCAAACATACACTTCAACACCTTGAGGTCGGCACTCAAATGCCATTCCACAATGAAATCACCTATGTCGTCAACATGAAGGTGTTCACCTGTATTTTGGCTCTGAATAACTGAAGGAATGTCTGTTTGTGAGAAGAGCCACTTTAATGTTTCATGACTCTCTACTGGTACCTGAGCTGATCCAATCCACCATAGCTCCATTTCTGATTGAGTTTTGTGGTATGGAGAATCAAGCTTACCTTGACTATAGTCCAATGCTTTATTCATTAGGGATATAGATATTCTTTCCATTTTTTGACATTTTTGGATTTGAGCTTCATCTAATTTTAAAACAAATACAAGTTTTCCTTCACAATCTATTTCCCTTATGTTGTAATATCTCACCATAAAAGATTGGACTTTTCTAATGTTCATCCAAATATTATTATAAACGTATTCAAAAGATGATTTTTTTTTTTGTCTCTCATATGGCATTGTTCCCTCAATATGGAAATACTCTCCGAAATGTTTAGAAATTTCCTGATTTAACAGAGTTCTGTATTTTCCAACATTGTGAGGTCTAGGCAACCCAAAAGCTTTGATTTTGTAATACTTAAGGACCCTGAACCAGGTTTTAGAGATGGCTCTGTATCCCTTTCTACTCACTCCCACTGTGTCACAAACTTCTTGCATTTGGGAAGGCTAGACTAATAAGTCCATATCTTTTAAAAGATGTTGAAAGACCAGTTTTTTTTTAGTTTGATTTTCAGGAAGTTCTAAAAGTTTCAAGATATCCGACCTATTCATAAGCTCATTCAAAAATCTTACCCTTTCCTGAGCATTAGACATGTCAAATCCTAGAAGGTTAGTTACATGATCTCTTACAAGTTTTAACCTTTTTTTTCTTTGTCCAGATCTCTCTGTTAAGTTAACTACATCCCGCATTCGTTTTACTCGTGCTCTTAATCCTATTGGAGTTTCTTTTAAGGTTTTCAATTGATCATTTTCTTGTTTCAAAGACACTATTTTGTTTTCAAGTTCTATAATTTTTGTTGCATTCAAAGATGAAGTATTTTGAAGATATGTAGTATATTCTGCATAATTAATATGTGATTGAGATAGTCTTGAACTATAACCAAGTAAGCCATCCTCCCCATCACCAACAAATCTAATCAAATCATGTGGTGTGTGAAAAGAAGGATACCTTCCTGTTTTGGGATCCGGTGGATATAGACTTCCATCTGTCCATAGGTCAATATGCTTCTTTCCTTCGTTGCGAAGATGTTGAGCTTCATTTGCACATGAAAGGGATCTTTGGTAGACACTCCGTGTAGTTGCATACTCTTGGTTGAGCTTGATATTCAAATGAAACTTACGATTAGATGTATCACTCATTACTAACAGAGCTAAAAATATAAGCAGAGCTATTAGAACATGAGAGACACAGAAAAATGAGAATGAGATGTAGCTTGTGAAATTTTCAGAGAAGCAGAGGAGTGAAATTTTTTTGGAGAATGGATAAGAGCGCGTTTGGAGAGAATGGTCCTTTTGCCACGTAGTCACTAAAAGAGGACAAAATTTCGAGACGAGCCATTAAAGAGTAGCATGAAAACGATATATTTTTTTAGATTTTAAAATATGCACTTAGATACGTATTCAATTAGATAGATACGCTTTAAATATCCAAAACGGCTAAATTTGGAGCCGTTTTGACCGTCAACAAGAGAAACACGAAAACAAGACATGACCACAACAATGCGATGGTGGTCATCCTCTCACTAAGATTTGTCTGTATCACATTGTTGTGGTCATTCAAACAAAACATACCTTCATACCTTCATTCGTTCATTTATCAAAACATAAGATTTTTCATTCAAACATCTTCATTCAAACGAAACATACCTTCACACCCAAAACGACCACAACAACGGGATATGGGGTATACTTGCCGGTAGGATGACCTAGTGTCGCGTTGTGGTGGTAGTTCTGGGGGGGATGGAAAGGACTTCCCATCTTGCATTTCTCTTTGCTACAAAAACAACAACGACAATGTGATATGACACATACTTACTGGTAGAATGCCCTCCCCTCACGTTATTGTGGTAGTTTTTGTAGATAGAAGGGGCCTCACCTCTAAAACTTTATATCCACCAAAGCGACCACAACAGTGCAATACAGAGTATAATTACCAGTGAGATGACCTCCCAACACGTTGTTGTGGTTGTTTTGGTGGATACAATATTTTTTTAGGTACCTACATTAAACGAGCACCTATTTAGAGGTTGTATCTCAGAGAAACATGAAAACGACATAGAAATCAGACGACGACCCCAATAGCAAATATCGACATAGAAATCCAAAAACTATGGAATCAGTCAAAAACCTAATGCACGTCACTGTAGTACCTATGCCATGTCATGGAATCAGCCAACACGGAATAACGTAGTCATGAGGACGAAGACGATGACATAGAAGCAACAACATATTCATGAAGACAAAGGCAAAGATACAGATGAAGACAATGACAAAGACACAGAAGCAACAAAGGTCGGGAGACCCATAATGACGAACATGACAGCATGCACAATTAAATATAGCATTAATTGGCATTGAATGCACAACATGGAAAATGTTCAAGGATGTCAATCACATCATGCACTTTCCGTCAGTTTGGGTCACGTGGAAAAAGTATGTCTATGAGCCCTTTACCCGAGCCTACCCAATGTTCCCACTCTCATTCCATTTTTTGCCGTTTCCTCATCACTTGTCCTTTGTTTGAGTCTGAGTCCTTCACTAGGCCTTCGTCAATCCCTAAATCCATCCATTATGGAGGTAACTCTTACCCTTTTTGGCCAAAAATAAAAAGAATAATTTCATACCACAAATGACCCAAGCCACCAAATATTCTGGGACCTTTTTTTTGTATTGTGTTATCCAATGCCTTGTTCATTATGTGATTGTTATTCTCTCTTTTTTCCTTTGCTTCACAACTTCACATTCATCAAGTTTGATAACAAACTTAAGCACTCCTCTAGTCTCTACCAAGGTCATTCCAAACAATTGGACCATTGCCTTTTGTAATATTTTCAAATCAAAGAAAATATTGTTGCTCTTATTATATCTTATTTCTTCATCATTATTAAGGTAGGTGTCTTTGATGTGAAAAGGCTAACCAAGCCATGTTCTGATTTGCTCATTGAGCACCACATGTTCTCTCCTAACATGATATGGTTTTGGAAGAAGTGTAGCCCAAATTCTGTTTTCTTTGTATTTTGAGTGTATTAGCTTGAAAATCTCGGGATACCCTTTCTCCCTATGCCAACATCATAAAGACATTTTTGTATATCAAGAGCTTGAAATACCTGACTTTTCTTTGTATACTATTCTATGAATGTTCGTCGTACTTTCTTATACTTCTTCTCCTTGAGCATCTGGCCTACCATCTTTGAAGATAAAAACTTGGAATATTGTCTGGCTAGTAAATTCAATTCCATGTTTTCTTTATTTGGATATAGGAGACACTTGAAATGAATTCGTCTTGTTATAAATTTACAAGTTACATGCACTAAATGTTGTATCATAGAAATGTAGAAGTTTATTACCTTGCAGCTTGTATTATTTTCTTGACTCCTCCACCACTTGGATTAAGTTGCTCTATGTTACTCAGATTCCTTTTTCTTTCTCTCATGCCAATGCTTGTTTCTTTTACATGTGCAACCTCTAATTTCTTGTCACTCTCCTATATTGTTTTAGATTGAGACTCTATTTTGCACAAGAGCTATGAACTTCTTTCTTGAAGAGAGATGTACACCTGTCGTCACAAATGACTATACTCCAACTGTGCTTGCTACAGAATTCAAGTCTTTTAGAACTCTATTCGATTGGCTTAGTGCATTGAAATAGCCAAGTAGTCCGTGGTGACTATCACCAACACATCTAATTGATGAGGCTGGATTTGAGAATGAGGGTGTGCTTGAGGTTAAAGGATTATTTGGATACATAGATCCATCACACCACAAGTCTATATGCTTTGAGCTTGAAGTTCTCATCTCTTCCTTCTCTCTTCGATTGATTGAAAGCTGTGGTTGATTTTGTTTCTTCAAAGGTGCATATTCTTCTTCAAGATCAATATGCATATGATATGGCTTCCTCTTCTCTCCCATATCAATGTGATGCAACTAAGTCACAATGTAGCACAATGATGAGCTTGCAATAGCCCGAGTTCACGAGAAATGCACTTGAATGTCTGAAATGGGAGAGAAAAGTCACTAGAAGGAAAATCCTTTGCCAAAAAGGAAATAAACATGCTTAGAAAGTGCATTAATGAGAGCGTGTTTCCATCAATATTTATTATGCACCCATAGGATGGCGGTATATTCTCTTTGTTCTTTAGCATTTAAGGTCTAGACCACCATGTTGATTATCTCTCTCTAGAAAAACAAAAAAAAGGGTAAAAAATCCTTCCTTTTTCCAAATTTTGGGCCACCAAAAATAGGGTGACGTAGATTATCTTACAGGGCTCCAAAATGAGTCCCAATTTCCCCTAATGTTAGCATGTAACCATCGCACTACATCGACTTTCAAGGGAATCTTTCCTGAGCAGTAGTAGATAATCATGCTACACAAAGAGAACAATTCAATCTAGCTCCTCACCAGCTCAGAAGACACTTTTAGACATGCCTTTTCACCTCTTGTTAATGGTTTCTGAGCCTGCACGATCATCCTCTCACCTACTCTCTCGGGCAAGGACTTCTTTACGGTCCCTTCCGTCATTGTCGTTTGCGCATGCCCTCTTCATCTTTGTAAGATTCCTCCCAAGCCCTGAATGATGTATAAGCTCTCACCTCAATCCCTTGTAATCGTCCCCTATTTCAGAATGCAAAAAAATAATGTTTTCCCTTGGAGAGAGGAAATATTCTAGAGAGAGATAAGTCAAAATTGAGATATTTTTTGATACAAAGTTTCTCCTAATATCTAAGATGAACTCCCCTAAAAAATAAGTTCAAAATAAATTTTCCAATGTGCATTAATAATTAATTGAATATGTGTATTAAAGGCCTTAGCCTAAGGGTCCACATTTTCATGGATTAACGCCCAAATAAGGTTCCAATGGGCCAATAGGATTAATCCAAGTGTTGGGATGACAAAAATGTAAAGAATAAAAGAAAATATCCCAAAAATAAGTAAATGCTCACATAAGATGAAGAGTTGACTGAGTACAAGGTTTATTAGTTAAAAATTAAGGTTTATTAGTTAAAAATTAGGGTTTATTAGTTAAAAATTGGGATATTTTGGTAAAATGATGAATTTTTGACACCTCAGTAAAGGAGGGAGAGCCCCATCAAGTAGGCACCTTTTTTATCATAATTACTTGGCTTTTTTAATTAAAAAAATTAGATATTTTTCTCTCCTCTCTCTTGATGCAAATTGGATAAAAAAGGGAGCCAAACTGATCCAAATCTTGTCTGAATTGGGTCAAACTGAAGCTCGAAGCCTCTAGAACCTAGTTGGACTTGGTTAGTAGCCTCCCTCACCTATAAATAGATCCTCATTCCTTTGTATTTTTATCTTTGAGTAATTACATGCTAGTATTATCTTCATTTTTAGTGTAATTTCTATTATCCCTCTATTTTGCCTCTTCTTTTGGGAGCTTTGGAGCTTCTCTATTCTCCATCCTCTCTTGGAGATTACCCTCCCCCTCTTGGTGGCCAAGGACTTTCTTGAGGGCTTCACTTCTATCCAAAGAATCAAGCCAAAATCAAGGGTAACCTCTTATTTAATGGGTTTTTCTATTCCTCTCACAATGATTTTCTTCTTCTCAACCCCTCTAAAGCTTTCAATGGAATGGTTTTCTTCTTCTCAACCCCTCTAAATGGAATGGTTTTCTCTTGAAATCAAGTTTTCAATGGAATGGTTTTCTCTTGAAATCAAGTTTTCCAATGATTCATAATGTTTAATCAGATTAATGCTAGTCTTTATGCTTAATTATAATGTTTCCTTTAAGAAAATCTCTATTTTGGAAAGATTAATTATCTTTATGATTAGATCATTGTTAGAAGGATGTTTCTCAATGATAATCTCTTTAATTTAATCAAAACTCTCGGCTTGATAAGCTAGAGAAAGAGATTAGATATTTTCATGATTTTTAATCTAGTAAAAATGATGGTTAATTCTTTTAAGCTTCATTATGAGTAAGAAAAATTATATTAACTCATTATAAATTGAAACAGGGTTATGCTAACATTTTTAGTTCTAAATGAGGACTGGTTATTTTAGAATAATCAAGATATTTATTCATAATTATGCTTATAAATATGTTATGTATGCATAATTTAATTTTAATCTAAAAGAAGTGTTCCTATCATATTTCCATTACAAGTATTCATTTTAAAATTAAAAATAGAATATTCTCATTAATTATAACAAAGCTATGGTAAAATTTTTTAGAAAAAAGATAAATCTTATTTTTATGCATAATTTTAATAAAGCAAAAAGAGGAATTCCTATCATATTCTAGGTATAGATATTTTATGCTAAAAGAATGATTTTTATCATATTTATGAAAAATACTTTTATAGTATTTATGCATATTTATTTAATTAGAGAAAAGAGAAAATTTTGATATATTTATTTTCATGCATAAAAATTTAGATGCAAAAATAGGAATTTTTGTGATATTCGAGATTCAAACATTTAAAGGTTAAAAGAGGAATTTTGGCATATTCCAAGATATGGATATTTTTATTTATTTAAAAGAAGAATTTTCATTGTATTTTAAGTAGAAAAATGCATAAATTAATTTTGATGTTAAAAGAGAAGTTTTCACCTTGGCTCTTGCAAGGCTGAAGATAGTTGAAACAGCCAGAGTGGCTTGGAGAAACCATTGCAAGACAAACCATCTGGATCGGAATACCCAGACATGGAATGATCTCAAGACTTACCTAAGGAAGAGATTCTGTGCTCTCAACTTTTTCAAAACCAAGATGAATGAATTGGAGTTAACCCAGAATGGAGCCATCTCTTTCCTTGACCTTCAAGGGAATAAAGTTCAAGGAACTGGAATTTCTTGATCCCCAGTGCTGCAATTAGTCAAAGCTTCTAAATTGTTAAAGAGACTTAGAAAGAGGCAAGCTGTTTATGTCGTTAAGATGAATCTAGTAGATAGAAAATTCAAGGCTAAGGAACCAGAGTTGTTAAGTGAGTATGCTGATGTGTTCTCCCAGAAGAGCTGACTGAGATGCCTCTGACTCGTGAAGTAGATCATGAGATAGAGTTAACCCCGAAGCTCAGCTAGTAGCCCAGCGTGCATACAAAATGCCAGTTCCAGAAGCCATAGAACTTAAGGAGCAGTTAAGATAACTGCTCCTAGAGAGCAAGGATTCGTCAGACCAATGTTTCACCTTGGGGTGCACCCGGTCTCTTTCAGAAGAAGAAAGATGGAACGTTAATACTCTGTATTGATTACAAAGGATTGAATCAGTTCACAATTAAAAATAAGTATGAACTTCTGGATTGGTTAAGTGAAACTTAAATGTTCACAAAGATAGATCTCAAATTCGGGTTTTACCAGATCAGAATCAAGGAACAAGATATCCCAAAGACAACTTTCAATACTTGCTATGGGCATTATGAATGCACAGTCATGCCATTTGGATTGACTAATCCAAGCAGTCGTAGAGTTTGGCCGGAGCCTAAGATGGTGAAAGAAGTCAGAGGATTCTTAGGATTAATCGGGTAGTATCGAATCTTTATACCCATATATGCTCAGATAGCATCCCCTTTAACTAACCTTCTCAAGAAGAGTACCCTATATTCAGTGGACTGCTATGTGTTAGAGTGCCTTTGATAAGCTAAAGACATCTTTAGTAACCAACCCTGTCCTTAAGTTGCCATATTTTTCCAAACCTTTTGAGGTAGTTACAGATGCGAGTGTTTTTGCCTTAGGCAGTGCTCTTATGTAGGAAGGTCATGCAATACCCTTTGAATTAAGAAAGCTCATAACACATGAGAAAAATTATGATGTCTATGACTTGGAATTACTCTTAGTAGTTTATGCTATGAAGTTGTGGAGACATTATCTCTTGGGACAGAGATTCACCTTGATGACATATCATCAAAGTCTAAAGTGGATTTTCACCCAAAGGGATCTCAACATGCGCCAAAGAAGGTGGATGCAGACCTTGCAAGAATTCGATTTTGAGATTAAATACCAGCCACGGAAAGAAAATGTGGTAGTCGATGCGCTCATCAGTAGGAAGGCCTCCTTGCTCTTGCAACCAATAACATTGAACACTATATTGGGGAATATGGGAATTTCTTACAACTTTGGGACACATGGTCAAAACTTTAATTTTGCCATAACTTGAACACCAATACTCCAAATTGAGCACACTATAGCTCACTAGATCCCATTTTTCAAGCGCTTTCCAATGATAGGTCACATGATAGGATTTTGAGAAACTTATAGACATGTTCACCCGGTTCTACTTTTTTAGTATTCAAAAATGGGAATTGGAAGATTCCCAAATTCAGTAATATGGGTGTCAAATCCATTGATCAATGAAGTAAGGGAGAAAATCATGTAGGACAAATTCTTTGCCCCTATTGCTACCCTACTAATGCAGGAAAGAAGGACTCCTCAGGAAATGAGTCAATTTCTTGGGTACAAATTGGATGAAGGATGCATGTATTATAATAATCGGCTATGCATTCCCAAGGATGAGGGAATAAAGGGAAAGATTATGAGAGAAGCCCATGATATCCTGATAGTTGGACATCTAGGGTTCATAAAAACCTACATGTCTGTGAAGAAAAGCTTCTTCTATCTAGGACTCAAAAAGGATGTACTTGATCATGTGCGGCAATGCTTAATGTGTCACAGAGTCAAGGCAGAGAGAGTCAAGATGCTAGGAAAGCTACATCCCCTAGACATTCCCAAGGATGAGGGAATAAAGGGAAAGATTATGAGAGAAGTCCATGATATCCTGATAGTTGGACATCCAGGGCTCATAAAAACCTACATGTCTGTGAAGAAAATCTTCTTCTATCTAGGACTCAAAAAGGATGTACTTGATCATGTGCGGGAATGCTTAATGTGTCACAGAGTCAAGGAAGAGAGAGTCAAGATTCTAGGAAAGCTACATCCCCTAGACATTCCACAGATGAAGTGGGAATGTATCAGTATGGATTTGGTCACTGGACTACCTTTAGTGCAATCAAGTTACAAGTCCATTTTTGTGGTAGTTGACAAACTAACCAAGGTTGCCCATCTAATTCTAGTAGAAGAAACCTACACTATAGTAGATGTTGCCAGAGTTTTCCTCACATCGAGATTCTGGACTGCATTCTTCCAAGCAGTGGGAACTTTCTTAGATCTTAGTACAACCTATCACCCCGAGAAAGATGGTCAGACTAAAAGAGTGAATCAGGTAAAAGAAGATATCCTTCGATCATGCTGAGGCAGAGAACCCAAGAAGTGGTTAAGCTATTTGCACCTGGTTGAGTTTGCTTACAATGCTTCTTATCACAGAAGTATCGGGATGAGCCCTTTCAAAGCTTACAATGCTTCTTATCACAGAAGTATCGGGATGAGCCCTTTCAAAGCTCTCTGTACGGAAAAGATTGCCTTACACCATTAACTTGGTCCGACCCATTGATTAGGTTTGAGATCTTCAGACAAATGCTTGATGATATGGACTAGCAAATGCAATCAATCCGTAAAGATATTAAGGCTACCCAAGATAGACAAAAGCAGTATGCTAATAAAAAGAGATTAGAGAAAGTGTTTGAAGAATCAGATATGGTCTTCATTCGAGTACGATCCAGAAGAAGTTCTTTATCTTTAGGGAAGTACTATTCCATGTCAGTTTACTTAAGAAGTATGTACCTAGCCCGAGTCACGTGCTTGATGATGATAAACAATTGGTTTCTCCAACTCAAGGTCAGATGTCGTGAAGAAATCCTTAACGTTTAGGAGAAGGTTCTTACTAGGAGCACACAGAATTTCTGGTCAAGTGGAAGTTCTTCCCTTTAGAGGACGCCACTTGGGAGAAAGAAGAAGAGTTGGTAAAGGATTAGCCCCACTTTGCAAGATGAGGACATCTCGCATTTTTCAAGTGGGAGAGGATGTAAGATTCCTCCTCAGCCCTGAATGATGTATAAGCTCTCACCTCAATCCCTTGTAATCATCCCCTATTTTAGAATGCAGGAAATTATTATTTTCCCTTGTTTTCGCCTAGAGAGAGGTAATTCCAAATTGAGATATTTTTTATATAAAGTTTCTCCTAATATCTAAGATGAATTCCCCTGAAACAGAAGTTCAAAATAAAATTTCCATTGTGTATTAGGAATTAATTGAATATGTGTATTAAAGGCCTAAGCCTAAGTGTCCACATTTTTAGAAGTTTTTGGATTAAGGCCCAAATAAGGTTCCAATGGGCCAATAGGATTAATCCAAGTGTTGGAATGACAAAAACGCAAAGAATGAAAAAAAACCCAAAAATGAGTAAATGCTCACATAAGATGAAGAGTTGACTGAGTACAAGGTTTATTAGTTAAAACTTAAGGTTTATTAGTTAAAAATTGAGATATTTTGGTAAAATGATGAATTTTCGATACCTCAATAAGGAGGGAGAGCCCCGTCAAGTAGGCACCTTTTTATCATCATTACTTGGATTTTTTAATTCAAAAAAATGAGATATTTTTATCTCTCCTCTCTCTTGATGCAAGCTGGATCAAAAAGGGAGCCAAACTGAGCCAAACTGATCCAAATCTGGGTCAAACTAAAGCTGGAAGCCTCTAGAATCTAGTTGGACTTGGTTAGTGGCCTCCCTCACCTATAAATAGACCCTCATTCTTTTGTATTTTTATCTTTGAGTAATTACATCTAGTATTATCTTCATTTTTAATGTAATTTCTATTATCCCTCTATTTTGCCTCTTCTTTTGGGAGCTTTGGAGCTTCTCTATTGTCCATATTCTCTTGGAGATTACCCTCCCCCTCTTGGTGGCCAAGGACTTGCTTGAGGGCTTCACTTCTATCCAAAGAATCAGCCAAAATCAAGGGTAAGCTCTAATTTAATGGCTTTTTTAATTCCTTTCAATGATTTTCTTCTTCTCAACCCCTTTAAAGCTTGAGAAGAAGAATCAAGCCAAATTCAAGGGTAAGCTCTAATTTAATGGCTTTTTTTATTCCTTTCAATGATTTTCTTCTTCTCAACCCCTTTCAATGGAATGGTTTTCTCTTGAAATCAAGTTTTCCAATGATTTATAATGTTTAATTAGATTAATGCTAGTCTTTATAATTAATTATAATATTTTCTTTAAGAAAATATCTCTTTTGGAAAGATTAATTTTCTTTATGATTAGATCCTTGTTAGAAGGATGATTCTCAATGATAATCTCTTTAATTTAATCAAAACTCTAGGCTTGATAAGCTAGAGAAAGAGATTAAATATTTTCATAATTTTTAATCTAGTGAAAATGATGGTTAATTCTTTTAAGCTTGATTATGAGTAAGAAAAATCATATTAACTCATTCTAAGATGAAAGAGGGTTATGCTAACATTTTTAGAAATGAGAAATGGTTATTTTAGAGTAATCAAGATATTTATTCATAATTATGTTATGTTTACATAATTTAATTTTAGTCTAAAAGAAGAGTTCCTATCATATTTCCATTACAAGTATTCATTTTAAAATAGAAAATTGAACATTCTCAGTAATTGCAGTGAAGCTATGGTAAAATTTTCTAGAAAAAAGATAAATCTTATTTTTATGCATAATTTTAATAAAGCAAAAAGAGGAATTCCTATCATATTCTAGGTATAGATATTTTATGCTAAATCAATGATTTTTATTATTTTTATGAAAAATACTTTTATAGTATTTATGAATATTTTTTTAATTAGAGAAAATTATAATTTTTGATATATTTATTTTCATGCATAAAAATTTAGATGCAAAAAGAGGTATTCCCATGATATTCGAGATTCAAACATTTAAATGTTAAAAGAGGAATTTTTTGCATATTCCAAGATATGGATATTTTTATTTATTTAAAAGAAGAATTTTCATTGTATTTTAAGTTTAAAAAAATGCATAAATTAATTTTGATGTTAAAAGAGAAGTTTTTGCCATAATTTCATGTAGGAAATTTTGGTATATTAAGGTTGAGGATCAAATTGATGAAAAGAATATTTTAGATATTTCTATGCGGATAAATCAATAAAATAATACATACTCACGATTGGATTATTGGAAGAAGAGTTATTTTCCTGTTATTCTCGAATAAAACTATTTTTTTAATTCTATTGTGGCTAGGAAGGAATGAATTTTCATAAAGTTAGAATTTTCCCTAAGTCACCGGTTAATTTTCAGTTAATTAGAAGAAAAATCCTTAGGAATGAAAGTTCGGATTAAACCGAGTAATTTATGGTTAGACCACGACAATGAGTATGGTGGGCCAGTAAGATACTTGCCCATCTCTCGAATGTGAATCAAGCAAAACCTTGTGACCAATTTCAAAATTTGATGGGTAAATTATCCTCATATGAGATTCATGATTTTCATTAAGAAAGTCTAGTTTGTGAGAAAAAGGGTTTTGTGGAATCAAACTCAACGAGAAATTCTTACTTGCATAGAAACTTTGTTTTTGAAAAGGACTGTTTTACGCCAGAATGCTGGAGGAAGTATTTGGTGTATGATTTAACTAAGGAGATATTCATTTGCAACAACTGGTGGTGGGGAGTCGTCAAAGGACGTCGCTCTTGACAAAGCCTGCCGAGTCTTGACCAGCCTTGGTATGGTTAAAATGGTGCGCTTCTGGTGGTATGATGGGCGAGGACCGACGAAGTGGCCCCTGAGTGAAGTGCTAGGACACCTAAGTAGGATCCTAGAGGATTCTAACCAAGTGATGCACAGGCTCGCGGTTGCTAGGACACCCATGCGTATGTCGAGGAAGATATGGATGGACTAGAAAGGAATTATTTACGTGAACTGGAATTTTATATTGGATTTAGTTGGTTGACTAGCTGGTCTTCAACGGAGGGTCCAGATGATATTTTTGTAAAATAATGGACTGGATATTTTGGAGGATTATGATCAGTAATACTATGGTTTCATTAAAAGATTGCTTTAAAGATAGCCAAATCTGTGAAAAAGGCAATTTCATATTGGGTATGTAAGTGGTGTGACTACCTTGAATTTTGCTTGAAGCGCCAGCTAGGGGGCTTGGGAACTCTTTTCCTTGGTACCCGGGACAAAATAGAACCAAATTTTTATATAAAGGGATTCCACCTAACCCATGGGCCGATTCAGCTGGATCGGTGGACTCCTGCGATACAGTCAGATACGTCAAGTTACGCTAGTGAGAATAAGTCCCTAGAAGATTCTTGTTATGTGGGAAAGAATCAGTTGTGCCTCGCTTAAGGAGAAAAAAAGCGGTGATTTCTATGAACCAAGTGCAAGTCTCTTCCTTGATTTGGCCATGCGACCTACGGGTTCGGTGGATTAGATCAGATAGTTAACGCCTTGACCTGTTAGATGATTTTCCTGTAGAATCGTTCGTGCCTTCCAAGCAAGGGAAGTTTTTTTGGGCTTGGTTTCGAAGAAACCGCCGGGCTAGTCTCTTGTCCAGATATTCGTGGGCGAGACCCCGAGTGGGAAGCCCTACCTTGCGCGAGAGGGTGACGCTGCTTCCGCCGCCAGTGCCCCGGAAGGGGCATCACGGAGAGGGCGGGGGTGTCACAATCTTAGCAACCCCAACATCCCCCCAATCCTCCCAGCCATTATCATTTTCCTTTGATCAATTCTCCTGGAGACCCTCCATGCATGCGCCTCGTCACTATATCACTAGGTATACGAGGACATGCACGAACACGTGGTGAGGTATCCCCCACTCCCCCACGATCGCCGCCACCTAAAGCTCATGTTAACTCACGTAATCAATAAAAGGTATGCACACCTAAGGCTCCCAACGTTTCGGGTAGAGGAATATTTTGGTGTGTAAAAGGGGGATGGGGAGGTTTAATGATAATGAAAGAAGGGATGGGGTGTGGGTTAATGAGGGTATAAGAAGGGATGGATCATGGGGGCTAGACCGTGGGTTAATGTGTGTGTGAGAAGGGATGAGGGGTGTTTTATGGTAATGTAAGAGAAGGGGGCAATGTGGGTGTGAGAAGGGATGAGGGGTGTTTATGGTAATGTAAGAGAGGGGGCAGGAGTGGTAGGTAAGCATGTATGATATGAGAGAAAACGGGGAAAGGACGATCATTAATACCTTTGGGGGTCATTTTGAATGTTAGAACTTACGGGGAAAGAGGATATTTTTAATTAACAAAAATAAAAAAAGGGGAAAGGATGATCATTAATACCTTGGGGAGCTTGAATGTTAGGGGAAAAGGGTATATTTTTAATTAACAAAAATTAAAAAGTAGAACTCTACACGTTCGCCTTCCTCCCCCGACAACCTTTCCACCATCGATTGTCACCGCCATGAGAGCTCCGCTCACGACCGCCTTCTTCGCCACTGCGCTCCACCATGATAGGTAGCTACCATCCCACTTTCTCGTTGTGCCTCCTCATTGCTCAGACGACCACATTGCTTGTGATGCTCCTACACAACCTGTGTGAGTGCTAGGGTTTTTGAGCTTATCTGTGCTAGGGTTTTTGTGCGGCCTTCTGTGCTAGGGTTTTTGAGCCTTCCTGCTCTCGTTGCACAGTTGAGCCACGTTAGCTTGCTGCTTACACTGGAGCCGGCCGTCTCCCTTGCTACTGAGCTGACAGCCACCTATCCACCCTTTTCGTCTTTTCTTAGCGCTGTTGAGTTATGATAACGGCTGCCTCCTACTCCTGTTGGTGCAGCTGAGCCATGCTTATCTTCGGTTGTAGCGATACAAAAGCTCGTTTCCTCTTCTTGCTGCTTTGCTGGATTGCCTCCTCCACGCTGACCGCCATAGCTCGTCGATAGCTCTTCTGCCTTGCCCCAGCCGCAACCTCTCCGTGCTTCGCTATACATTGTGGGAGAATGCACATGTGATCATTTTGGTCACCATTCTATGCAATCTGGAATGATCTCTCCAACTTGTTCATCCTACCACTCCAATGAACTACTTGAGGCCATAGGAATAACGGCAAGAGGAATATCTTCAACAACATCCCCTAAAACAACCTTTGCCTCCATAGGATGAAGGTGAGGATCAAGTTGAGATTGTTAGGCTCAACATGTGTAGCTTTCTATTTCCCTCCTTTCTTTCTCTTCCTATAGAAGATACCTTCCTTTATTGTTTTTGCACATTCATTAGTTATATACATCAACGAATCCATAGGGATACATGAACCAACAAGAGTATTATCTTATTTGCCGGGGCCATTTTGTATAAAGTATGAAGGAACACTAGGTGAGAAGAAACACTGCAAGAGACAAATTTAATAGCTTAGAGGAACTAAATTCAATCCATTTTGCATGAAAAACACAATCTAGTTTGCATTGCAAATATTCAAAAGTAATTTCTTACATATTATGGTATTATTCAAATCAATTGTGAGGATGGCCCTACCATGCTCGTTATCGATATTGGAGCCAGTACTTGAAAAAAACATATTTTTCAACAATCAAAATAAGGACAAACTCTTAAATCTATTCGGTTTTGTTCGGTTTTGTTCCTTATTTTTCAACAATCAAAATAAGAACAAACTCTTAAATCTATTCGATTTTGTTCCAGGAAATCTCTATCCGATTTTGTTTCCGAAATCTCTACTATATGCCAGTTTATAACTAAATTATATAAAAAAATCATTTGTTAAAATAAGGCCTACTTAAAATCTCAGCCAGTTTTTTTTAGCTTTTCTTAATTCTAGCCTGTACAAATACACTAGAATGGCATTTTTCGAGCATTGACATTAGGAGGCTACACAACCAAATGAAAGACACGAGAAGCATTAATAAGACGAGTGCTAACTAGTGCTAGAAAAAACTGTCCTTTATGTTGGAGCTATATATAGCTAGCCCTAACTCACTCTAGGTCTTGCCTATATATATGTGACTTGTGACTAATATGATTCATTCTTGTGGAGCGTATGATTCATTCAACATGGTATCAGAGTTCTCACAACCCGACATGGCAAACACCATACTTGTTAATGGATTTCCTTCTGGGCAGCATTCTGTTCCTCTTTTCCAAGGCCAAGGATTTCCTGGTTGGAAATACAAGATGCTATTAATTTTGGAAGGAGACGAATTGGCAAATATTGTTCTTGATATTCTTGCATGCCCTCCTTAACCTATTGATCCACTTCAGAATAATTTAATTATTATCGAAGGTCCTATTTTTGAACAATGGAAAATTGATCATGCACACTGGATTCGTCGTGATAAGACTGCTTATCGGTATATACTTTCTGCCCTTAACGATTTACTCATGCACACTGGATTCATCGTGATAAGGCTGCTCATCGGTATATACTTTCTGCCCTTAATGATTCACTCATGCTAGATGTTTATCTGTTATCCACGTCATATGCTATATGGGACTATCTTATCTCATCACTATGTTTGAGAAGAAAACTGTTTATAGAGATTCTGTATCTCCGTAATCTTTTGGGCAAGCTTCAATTCCATGTCTAGTCACATTAAATCATTCAAAGGTATTATGAATCAACTTTCTGCTTCTGCAGGGGATCCTATTCCTCCAACTCAATTGGTTACACACCTTCTTGATACAGTGAAGGATCCTTTGTATGATAATATTATCACTATATTATCTAAGAAGGATGGAATTGACTTTGAGCATACATGTATTTCTTTGATTGAATATTCTCAACGTCATGATCATCAGACGTCGGTAACTCATGAAACGGTCATGATTGCCCAAGAGTATGTTAGAAACATGGCTAATCGGCAAAATAGAATCATAGTAAAGATTGAAGAGTTCTTTTATAGACCGGTTTGTAGAAGAACATTTCTTGTAGAGATCAATGTTCTCGCCCTCTTCCTTCTGCATCTCGAATCCATGTCAAAATCTCCGGCTCCTTCTCCACACGATGGTGTTGCTTTGGGGGCTATGAGCTTGAGGCCGGGAGATCAAGAAGCACATAGGGTTTCAATTAGATGGCTTTCTGCAGAAAATATATGAATGCAGACACAGAATAGCAGAGATTAGGGTTTCTGCAGAAGAGAAAAAAAGGTTGTCATGGTCTTGAACCACAAAAATTTCTAAATGTGCTAAATAATCTTCCTTGAATGTGTGTAGAGGGTAGTAGGGGTCATGGCTATACTTAAGAAGTGTATGACTTTGTGTGGTTCACAAAAATACATCCTTGTTCAACAAGATGGAGAAGGAAGGAAACGTGCTCAATCGGGCCCATCGACTAGCCTTTTCCACTAACCATAGGTTTAATGCATGTACCTTGGAGGGGCAGTTTAGATTTCTAAAGGCTTCACATCATTGTTCAAACATTTGTATGAATTGAACAGGATTAGTTGTTCCATCATATTTGCTTATGATTTTGGAAATATGTATGGCCGTGTTTTTGTATGTCACTTAGGCCATGTGTGGGTGCTAATGTGGTTAGGGACTCACTTAGTCCTTGGGCAATCCCCCTTCCTAGATTAGTTAATACGTCCAAGGTGTGGGTATCTAGGGGTTGCAAAGGGTTGGTACCTAGCATGTTTAAAGGCTCAGGACTTGTGATAGTGCTAGGCAAAGGGCCCAATACTAGAGGGATTGATGTGACAGTGGGTGTAAAACCCTATGATACGCTTGTAGGCATGAAAAATGGAATAGGGAGATGCATTTTGGGCATAGATCTCAATGGCTCGAAGATATCAACCATTGGGTTCAGTCCGGGTGTGAGCCCACGTGTATCGTTGCCATATCTTGATGTTGTCAATAGCTCCTTAATGAGAGCAAGCATATTTTTATTTTTTTTGCTTTTTAGGTTTTCTTACAGCTCATTACAGCCTCAAGAAGCATGGCGTAGTCTTCGTTAGAAATTTATATATACATTATTAAGTATATTGCAAAAAAAAGAGATGAAAGATTATGAAATATGTACGAAAGTGCTTGATGCTGCCAATGTCAAGGTGAGATATCCCTGAACCTTCAAGGCATGCTTTAGCAGCCTCTCGTTGTTGCTTGTATTTGTGAGAGGTGTCGTAGACTGCAACCATGCTGATGCAAATGAATGCGAAGATGGACACGATGGCTACAAGGGTGGAGGTCAATGATAGACTTGATACTATGGCCACAAGGATGGAAGTCTTGGAAGAGAGGGTGGCTCGGCCAATGAGCCAACCTTCATTTGATAGTGGTCATGGTGTTTCACATGCAGGCAAGCAATATGGGACAGCTTTTGAAGGCCGTAGGGAAGGCAAGCTACCTATGGCACAAGAGGTTTCTCCCAAAGTAATGCATGAGCATGCCACCAAGAATGCTACTTTTGGATTCATGGCGGATGCACGGAGGCCCCTTGTCAAGGACATGTTTCATTCTTCTTTTCACTCGGGTCCATCTAATTCCAATATGCACATGATTGATGAAGAGGTGGTACTCGATTGGAACCAATTGTCCTTTGCCCAAAGACAAAGGGATGCTCATGAGAAGTGGGTGGAGTTACCAAATGACATCAAGAGGGACTACAAAGACTTTGCGCAATTCATGGAATCGTATATGAAGATGCAAAGGTTCAAACCCTCTACCCAACATGACAACCCATCCTACACAGCTTCTAAGGATGTCAAAGACAAAGTCTCACTATCAAAGTTCAAAGGTGGTGGATCATCTCCGCAAGAGTTGGAGGAGTGGGCTACTAAGCTTGACACTTATTTCCAACTTTACCCAAAAAGTGAGCATGATATGGTACAATTTGCTTCCCTACATCTTGAAGACTATGCTCATCAATGGTGGAGGTATATGGTCAAACAAGGGAACACGCCATCAACTTGGGAAGGATTGAAGCGGGAGATGAACTTGGCCTTCCTTTCATCCTTAGTGCTTGATCGATACCATGAAGAATGGTATGAGCTTTCTCAAAAGGGGATGATGGTGAGAGATTATATCAAGAGGTTTTTGAAGCTTTCAATGTATGTGGAAGGTTTGAGTGAAGACATGAAGATGAGAAAGTTTGTGCATGGGCTTGAACATTTCATCAAGGCGGATGTGTCGGCTCAAAGGCCTAGCTCTCTCAAAGAAGCTATGAGATTAGCCGAACTTTATGAGCCAAAGTACAAGAGGTCTCAGCCCATGACCTTCGCCATAGACACACCCAAACCAACCACTACTACTTGTAACCTTGGGAAGGATCCTACCTCCACATTACCATCCTCTACTCCAAGGTTTCCTACATCATGTGGGAGTGGACAGCCAAAGGATGGAGTGCATATTGATGCCAAAAAGGGTAGTGATCCTACGAAGAAGCCCTTTCAACACTTCAAGGAGATTCAAAGAATGGATGATCAAAACATTGAGGAGTTGAGAAGCAAAGGGCTATGCTTTAAGTGCAAAGAGAGGTGGTCACCCGGGCATGCTTGCAAATCAAAGAAGATGGTGATCACTATGATCCTCATGGACAAAGAAGAGAACAAGTATGACTCTCATGACATTGAGGAATGGGAGGATTGCAATGATGAAGTGCATGAGGATGGTGAGTTTCCTTTTGACCCGGGAGGGTGAGTTAAGGAAAATCTTGTGGATGGAGACATGCCTACCAATGCAGAAATTTCAGTTTGCATATGCTCTATCTCACAAGATGTATTGACGGGTTGCAAGGACCCAAGCACACAAAGGTTGGTGGGGCCTAGAGTGCTGAAACTACCTTGCCAAATGGATACAATTACCCATGAATATGGCTACTTGGCAATCAATGGACTATGCCCAACAACATGGCTTACTTGTGGATGATTTTCTTGGCCAAGTGGTATGATTTACTTGAGCAAATTGGGTAATATGAGGAGGATTATACATGCTGTAATTTCTGGACAGCTTTGGAAAGGTCTACTATTGGGCCTATTTTTCTACTCCAACAAGCTTCATTCGGCATCAAAATGGAAGACCATGATGTGGGACATATATGGCTGAGTGTACATATCATTTCCAGCCCATTTTATGGAGTTTACATGAAGAATTTTCAAGGTACTTCATCGACTAGAAGGGCTGTCATAACAGTCTCACTCATACTTTTTGGACTTGGAGCTTGGCGGACTTGTGTACATCCGGATTTTCATTGCATATGTGCTTTGGATGTACTTGAGGACTCTCAACCACTTCCCATTGATTACATTAGAGTCTCATATTTGGAGATTGTACACATTATAGATTTTGAGGACAAAATCTTTGGGAAGGGATGGTTTGTAATAAAGTAGGAACTTTATTAAATAGGATTAATAATGGGGACAAGTCCAGGTATAAAAGAGGGGGCTTGGCCCATGGATGTAACTTTTGATGATCATTTTTAGAAATGGAAACTCATGTTTCTTGGAGCTCATGGCTTCTTGGCTTGTGGAAGGCTATTTCCATTCTCTTGGTGTGAGAGACTAAACACACTTAGGCATCATGTTTACATGGTGATTACTCATATTTTCATGCATTACATCCCTTCATTCCACAATGCTATTAAAAAGACATGTTTATTACAAAAGACCACAACAATGCGACAAAGGAGCAGACTAACTTTATAAAAAAAAACTACTTCATAGCCAATTTGTGCGATAGAAATGCTACAAATGAAACCAAAAAATGTATGCACACCAAATGGCTATCATTGCAAAGAGAGAGAGAGAGAGAGAGAGAGAGAGAGAGAGAGAGAGAGAGAGAGAGTCTAAGGCAAAGATATGAGAGAATTGGACATTTGATTAAAGTATTTTCCCACCAACTAAAATTTTGTTGTGTCGACTTCTTTTGCATAAGATAGAGAGTGAAACTCAGGCAAAGAGTTGAGAAATAAGGGCATCTGTATGGAGCATTTTACCACCAATTTTAATTTTTTCTCAAAGAGAGAGAGAGAGAGAGAGAGAGAGAGAGAGAGACTCAAGAAAAGAGCTCAGGGAGTTTCAACAAGGTCATTATTTTGTAGACATTAGAGTGAGAAGGACATAAGGGCACATTTTTTTGTCTTTTGTCTGGCTAGTAAATTCAATTCCATGTTTTCTTTATTTGGATATAGGAGACACTTGAAATGAATTCGTCTTGTTATAAATTTACAAGTTACATGCACTAAATGTTGTATCATAGAAATGTAGAAGTTTATTACCTTGCAGCTTGTATTACTTTCTTGACTCCTCCACCACTTGGATTAAGTTGCTCTATGTTACTCAGATTCCTTTTTCTTTCTCTCATGCCAATGCTTGTTTCTTTTACATGTGCAACCTCTAAATTCTTGTCACTCTCCTATATTGTTTTAGATTGAGACTCTATTTTGCACAAGAGCTATGAACTTCTTTCTTGAAGAGAGATGTACACCTGTCGTCTCGCAAATGACTATACTCCAACTGTGCTGCAAAATTCAAGTCTTTTAGAACTCTATTCGATTGGCTTAGTGCATTGCAATAGCCAAGTAGTCCTTGGTGACTATCACCAACACATCTAATTGATGAGGTTCGATTTGAGAATGAGGGTGTGCTTGAGGTTAAAGGATTATTTGGATACATAGATCCATCACACCACAAGTCTATATGCTTTGAGCTTGAAGCTCTCATCTCTTCCTTCTCTCTTCGATTGATTGAAAGCTGTGATTGATTTCGTTTCTTCAAAGGTGCATATTCTTCTTCAAGATCAATATGCATATGATATGGCTTCCTCTTCTCTCCCATATCAATGTGATGCAACTAAGTCACAATGTAGCACAATGTAGCACAATGATGAGCTTGCAATAGCCCGAGTTCACGAGAAATGCACTTGAATGTCTAAAATGGGAGAGAAAAATCACTATAAGGAAAATATTTTGCCAAAAAGGAAATAAACATGCTTAGAAAGTGCATTAATGAGAGCTTGTTTCCATCAATATTTATTATGCATCCATAGGATGGTGGTATATTCTCTTTGTTCTTCAGCATTTAAGGTCTGGACCACCATGTTGATTATCTCTCTCTACAAAAACAAAAAAAAGGGTAAAAAATCCTTCCTTTTTTCAAATTTTAGGCCACAAAAAATAGGGTGACGTAGATTATCTTACAGGGCTCCAAAATGAGTCCCGATTTCTCCTAATGTTAGCATGTAACCATCGCACTACATCGGCTTTCAAGGGAATCTTTCCTGAGCAGTAGTAGATAATCATGCTACACAAAGAGAACAATTCAATCTAGCTCCTCACCAACTCAGAAGACACTTTTAGACATGCCTTTTCACCTCTTGTTAATGGTTTCTGAGCCTGCGCGATCATCCTCTCACCTACTCTCTAAGGCAAGGACTTCTTTACGGTCCCTTTCGTCATTGTCGTTTGCGCATGCCCGCTTCATCTTTGTGAGATTCCTCCTCAACCCTGAATGATGTATAAGCTCTCACCTCAATCCCCTGTAATCGTCCCCTATTTCAAAATGCAAAAAAATAATGTTTTCCCTTGTTTTGGCCTAGAGAGAGGAAATATTCTAGAGAGAGGTAATTCAAAATTGAGATATTTTTTGATATAAAGTATTTTCCAATGTGTATTAATAATTATTTGAATATGTGTATTAAAGGCCTTAGCCTAAGGGTCCACATTTTCATGGATTAAGGCCCAAATAAGGTTCCAATGGGCCGATAGGATTAATCCAAGTGTTGGGATGACAAAAATGCAAAGAATAAAAGAAAATATCCCAAAAATGAGTAAATTCTCACATAAGATGAAGAGTTGACTGAGTACAAGGTTTATTAGTTAAAAATTAAGGTTTATTAGTTAAAAATTTGGATTTATTAGTTAAAAATTTGGGTTATTTTGGTAAAATGATGAATTTTTGACACCTCAGTAAAGGAGGGAGAGCCCCATCAAGTAGGCACCTTTTTTATCATCATTACTTGGCTTTTTTAATTCAAAAAAATTAGATATTTTTCTCTCCTCTCTCTTGATGCAAATTGAATAAAAAAGGGAGCCAAACTGATCCAAATCTTGTCCGAATTGGGTCAAACTGAAGCTGGAAGCCTATAGAACCTAGTTGGATCTGTTTAGTGGCCTCCCTCACCTATCAATAGATCCTCATTCCTTTGTATTTTTATCTTTGAGTAATTACATGCTAGTATTATCTTCATTTTTAGTGTAATTTCTATTATCCCTCTATTTTGCCTCTTCTTTTGGGAGCTTTGGAGCTTCTCTATTCTCCATCCTCTCTTGGAGATTACCCTCCCCCTCTTGGTGGCCAAGGACTTTCTTGAGGGCTTCACTTCTATCCAAAGAATCAAGCCAAAATCAAGGGTAACCTCTTATTTAATGGGTTTTTCTATTCCTCTCACAATGATTTTCTTCTTCTCAACCCCTCTAAAGCTTTCAATGGAATGGTTTTCTTGTTCTCAACCCCTCTAAAGCTTGAGAAGCTTTCAATGGAATGGTTTTCTCTTGAGATCAAGTTTTCCAATGATTCATAATGTTTAATCAGATTAATGCTAGTCTTTATGCTTAATTATAATGTTTCCTTTAAGAAAATCTCTATTTTGGAAAGATTAATCATCTTTATGATTAGATCATTGTTAGAAGGATGATTCTCAATGATAATCTCTTGAATTTAATCAAAACTCTAGTCTTGATAAGCTAGAGAAAGAGATTAGATATTTTCATGATTTTTAATCTAGTAAAAATGATGGTTAATTCTTTTAAGCTTGATTATGAGTAAGAAAAATTATATTAACTCATTATAAATTGAAAGAGGGTTATGCTAACATTTTTAGAAATAAGGAATGGTTATTTTAGAATAATCAAGATATTTATTCATAGTTATGCTTATAATTATGATTATAATTATGTTATGTATGCATAATTTAATTTTAGTCTAAAAGAAGTGTTCCTATCATATTTCCATTACAAGTATTCATTTTAAAATTAAAAATAGAACATTCTCATTAATTGTAACAAAGCTATGGTAAAATTTTCTAGAAAAAAGATAAATCTTATTTTTATGCATAATTTTAATAAAGCAAAAGGAGGAATTCCTATCATATTCTAGGTATAGATATTTTATGCTAAAATAATGATTTTTATCATATTTATGAAAAATACTTTTATAGTATTTATGCATATTTATTTAATTAGAGAGAAAATAGAAATTTTTGATATATTTATTTTCATGCATAAAATTTAGATGCAAAAACAGGAATTTTCGTGATATTCGAGATTCAAACATTTAAAGGTTAAAAGAGAAATTTTTGGCATATTCCAAGATATGGATATTTTTATTTATTTAAAAGAAGAATTTTCATTGTAATTTAAGTAGAAAAATGCATAAATTAATTTTGATGTTAAAAGAGAAGTCTTCACCTTGGCTCTTGCAAGGCTGAAGATAGTTGAAACAGCCAGAGTGGCATAGAGAAACCACTGCAAGACAAACCATCTGGATCGAAATACCCAGACATGGAATGATCTCAAGACTTACCTAAGGAAGAGATTCTGTCCTCCCAGCTTTTTCAAAACCAAGATGAATGAATTGGAGTTAACCCAGGGGAGCATAACTACTGAAGCAGTAAGGATGGCGAAGGACTTCGCAAAGGCCTTTATTATTAAGGTCCTGCCAAAGCCAGCTCCCTTGACCTTCAAAAGGTTTCAAACAATGGGAAGTTCTTCCAACCTTTCAGAATTTCTCGTTGAGTTTGATTCTACAAAACCCTTTTTCTCACAAACTAGACTTTCTTAATGAAAATCATGAATCTCATATGAGGATAATTTACCCATCAAATTCAATGAAGTTCCAACTCATTTCTCGATAAATTCGGTCTAAGGAAAACTTCTCTAATTCAACCGGTAGTCTATTCTTTGTATCGAAGATTTGGAATTGGTCACGAGGTTTTGCTTGATTCAGATTCGAGAGATGGGCAAGTATCTTACTGGCCCACCATACTCATGGTCGTGGTCTAACCATAAATTACTCGGTTTAATCCGAACTTTGATTCCTAAGGATTTTTCTTCTAATTAACTGAAAATCAACCGGTAACTTAGGAAAAATTTCAACTTTATGAAAATTCATTCCTTCCTGGCCATAATAGAATTAAAAATTTAGTTTTATTCGAGAATAACAGGAAAATAACTCTTCTTCCAATAATCCAATTGTGAGTATGTATTATTTTATTGATTTATCCACATAGAAATATCTAAAATATTCTTTTCATCAGTTTGATCCTCAACCTTAATATACCAAAATTTTCGACATGAAATTATGGCAAAAACTTCTCTTTTAACATCAAAATTAATTTATGCAGTTTTTTACTTAAAATACAATGAAAATGCTTCTTTTAAATAAATAAAAATATCCATATCTTGGAATATGCCAAAAATTCCTCTTTTAACATTTAAATGTTTGAATCTTGAATATCATGGGAATACCTCTTTTTGCATCTAAATTTTTATGCATAAAAATAAATAAATCAAAAATTATAATTTTCTCTAATTAAAAAATATTCATAAATACTATAAAAATATTTTCCATAAAAATAATAAAAACCATTGATTTAGCATAAAATATCTATACCTTGAATATGATAGGAATTCCTCTTTTTGCTTTATTAAAATTATGCATAAAAATAAGATTTATCTTTTTCTGGAAAATTTTGCCATAGCTTCACTACAATTATTGAGAATGTTCAATTTTCTATTTTAAAATGAATACTTGTAATGGAAATATAATAGGAACTCTTCTTTTAGACTAAAATTAAATTATGCATACATATCATAATTATGAATAAATCTCTTGATTATTCTAAAATAACCATTCCTCATTTCTAAAAATGTTAGCATAACCCTCTTTCATTTTAGAATGAGTTAATATGATTTTCTTACTCATAATCAAGCTTAAAAGAATTAACCATCATTTTTACTAGATTAAAAATTATGAAAATATTTAATCTCTTTCTCTAGCTTATCAAGCCTAGAGCTTTGATTAAATTAAAGAGATTATCATTGAGAATCATCCTTCTAACAAGGATCTAATTATAAAGATGATTAATCTTTCCAAAAGAGATATTTTCTTAAAAGAAACATTATAATTAAGTATAAAGACTAGCATTAATCTAATTAAACATTATAAATCATTGGAAAACTTGATTTCAAGAGAAAACCATTGCATTGAAAGCTTCTCAAGCTTTAAAGGGGTTGAGAAGAAGAAAATCATTGAGAGGAATAGAAAAAACCATTAAATTAGAGCTTACCCTTGATTTTGGCTTGATTCTTTGGATAGAAGTGAAGCCCTCAAGCAAGTCCTTGGCCACCAAGAGGGGGAGGGTAATCTCCAAGAGAATATGGAGAATAGAGAAGCTCCAAAGCTCCCAAAAGAATAGAGGGATAATAGAAATTACATTAAAAATGAAGATAATACTGGCATGTCAAAGATAAAAATACAAAAGAATGAGGGTCTATTTATAGGTGAGGGAGGCCACTAACCAAGCCCAACTAGATTCTAGAGGCTTCCAGCTTTAGTTTGACCCAGATTTGGATCAGTTTGGCTCCCTTTTTTATCCAGTTTGCATCAAGAGAGAGGAGAGATAAAAATATCTCGTTTTTTTGGATTAAAAAAGCTAAGTAATGATGATAAAAAAGGTGCCTACTTGGCGGGGCTCTCCCTCCTTACTGAGGTGTTGAAAATTCATCATTTTACCAAAATATATCAATTTTTAACTAATAAACCTTGTACTCAGTCAACTCTTCATCTTATGTGAGCATTTACTCATTTTTGGGGTTTTTTTTATTCTTTGCATTTTTGTCATTCCAACACTTGGATTAATCGTATTGGCCCATCGGAACCTTATTTGGGCGCCTTAATCCAAAAAATTCTGAAAATGTGGACACTTAGCCTAAGGCCTTTAATACACATATTCAATTAATTCCTAATACACATTGGAAAATTTATTTTGAACTTCTATTTCACGGGAATTCATCTTAGATATTAGGAGAAACTTTATATAAAAAATCTCAATTTGGAATTACCTCTCTCTAGGCGAAAACAAGGGAAAATAATATTTTCCTGCATTCTAAAATAGGGGATGATTACAAGGGATTGAGGTGAGAGCTTATACATCATTCAGGGCTAAGGAGGAATCTTACATCCTCTCCCACTTGAAAAATACGAGATGTCCTCATCTCGCAAAGTGGGGGTAATCCTTTACCAACTCTTCTTATTTCTCCCAACTGGAAGGATTATGATCAGTAATACTATGGTTTCATTAAAAGATTGCTTTAAAGATAGCCGAATTTGTGAAAAAGGCAATTTCATATTGGGTGTGTAAGTAGTGTGACTAGCATTCTCCCACAGTGTATAGCGAAGCACGGAGAGGTGGCGGGCTGGGGCAAGGCAGAAGAGCTGTCGACGGGCTATGGCGGTCAGCGTGGAGGAGGCAATCCAGCAAAGCAGCAAGGAGAGGAAACGAGTTTATAACTCAATAGGCAATTTGTGAAAAAGGCAATTTCATATTGGGTGTGTAAGTAGTTTGTTTCTGAAATCTCTACTATATGCCAGTTTATAACTAAATTATATAAAAAAATCATTTGTTAAAATAAGGCCTACTTAAAATCTCAGTCAGTTTTTTTCAGCTTTTCTTAATTCTAGCCTGTACAAATACACTAGAATGCCATTTTTCGAGCATTGACATTAGGAGGCTGCACAACCAAATGAAAGACACGAGAAGCATTAATAAGACAAGAGTGCTAACCAGTGCTAGAAAAAACTATCCTTTATGTTGGAGCTATATATAGCTAGCCCTAACTCGCTCTAGCTCTTGCCTATATATATGTGACTTGTGACTAATATGATTCATTCTTGTGGAGCGTATGATTCATTCAACATGGTATCAGAGTGATTCTAATCATAAGGGAAGCATCTACATCTTCTTGTCCAATTTATGATTATGATTTCATGTCTTACAAGATTGATCTTTGGTAACAGTTTTGTGTAGGGTTGATTAGTTCTTTGATTATATGTTGCCTACATTATTTTATAGCTCCACTTGTTGTAATTATAATTGTTTCTTAATCATGTCCTAGTTGTACAGTGCTGGTGCGTAGATGGTACAGTGCTGGTGAATCCTATCAAAAAAATGGTTTGTCAATCGGAGTTCTGAGTCAAAAGTTAGGACAGTTCAGGCAAACTGCATCTAAAACAGTAAAACAGGTTCTTTGTGAGAGCAAATAGGTAGTTGTCTCTGAGTCGTAAGCAGGATTTGATTCTGAAAGCTTTTCGTGAAAGCTTCAGACGGATGCTTGCTGTATAAGCTACAATAAGATACAAAACTTGCCGTGCAAGTTGCGTCATAACACGATGCTTTTTCTTAACGTGGTGCTTTTTATTATTATTATTTCATCTTTTATGGACCTCTAAGTTTGCTTACGTGCATGAGACACGGGTCCCCACTTTTAGAGTTCTAATTTTGGTTCACGTTCTATTCTTTACACACGATCACTTTATGCTCGTTGTCTGGTGCATGCCTATTTTTGGCTACGTTTCTCAGTTTCTCATATCTCGTACATGGTTTGCAAGTTCTCTAATCTTATCTTGTACGTGTTCTCACAACCCGACATGGCAAACACCATACTTGTTAACAGATTTCCTTCTGGGCAGCGTTCTGTTCCTCTTTTCCAAGGCCAAGGATTTCCTGGTTGGAAATACGAGATGCTATTAATTTTGGAAGGAGACGAATTGGCAGTTATTGTTCTTGGTATTCTTGCATGCCCTCCTTAACCTATTGATCCACTTCAGAATAATTTTATTATTACCGAAGGTCCTATTTTTGAACAATGGAAAATTGATCATGCACACTGGTTTCGTCGTGATAAGGCTGCTCATCGGTATATACTTTTTTTCTGCCCTTAATGATTCACTCATGCACACTGGATTCGTCATGATAAGGCTGCTCATCGATATATACTTTTTGCCCTTAACGATTCACTCATGCTAGATGTTTATCCATTATCCACGTCATATGCTATATGGGATTATCTTATCACTATGTTTGAGAAGAAAATTGTTTACAGAGATTCTGTATCTCCGTAATCTTTTGGGCAAGCCTCAATTCCATGTCTAGTCACATTAAATCATTCAAAGATATTATGAATCAACTTTCTGCTCTGCAGGGGATCCTATTCCTCCAACTCAATTGGTTACACACCTTCTTGATACGGTGAAGGATCCTTTGTATGATAATATTGTCACTATATTATCTAAGAAGGATGGAATTGACTTTGAGCATACATGTATTTCTTTGATTGAATATTCTCAACGTCATGATCGTCAGACGTCGGTAACTCATGAAATGGTCATGATTGCCCAAGAGTACACAGAATCAGAGACAACCTTTACTGTTCGGAGATGTCCATTTCAGCAACGCCCTTCTTCCTCCTCCCAATTTACATCTCGTGGCTTCCAAAGAGGAGGTACTTCTTCTCGTTTGAGATTTCCTCAAAAGCGTTGTTCTTATTGTGACAAAACTGGTCACTTGGTATCTAAATGTTGGGTGCAAGAGTACGATGAAGAACACGGTATTACAAATAAGTAACCTCATTTATCAAGGAATCCTTCCTCTTCTGCAACCTGTGAATATGAAGAACACGGTATTACAAATAAGTAACCTCATTTATCAAGGGATTCTTCCTCTTCTGCAACCTGCGAATATTGTGGGAGCACAAGGCATTCATCCAGTCGATGCTTCAAGAGGCGTTATGATGAAGCTCGAAATCAAGCTTATGCTACTCAGCAAAATCCTCATGATAAAGACAATGTTCATCATCAAGAGGCTAATTTGGTTCATTATAATGTCTCTCCAGAAAAGGTACTATATGTTCGTGATGGTTCTCTCTTTATTGTTGATTATGGTGCTACTGGCAACATGACATATCAATTGCAATGGTTACACAATTATCATCCAATTCCTATCAAGAAAGTGGTTTATCTTGCTGATAATACAACTTGCCAAGTAATGGGTATTGGCGACTTATATCTGGGAACTTCTTCCTCAACCAAAATACTATGGGGAGTTTTATATGTTCCTGATTTACAAAGAAACTTACTTTCTGTTACGCGGCTTGTGGATCTTGGTCTATTTTTTGGGTTTAATAATACAAAGTGTCGCATCGAAAAGGATGGCACCACTATTGCGGTTGCTCCTTGATGACATGGTAATCTCTTTGAACTTTCATTGAATGAGGATGTTGCAAATGTTGTTACAGCTCTAGGAGATCTGGATTGTAAGCTATGACATCATCGGTTTGCTCACTCAAATTTCGCAAAGCTTCTTGATATTCATCGTCATGATCGTGTGAGAGGTATGGACCTCAAATCTCACCTGCATATGGAGATATGTGAATATTGTGCTCTAGGCAAACATCATCGTAAGCCATTTCCAATGTCTACAAATATTCATTCAAAGAATCTTTTGGATCTCATTCATACTAATATTTCTAGACCCTTTCCTCCATCCAAGTCTTGCTACTACCGTTACTTCATTACTTTTATTGATGACTATTCACGATATACAAATGTCTTTTTGCTATGACATAAATCAGAAGCATTGGACACATTTAAGAGGTACCAAAATATCTATGGAGAATCACACTGGTCGAAGAGTCAAAATTCTTCAAAGTAATAATGGTGGTGAATATATTTCTAACTTATTTCATGATCATTGCATCAACCATAGCCGTGAGTATAGCATTCCATATTCTCCCCAACAGAATGGAGTTGCAGAGTGAAAGAGTCGTACAATTTTGAATGCAATCAGATGCATGCTTATTCATTCTGGATTATCTCACTCTTTTTGAGCAGAAGCAGTATTGACAGCCTTTTTTGTTCAAAATCATCTTCCAACTATACTGCACCTTCTAGTAAGATTCCAAACTCCTTCTGTTGCACATTTCAAAGTCTTTGGGTGTATTGCTTATATTCATGTCCCAAAAGAGACACGACACAAGCTAGAACCTTCAGGTTTAAAGGTTATTTTTATTGGTTATTCAGACCAACTCAAAGGGTTACAAGTTTTACAATCCAAGTTCTCAAAAGAAAATTGTTAGTCGTCGAGATGCTATATTCAATGAGCAATTGATGAGAGGTTCATGGTCCACAGATGATGCTGATGATACAAAAACATTACTCACTTCTTTTCCTTTTCTACTTTTGAACAATGATTTGCGTGATGACAACACTCTTTTGATGGATATTGGAGACAAGTCTATTGATGTTCATCCTACGGTTTCAAAGGAGACTGCTACAGATCTTGATATCTATGTTGATCTTCCTATTAAACTTAAACACGGTGCAAATCATGTATATGGTGATATTGAAACCTGTAATCACGTATTGGCTGTCTGTGAAGATCCTTCAACTTATGCAAAAGGTATGTCCTCTCCACAAAAGAAACAATGGAAGGAAGCCATGGAAGCTGAATATGAGTCTTTGATCTCGAAAGGTACATGGGTTCTACCAATCTACCTTCTGATCGTACTCCTATCAAATGTAAGTGGATTTTTAAGACTAAAACAAAGACAGATGGATGGATCCTTTGATAAATTCAAATCTCGTTTAGTTGCAAAGGGATACTCACAAATTGCAGGGAGGATTGACTATCATGACACTTTTTCACCCGTAGTTCGTAGTACAAGCATTCGAGTACTACTAGCTTTTGCAACTCAGTTTGATTTGGAAATACATCAAATGGATGTTAAGATGGATTTTCTTAATGGAGACTTAAAGGAGGAAATATATTTGGAGCAACCTGAAGGATTTACGATTCTCGGAAAGGAACATCGTGTACGCCAACTCCACCGTGCTTTGTATGGACTAAAACAAGCTTCACGATCATGGTACATCAAGATTGATCAATTTCTCACATCTCAGGGGTTTGTTTCTTGCTTCTCTAATCCAAATCTTTATATCAAGCACAATGTGGATAACCATTTTGTTATATTGGCCCTTTATGTTGATGATGACACTATACTTGTATCTAATAATCTATCTTTCAAGCAACAAGTAAAAAAGGTTTTATCCTCAGCCTTTGATATGGTGGATCTTGGCGACATCCATTCATGCCTTGGTATTCAAGTTCAAAGGTATCATCACAATGGTATTTTGCTTCTTCATCAAACAAAGTTTATCCAAGATATTGTTAAAAGTTTGGATTGGCTACTGCACATTCGGCAAACACTCCCTGTCTTGCAAACTCTACTAGGAGTGCTTTTGCAAATATTGAGGCTAAATCATTAGCTTTAAATCAACCCTATGCTAATCTTGTTGGTTGTCTTCCATGAGCACTCGTCCTGATATTTTGTTTTTGCAGCAAATCTATTAGGACAATACTTGTCCTCTCCATCTACAAGACATTGGTCTCAAGCTAAACGTGTTTTGAAGTACTTGAAGGGCACTGTAGATTTTAGACTTGTATATCGCCGTCAAGAAGACATATCTTCATCAACTTCTCTTAACCTTTTGGGTTATTCAGATGCTGATTGGGCAAGCTCTAACTTGTCCATACGATCCACTAGTGGTAATTGCTTCTTTATCAATGGTTGTTTGGTATCTTGGGCTAGCAAGAAACAACGCTGTGTTGCAGTTTCTACTACAGAGTCTGAATATGTAGTTGCATCTTTAGTAGCTCGTGAATTAGTTTGGCTTCGACAATTGCTTGCTGATATTGGTCATTCTCCTTCCTCAAGCACTCCTCTTAGATGTGACAACCAAAGTGCTATTAGTCTAGCCAAGGACTATGTGCAACATAGCAAGTCCAAGCATATTGCAGTTCATTATCACTATGTTTGACATGAAGTAAGGAAAGGAGCAATAATGGTAGAACATTGTCCAATTGATCAAATGATTGCAGACATTCTCACCAAAGGACTCCATGAAGCTCGGTTTACACTTTTGCGATCAGAACTTGGAGTTGCGGCGGCGGCCTCTCTTTTTGGAGATTAGCACATCTCACGTCATGTCAATTTTGTCTAGACTTGTACATAGCCTATAGACTTTAGGACACTTCACACATTACTTCACATCATGCACATTTATTCTTTATACTTTGTATATAGAAGCACATTGCACATGGACTTTAAGGTGGCATTGTACATTTATATGTAGGAGCTCGGGTTTTTCCCTTGTGCTCCCAAGGGTTTTTTTTACTCGCAAACTGGAGACCTTTATTTGAGTGGGGATGTTGGAGCTATATATAGCTAGCCCTAATTCACTCTAGGTCTTGCCTATAGTAACCACGACGTTACTCTAGATATTCATGTCACTCTAGTAACCACGATCGAGGGGTGGTCGCCACACTGTAGAGAGTTACTAGCATGGGTAGAGGTTGTAAGCCCAAACACAAATAAAAAGATGGATCTTTTCCACAACCAGACCTTTTACTCATCCTTACAATCGCAATAACACTCACAATGACATACTGTCAAGTCAACTCTAACTAGGTGTAGCGATCTCTTAGTGTAATAGTTATCATCACTCACCACACTTCAACAACCTCCCAGGCAAAAGGGCCAAAAATGTTAAAAAAGGGCCACATTTTAATCACTTTTATCGGATTTAGATTAAGCTTTGAACCAATAGAAATGTGACATTCAACCATAAATATGACATTGGGTGTCATATTCACTTTTTAGTAAAATAGCCACGCCGTATCACATTAAAATGGTGATAACCAACTAAAATAGCCAAAACTTCACTAGTTTTGGCTATTTTAGTCGATTATCACCACTTTAATGTGATACGGCATGGCTATTTCAATGTCACTTTAATGGGTTCCAACTTCAAGGCACGTCCTCATCAAGTGCCAAATGTTAGTACTTCAAAAAGTAAAAATTTAGTTTCCCCCAAAATGAGTAAATACATTTGCATTACCTAATCTACCCGAGGCGTCTTTCTCATCATATTTTTGCATCATCCTCTCCTCTATTCATCATCTAACAATGTCACGACAATAGTATAACCCGAGGCGCACTCTTAATGACATTTCATCATGCATTCTTCATAATGTTAAAGAAGATCACGATGTGTGGAATGGTATAAACTTCAAATTAAACAATTGGGTGACTATGCAACCGTCATGCAAAGGTCCTCATAGGATAAAAAGGCAATGAAGAGGCTTAGTACAATACCATTGGAAGGGACATATCTTGGAATTAAAGATAGACAAAGATGGATGGAAGGCAAAGGTACAAAATGTGTAGACGACAAGAGAGATGCACATGCATCTTTCTACTCGCATTTGCATTGCAAGCTCATTGTTTGTAAGATATTTTTTGTAATTTTACTTATGTTCTTTATGATTCTAGGTGAAAGCATGATAAGGTGGTACACTTTCTACCAGTTGCATTGGTTGCTACCACACTTGAAGACAACCAATATTCGTGGATTTAATATCATCAAAAGATGTATTTAGCAAATTATCCCTAGTGCCTTTTAGATATAATAAATCTGAAACAAGATTAAACACTTGAGGCTTCATACCTTGGATGAGTAGCTTTGATATGGTTTTGTATCCCTTTTTGCTTATTGAAACCTTATCACATGCCTCCACCAGCTCATCAGGATTGACCAAGTCATGAACTTCTTTGCAAACTTCCTCGACTACCTTCCTTCTAAGCCCTGCACACACTGCGAAATCTTGAGCATTTCAATCATGTCATTGTTTTTTATAGAAGATTTGATCATAGAAAATCTATCAAGAGGATTATCCAAGCAGAAACTTCCAAAATATTCATGTAGCTTTGATCAAGCCTCATCTATTTTTTCTTAACACCCCCATGTGCAGCTAGGCATGTAACACTTTTAAACTGTCTAGATCTCACTCTTAACCCAAAATGAGTGCTTTTTAGTTAGGTTTTTTGGAGTGCATGTTCCTCTAATTCTTGGTTAGTTTTTCTAAGCTTTATTACCTCTTCCTGAGATGAGATGACTGAAGTAGCCTTTCCAACTCATTTACATGTTAAGTTTGTGAGATCATGATATCTTCTAGTCCTTTAACAAATTGCTTGTACAGACTAAGCATAGTTTACTTAAGAATAGTAGCTTGATTATTCATTCTTGAGAAATATCCAAATAAGCCTTTTTACCATCCCCAATGAATCGAGCAAGATCATGCAGGGTGCTAAATGATGGAGGCTTACGAGTTGATGGATCAAGCGGGTATAGACCTCCTTGAACCCACAAATCTACATGCTTCTTTCCATCTTCACATAGCCTTTGAGCTTCAACCTAATTATATACAGCTTTGTGATGAATACTTCTCCAGGTGCAATGATATGGTGTCTTTTCGTTAAGTGTGGATCAGCTCTTGGAGTCAGCATAGCAGTTAAAATGACCCAAACAGAAAGCAAGAGATGGTGGGAGAGAAAAAAGACAGTAGAAAGAAAACAAAGGAAAAAACTCTCGTCATGCCCTATGGAAGAGAGAAGTATGTTATGTATTCAAATATTTAAAATTAGCTTATTTTAGAAAACGTGTAGTAGAGTAGGTAAGAGGGCTACCAAAAGGATAGGTGAATTGAAGACTATAGATGCCTGATGGATGGCATCTTAAAGACACTCTCCTCTAAATAGAGGTAAAAGAGGTGCATTTAATATAGCTATTTGTCTCTACTATTTTAGTTAAGTCACTTTGATTAAGAAAGTTAATCCAATTCTTACATGACCCTTTTTTTTCATTTTTGGCCTTAATGTGTAAGATAGGAAGGGGGTGATGCTAATATAGTCAATGTTTTTTTTTGGGAAAAATATCATTCAATTAGTTAAAGAACAAATAGCCACAAAGGGCTAAGTACAACCACGAAGGCCTAAATACAAACTTGCCTCATGTAAGGGCGGGAAACAAGTGATCATAAGGGGAAGAGATAATTCTCCTCTCCGGTTGGCCGCTCTATGGGGAGAAGATGTTTCGCCTCTCCGGTTGGCCACTCTATGGGGAGAAGGCTATCTCATACGATGGGGGGGGAACAACCACACAGGTGGTCTGTAATGCCAAATGGGGTCAGTGCCTTTATCTGTAAGGAAAGGGCTAGGCTCCAAAGTCTCAAGAAGGCTTCCCGCCACTTTGCATGTGGTCAGAACTTCCCTGCAAATTCCCCCACAGACCACAGAGGGTGTGAGTGATGTCGATCCATATTTTCTTGATGGTCTCAGCTGACGGAGTGTGGGTACCCCCCGATCGCCTAGCTACATCTAGCATGCCAAATGTGCCACGTTGCTATGCTACTACAAATCTCCCATCGTTGGCATGAGCGTGGTTGTCAGTCAGCTATTGGTGGGGCTGTGACTAGTACTACTACAATGCGATGGTGGGAGACCCGAAGGGCAAGTCCTCCCCCATCCTCCTCTCGTAAGTCCTAACCACTCTAGCCTCAGTGGTCCAAGTGACAGTACCCCAAGTGATGATACGAGTTGATGCCTTGTCCATAGCGAAGATGCGGAGAATCCATTGCCCAATCTACTAAGCCTTTGGGCAATCCCAAAGGCAATGCCAATGAGACTTGTGGGGGTGACTGCACCTCAGGGGCAAGCTACCAACCTCCGACTGCTAGCCAAGTACCCACCGCCAGACTCTTGTTTGCCATAAGCCAAAGGAAGAGAGTGATCTTCCTCGGCTGAAAGTTGTCCCAAAGCCTCTTCCAGAAATTTGAAAGAAAGTGTTGTGATAGGCCCTAGGACTGCCAATGTGCTGCTACTCCCGGTGTGCCATCTACTTCGGCATCTGGATCCTACGGTATATATGTAAAGAAAGGGAAATCCAGAGTCTTCACCTAATCTGTGGATCATACCATGTCCACTCTCCAAGGTCCCACACGGCAACCGCGTGGTGAGGTCGGCACTCCCAAATCCATAACTGCCAAAATCTCTCCCTGGCCACCTTGGTCATCGATGATGAATCTATGTGCCATGCCCACGCCCAAAAACCAGTCACCCTCACCCTCTGCAAGGTTCAGCCTCTGAAATCCTCCATGGGGTGCTCTGATCCCTCTAATCTGCCATGTAATCTAATAGAAAAAGTGAGCAGACCACTGTCCTCATTTCCTCCATGGACTACCACGAGGATATCGATCTGGTGAACGTGCCTAGCCACACTAGAGTGGTCACGTCTGGGATAGGAGTCTGGTGAACACGCCTAGCCGCACTCCGGAGGAATAGCTAAGTCAATGTCGATGCTGAGCCTATCTCTATCCCAGATCCCTGTGAGGCCTCTCTCCTACTCCTCTTGAGGTAACTGCCTGTGTGCAACCCAATCTCCAAGAGACCTAGCTGGTCCCAGGCTCAAGGCTCCATAGGATGTGTGCGATCGGGCCCCTCCAGTGGGTAAACGGATCAGGGGGTTCCAGATCAAAGGCTATCGAAGCTAGTCCTTTGAGGCCACTGGAACAATTTGTTTGAGGGCTAGCCTGAGATTATCCTAATCCCAAGGAAGGACTCAAACCACGGGCTCACATATCTGTGAAGATCCATCTAGTACTCTACGGCCACGAGCCTCCAAGGCTCAGAGTGCAGGTTGAAATCTAGGCCAAGAGGAAATCCTTCCAAGGCTCACCACCGGGTAGGTGAGGGTAGGAGTCCTATGACAATCAACTTGCCCAATAGGGCACGACTATGTATAGCTGGATCAATGAGGCGGAGCCCCCCTCTACTACGTGGCTGAATGATCACTCTCCATGCCACTTTGGCCCTCGATGGCCTCCCATCACTTCTGACCCACAAGAAGTTCCGGATCAAACGTTGTACCTGGCCAATACAAGCTCGAAAGAAAAGGCCCAGCATGAGGTGATGTATCACATGGTGCAGCACGTGGTTCGCTACCAACACTCCGCTTGGGATAGATAGCCTTGTTGAGCTCTAGTATAGAAGCTTCTTCCAAATACTCAGAAGAAGCGGAGCGAGCTACTACTCCGGAGTGATATCAATGCCAACCTGGCAACTATGGTATTGGACTGGAGTGCTCCTTGTTGGGATCCACTAGAAAGCCTCAAACTGGTCACCAAGACAGGGTGGGTGTTGAACCTACCCAAAAACCACATGACTTGTGCCAGCTAATCTGTGCTCTAGATGCACGACAGAAGATCTTTATCGCCTCCACGAGTCTCTAGAGATTCCTAATATCTCCAGCAAGGTAGGCTGTTGTGTCATCTGTAAACTTTGAGTCTATAAGCTCCTCCTACGTACGGAGGGGAAGGCGTAATCCCTGAAGTCCGGTCTCCTTGGAGGAGAGAAAACTACTCATGGCCTCGATGACAAATAGAAAGAGGTACGGTGCCAAAGGATAGCTCTGTCGAACTGAGCGCAGGAGAGGGGAAATTTGTTGCCTTGGGCTCCTTGAATGAGAACCTGGCTGTGAGATGCTGAATAAAGTCTTGAGACTCCATGAATCCACTCCATGGAGAATCCCATCCTACTCATAGTACCCTCCAGAATGTTCCAATCCATCCTTTCATAAGCTTTCTCAAAAGTCTAGCAGTTGATTCTGTGCTCCCAACTTTTTCAAAACCAAGATGAATGAATTGGAGTAAACCCAGGGGAGCATAACTACTGAAGAGTATCACCAAGCATTTGCTCTCCTCCTCAAATACTTGCCACTACTGGATGATGAAGAACAGCTGATGGCTAGGCTCATTCGGGGAATGAATGAACCTTTGGATACCCTAGTAAAGAATGCCAAGCCAGTTTCAATCGCTGAAGCAGTAAGGATGGCGAAGGACTTTGCCAAGGCCTTTATTGCTAAGGTCCTGCCCAAGCCAGCTCCCTTGACCTTCAAAAAGTTTCAAACAACGGGAAGTTCTTCCAACCTTTCACCTCCAAAGAGACACCAAGCTCCCAATCAGAATGAGGAGACCGGAAGCTTTCAGAAATGAAGGAAGACCTTTTCCTCAAAGCTCTTTTTCAGGAACTCCAACTCTTTCTAGAATGCAGACTCCAGAGGAAAGAGCTCAAGGATTGCCCAACTCCTTCTATGGGCCAAGGAAGACAAGGTCCCAGAGTTCAGAGACCGACTCCTTCGTATCAGTCCAACTAGGATCTCCCTCGCCAAAATCAGGGCAACCCCAGAAGAGTGCCAGCTCAGCCCTGCAGCATCAATACAATGTAGTCTCAGAACTCCCTCCCAGAATTGGGGAAACCAAAGAGAGAGAGTTCCATCTCAGATTGCAGCAGCTAGAGCCATCACAATAGTTGAGAAAGTGGAGGAAGAAAAAGGAAAGATCTATGCCGCCATTGAGCATCAGGGGTAGAATAATCAATTCTCAATCCTCCAAACTCCAGCAGAGTACAAGGGTAAGAAATTCAAGCTTTTGATTGATTCAAGCAGTACACATTCTTTTATTTCCCTAAGGATGTCTACCTAAGTTAGTCCTAAATCAAAAATCAGGAAAACCTATGCAAGTGGAATTGGCCAGTGGAAAGATTCTTTTCACACACCTTGAGATAACCGTATTCAGTTTAATCTAGATGGGAACGTAACAGATTGCCAGTTCACAGTCCTACCCTTGGGAATCTATGATGGAATCCTTGGAATGGATTGGCTCCATAAGAATCAGGTGGCTGACATTCACTATCACAATGGAGCCATCTCTTTCCTTGGCCTTCAAGGGAATAAAGTTCAAGGAGCTGGAATTTCCAGATCCCCAGTGCTGCAATTAGTCAAAGCTTCTAAATTGTTAAAGGGACTCAGAAAGAGGCAAGCTGTTTATGTCGTTAAGATGAATCTAGTAGATAGAAAATTCAAGGCTAAGGAACCAGAGTTGTTAAGTGAGTTTTTTGTGCTCAGCTAGTAGCCCAACGTGCATACAAAATGCCAGTTCCAGAAGCCATAGAAGTTAAGGAGCAGTTAAGACAACTGCTCCTAGAGAGCAAGGATTCGTCAGCAATGTTTCACCTTGGGGTGCACCCGGTCTCTTTCAGAAGAAGAAAGATGGAACGTTAAGACTCTGTATTGATTACAAAGGATTCACTACAAGGGATTGGGCTCATACCCGCGCTCTTAGCCGCTAAAAATGACTTGTGAAAAAAAGTAGCGGGCTCGTGTATCAGCGCGTGTATAATCGCGGCCAGAGACATGCGTGTAAAAACGCGTGTACAATACCTCTCAGACGCGCGTATACACGGGTGTGTAGCCGCGTTTTTTTTTGCAGACGCGTTAATACACGCCAGTATACACGCCTCTTATTCTATTAGACGCGGTTATACACGGGTGTATAGCCGCATCCTGTTCAGTCCCAATGTCCCAGACGCGTTTTTACTTGCGTCTATACACGCATTTCTTTTATTTAGATGCGCTTATACACGCGTTATTGCCAATTTATACGCGTTTATACACGCGTAATTTCCAGTGTATCCGCGCAGATACACGCAATTTTTAGCAGTTTTGACGCGTTTATACACGCGAACAGAGAGCAAAAAAAAAATCCAGAGAGTGCTATTTGGTGCCTGAATACTGTTCCAGCATTCCAGCACCCAATAGCACTCTCTGGTTTAGGGTTTTTGGTGCATTAGACCATCCCATTAGACCATCCACGAAGAACATATGCACGAGGGAGATTAAGACAAGAACGACATGAATGCATGCATACATTGTCATTACACGATTCAAGACAGCCATGAATGTAATACTATCGATCAATCAATTCAATATTACTATCAAAATTTCATACATGTATACAAGGGAGTCCATATCTCGAAGTAGCCCATGGCTTGAGTTTACAAAAAAATATATACAATCACATCCTAAATATGGAATGTGATACTACAAATCTGAGTACTACTCAGACCCAGATGATGACTCGGTGCTCCCCTCATGCTCAGATGAGCTCGCATCGGTCGGAATGTCCGAGGAGTAGTGCTCACGTCCACCCTCTGCAGCGGTGGCCGGTGGATCATCAGCAGCTTG
The DNA here is from genome assembly GCF_041138505.1 of Cibotium barometz. Classification (NCBI taxonomy): domain Eukaryota; kingdom Viridiplantae; phylum Streptophyta; class Polypodiopsida; order Cyatheales; family Cibotiaceae; genus Cibotium; species Cibotium barometz. The sequence goes on along the minus strand of NC_141079.1, from coordinate 21,685,775 downwards.
TGCCTGTTCAAGTAATATATAGTATATAAGTATATATATATATATATATGCAATTCAATAAACCAAAACCATTCGTTACGAATTTTCAAGTACCTGTCGACCGTATGGTCTCATGGCCAACTCAAACTGCGCGTCCGTAATACGTCCCTCGGCTCTGAAGATGGCCCACGTGTCACGTCTGCTATGCCGACGAGCATACGCAGTATCGTGGGTTGTGGGCTTCCTCCCCGTAACCCGTCGCTGTATCATAATCAACACAATTTGTAAGATTAAAACAATTCATAGAATCAATGAATTAAGTAAACAATCAAATAAAGTGACAGGATACTTACGAACTCTGCCTCCCATGACTCGACGCCGTCAGATCCGAAATGCGAAGATCCAACGGTCTCCATCTGGATCCGTCGTGCCTCCACATGCTGCCTGCTCTTCACGCCACCCTCTGCTCGTTTCTTTGCCTCCTTCCACTCACGTTTGTGTGCAGTGGCAGGTTTCTCGGCAGGATAGCCACCCGCTGCAGCTACATTTAGCCGGTCATCGTACGCGAGTTTTTTAAGGTGAGATCTTTTATTACTTAAGATCTCCCTTATTCGCGTCCTTCCCCATACATCCGAGAATGTAGCATGTGGGGGATTGGGGTACCGACTGTGTACAGCCTCTATCACCTCCCCAACTAATCGGCTATTTTGATCTTTAAATTTAATAAAACAATTTCTATATGAGTTTGATACTACCCCACGCATGTACTCCATTACCTCCCTCCCCCTCGCATCCATCACTATCCCGCCCCTATCCGTCACATCATAGCAAACCACTCTCTCCATCTCTCTCATCTCCTCCTCTTCCGAACTGTCTCCTCTAACTCTTCTCCCTCTATCTCCTCTCTCATCCCGTGCCCTACTACCTCCCCCACCTCCCCCACCTCCCCCACCAAAGCACCCGTCGCATCCTCCACTCCCACTCTTCCTACTGCTGCAGGTGGAGTCACGACTGGGGGATTGTCTACGTGACGGTGGCTGTGAGCCCTGACGTGACGGTGGCTCTGAGGGAGCACGTGATGGTGGCTGTGAGGGTGTACGTGAGTGTGTCTGGGACGAGGTATGTCTCCTCGGTGGACGTGGAAGAGGAGAAGCTGCATGCCGTCTCGTCGGACTCGGAGGAATAGACGGCACTGGAGTGCCCTGGATACTCGCGGTAGGGGTATAGACACCAGGCAGGGAAGGAGGGGGATGAGCATACATATACTCTGTAAGCTCAACCGGACCAGGTTGGCGCCCAAAGTGATTCATCATCTCCATCAACCAATTGCTATACGCAAATGGATCGGATGAAGAACCTGGAATATCCATAAAGAACCTGCAGCAAACATCATCATGTACATCATTGACTCACACATTGTCATTACACAAGTCAAATGCCTGCAAACCATGAAATCTGAAACGCCGCAGTTTTCTGTCTGCAGAAACGCGTGTATACACCCGTTAAAAAACGCGTGTATATACCCGGCAAAAAACGCGTGTATATGCGCGTGGAAAAACTCTGCAGACAGGTTACACGCGCTCCTACACGCGTTCGTACACGCGACCTGCGAAAATTTTTTTTCGAAAAGATCGACCCCCGACAAAAACAGAATGTCCTTATAAAAGGACCAGCCATTGTCGCCCCTGTCAGGATGCAGCAACCCAATCGTATGCAAAAAGACAAACCCAAAGAGCAAAGAGCAAAGTAAACAAATCTGACAAAAGAGACAAGGCACAGGACAAAGTGACTCACCTCTGAAAAAGTGAGTCCTCTCTGCTCCTTCTCTGCTCCCTCCTTCTCCCGTGTGTGTGCTCCTTTCTCTGCTCCCTCCTTGCTGTTGGAAAAGGCGAAAACAGGCGAAAACGCATGCACTGTTGATTTCTAAGTTCAAAATCTATATTTGGGGAAGGCGGGCTGTTTTTAATTTAAATATGCCGTCGCGTTTATGGGTGCGTTTATGTTCGCAGGTATTTTCGCGTGTACATGATTTCAGCTGCGCTTATACACGCGTTTTGCAGAAAGTAGCCGCGTGAATACACGCGTTTTTTAGGAAGTAGCCGCGTTTATACACGCAAGTTTTAGGAGATAGCCGCGCGAATACACGCGTTTTTGTGCTTTCATTAAAAATATATAATGAGTTTGTGTTTTCTGATTTGTACACAGGATGTCATCAACCTCTTCAAGCAGTTCTGGGGAAGATGAGACAATGCGTCATCGTAATCGCGATGTGTGGTTGGGACAACGGATCAAATGTATGTGTAATCGATGTCAAGGATGCATTGTATGAGCACGTCGAATTACCTTGAATCACATCTCCATGTATGGAGAATGGAATCAAACAGGTTTAGAGGTGAGTAGATGTAAATTGATGGTATTCAAATGACTCATGGTATCCAAATTAAATTAATAGAGTTGTAACATATAATTTGATAAATTGAAGCAGGATGCAGTACCACACCCTAACATGGTACCCTACGCGCGAGGAGAGCACGTAAAGCGTCGACGAGATGATGCTGGAGCTTCGGGATCTAATGTCAGAGATGAGTGGGAAAGGGACGACAATAGCCCTGCACCCCACGAAGTTGTGGAAGAGGAGGTGCTTGATGATATGGTGCGGAATCTTTTTAAGGATGATCCCAAAGGTATGGACGACGATGATATGGAACAAGAGCATCTTTATAAAGCTTCATCGACACCGGTGTTTGACGGGTGCACATTCTCAGTTTTACGTGCTTCCCTTGAACTACTTAATATACAAACAGTTTATGGATGGAGCAATGCAAGTCTTGACGCATTGTTGAAGTAAGCATTCTAACTTATAAATTTGAATTAGTGGTTTAAGGTTTAGGATTTAAGACTAATTATAATTGATGATATTGGATGCAGGCTATTGTCAAACATGCTTCCAAAGGAAAATAGACTGCCCACCTCAAGAGACATAGCGAGGCGCTATGTGACATCTCTTGGAGGACTGGATTATGATAAAATACATGCATGCGTCAATGATTGCATTCTCTTTCGTGGGACGCATAAGGAGGCTCTGACATGTCCCACTTGTGGTGAAGCAAGGTACAGAACAGATATGAAGTCTTGGCACAAGATGCTTCAAGTAAGTGTTTTCCAAGTCTTGTACGTACGTTGAAATTAAATTTTGTAATGCCATAAACCATAAATGTGCTCTTATGTGCGCAGTTCATACTACCTACTAGCATCGACCATTGTGCGAATAAGAGTTTGAAAAAATGTATTTATAAGATGGGCGAGCTTGTGAGGTATGTAAAACCCATGCTCAGATCACCCTTCATTATACCTTGCAAAATGAACGTGCATGAGGTATAACGTACTATTTATTTATTTTTCAGATATGTTAGTTCCAAAGCAATTGATCCAGCCACGTTGGATGATGCGCGTGTTATGGCAGTGGAGGTGGTTTGTTTGGTAGAGGAGACTTTTCCGCGAACCATTCTCACAAGTCAACTACATCTCATTGTGCATTTAGTGGACGAAATTGCTTTATGTGGTACTGTGCATGCACGTTGGATGTTCTTCCTAGAGCGCTTCATGAAGACCTTAAAAGACTTTGTGAGGCAAAGTGCAAGGCCTGAAGGAAGCATGGCCGAGGGTTGGTTGATACAAGAGTCTCTTGTATATATTTCAGAATTTCTTGGTCAGGTGGACAGCTCTTTGCCACGACTATGGAGCAATGAAGAGGACTTGAGGATGACCTCTATTGTGCCTCAAGGAAAAGGACAGAGTAAAGTAATTGACAGAACATTGATTGATGATCTCAATTTCACTTGTATCCTTAATAGTGATGTGATGAGCAGATGGGTTACAAGATATGAGGATGCAAAGACAAAAAGGCAAGCAGAAAGAGCTCTCTTTCGGAGGCAACATGGCTCTCGGAAGGCGTACCCTAAGCATCTAGCAACACTTCCGAATGATATCCATGTTGATTGGTTGCATGAGGAAATGGAGAGAGCAGAGAGTGACGAGGGGCTGCATATCACGGCGGAAGAATGGGAGTATGCACGAGGATGCATGTCAAAGGTACATAGAACTAATGTTTTGCATTAGTTGTAAGTGATTTTCTTTTAATATTTATTCACATTGCTTACACAAATATTGCTTCTATTTTGGTCCAGTGCACTATGTTCAATGCTATATGGTGTGAAGGCAAGCATTTTCGAACACAAAGAATTGATGAAAAGAGAAATACACAAGATTGCGGTGTCATTAGTAGCTTTGAGGGAGCTAATGGAAAAATGGATGATTATTGTGGCATAATCCAAGACATATTTAGGCTTGACTTTCGTCGCTTCTTTGTGTATGTTTTGGATGTCAAATGGCAAATGAACGTGGTGGAAAAAGGGCCTGATGCAACGATAAAACGCCATGCAAGTGGATATGTAACTATTGACTCTACAAAGTTCTGGCAAACAAAGAAAGATAGGCTCGTATTGCCACAACAATGTGAGCAGGTATGCATTTTTTTACTAATGTGTTTCATGTACATATATATCTAAGCTCGCGTACCCCTTGACTTTTGATATGCTAATTAATTACTGTACTGTGGGTATTTGAGTAGGTTATCTATCTACCAATGGTGCATGACATCAAATGGTGGTACGTCATCCCTATTGCACCACGTTCCAAAGTGATGTATAATACATTCACTGATATGGAGCATATGGAGGATGTAACAAGCCGCAATGAAGATGACGTCGAACATGCCATTGAAGATGTTGTGATCGATGATCAAGAAATAAGAGATGATCGTGATAATGAGGATGAGCATGCCATTTCTCATGATCATGAGAATGACCCTACCATTGAGGATGATGGTGATGATGATGAGGATGATCAGGACATCGATACCATTATCAATGGAGTACAGAATATCGATAGTGGAATAAATTTAATCGTAGCCTTACCAATTGATCAAATGGATATTGATGTTGATCGTTTGACAAGGATGGATCTTATTGAAGATGAGATCGAACCCTAACCATATGCATGATTTATTTTTGAATATATTTCATTGTTGTAAATGCATGTAGTGGGATTGTGTAATGATGTATACTGTAATGTACTATGAGATGGTTTAAGGAAAATAGTTTTTAATTTTGTTAAGGAATTCAGTTTTTCTCTGCCATGCGTGTATTAATCCGTGTACAGTGGCGTGTATTTTTCCGTGTATAATAGCGAGTATTACCCCGTGAATATTATCGTGTATTTATGCGTGTATATAAACGCGTTTATACACGCGTTGATAAATGCAAATATACACGCGAATTTAAATGCTAAAATACACGCGCCCGATTTTATTCAAATACAAGCGCGACCATACACGCGTTTGTAATTTATCGCGTGTATGAAACGCGTGTATGGCAGCATTGTCTTGTAGTGATTGAATCAGTTCACAATTAAAAATAAGTATGAACTTTTGGATTGGTTAAGTGAAACTTAAATGTTCACAAAGATAGATCTCAAATTCGGGTTTTACCAGATCAGAATCAAGGAACAAGATATCCCAAAGACAGCTTTCAATACTTGCTATGGGCATTATGAATGCATAGTCATGCCATTTGGATTGACTAATCCAAGCAGTCGTAGAGATTGGCCGGAGCCTAAGATGGTGAAAGAAGTCAGAGGATTCTTAGGATTAATCGGGTAGTATCGAATATTTATACCCATATATGCTCAGATAGCATCCCCTTTAACTAACCTTCTCGAGAAGAGTACCCTATATTCAGTGGACTGCTATGTGTCAGAGTGCCTTTGATAAGCTAAAGACATCTTTAGTAACCAACCCTGTCCTTAAGTTGCCATATTTTTCCAAACCTTTTGAGGTAGTTACAGATGCCAGTGTTTTTGCCTTAGGCAGTGCTCTTATGCAGGAAGGTCATGCAATACCCTTTGAATTAAGAAAGCTCATAACACATGAGAAAAATTATGATGTCTATGACTTGGAATTACTCTTAGTAGTTTATGCTATGAAGTTGTGGAGACATTATCTCTTGGGACAGAGATTCACCTTGATGACATATCATCAAAGTCTGAAGTGGATCTTCACCCAAAGGGATCTCAACATGCGCCAAAGAAGGTGGATGCAGACCCTGCAGGAATTCGATTTTGAGATTAAATACCAGCCAGGGAAAGAAAATGTGGTAGTCGATGCGCTCATCAGTAGGAAGGCCTCCTTGCTCTTGCAACCAATAACATTGAACACTATATTGGGGAATATGGGAATTTCTTACAAGTTTGGGACACATGGTCAAAACTTTGGATTTGCCATAACTTGAACACCAATACTCCAAATTGAGCACACTATAGCTCACTAGATCCCATTTTTCAAACGCTTTCCAATGATAGGTCACATGATAGGATTTTGAGAAACTTATAGGCATGTTCACATGATAGAATTTTGAGAAAATCATGTAGGACAAATTCTTTGCCCCTATTGCTACCCTACTGATGCAGGAAAGAAAGACTCCTCAGGAAATGAGTCAATTTCTTGGGTACAAATCGGATGAAGGATGCATGTATTATAATAATCGGCTATGCATTCCCAAGGATGAGGGAATAAAGGGAAAGTTTATGAGAGAAGCCCATGATATCCTGATAGTTGGACATCTAGGGTTCATAAAAACCTACATGTCTGTGAAGAAAAGCTTCTTCTATCTAGGACTCAAAAAGGATGTACTTGATCATGTGCGGCAATGCTTAATGTGTCACAGAGTCAAGGCAGAGAGAGTCAAGATGCTAGGAAAGCTACATCCCCTAGACATTCCCAAGGATGAGGGAATAAAGGGAAAGATTATGAGAGAAGCCCATGATATCCTGATAGTTGGACATCCAGGGTTCATAAAAACCTACATGTCTGTGAAGAAAATCTTCTTCTATCTAGGACTCAAAAAGGATATACTTGATCATGTGCGGGAATGCTTAATGTGTCACAGAGTCAAGGCAAAGAGAGTCAAGATGCTAGGAAAGCTACATCCCTTAGACATTCCACATATGAAGTGGGAATGTATCAGTATGGATTTGGTCACTGTCAGTGCAATCAAGTTACAAGTCCATTTTTGTGGTAGTTGACAAACTAACCAAGGTTGCCCATCTAATTCCAGTAGAAGAAACCTACACTATAGTAGATGTTGCCAGAGTTTTCCTCACATCGAGATTCTGGACTGCATTCTTCCAAGCAGTGGGAACTTTCTTAGATCTTAGTACAACCTATCACCCCGAGAAAGATGGTCAAACTAAAAGAGTGAATCAGGTAAAAGAAGATATCCTTCGATCATGCTGAGGCAGAGAACCCAAGAAGTGGTTAAGCTATTTGCACCTAGTTGAGTTTGCTTACAATGCATTCTTATCACAAAAGTATCGGGATGAGCCCTTTCAAAGCTTACAATGCTTCTTATCACAGAAGTATCGGGATGAGCCCTTTCAAATCTCTCTGTACGAAAAAGATTGCCTTACACCATTAACTTGGTCTGACCCATTGATTAGGTTCGAGATGTTCAGACAAATGCTTGATGATATGGACCAGCAAATGCAATCAATCCGTAAAGATATTAAGGCTACCCAAGATAGACAAAAGCAGTATGCTAATAAAAAGAGATTAGAGAGAGTGTTTGAAGAATCAGATATGGTCTTCATTCGAGTACGATCCAAAAAAAGTTCTTTATCTTTAGGGAAGTACAAGAAGCTCTCCTAGATACTATGGACTATATGCTGTTATAAAGAAAGTAGGAGATTTATCTTATGAACTTCTTCTACCTTCCCATCTCAAGGTACATAATGTATTCCATGTCAGTTTACTTAAGAAGTATGTACCTAGCCCGAGTCACGTGCTTGATGATGATGAACAATTGGTTTCTCCAACTCAAGGTCAGATGGTACTCAGTCGTGAAGAAATCCTTAACGTTTGGGAAAAGGTTCTTACTAGGAGCACATAGAATTTCTGGTCAAGTGGAAGTTCTTCCCTTTAGAGGACGCCACTTGGGAGAAAGAAGAAAAGTTGGTAAAGGATTAGCCCCACTTTGCAAGATGAGGACATCTCGCATTTTTCAAGTGGGAGAGGATGTAAGATTCCTCCTCAGCCCTGAATGATGTATAAGCTCTCACCTCAATCCCTTGTAATCATCCCCTATTTTAGAATGCAGGAAATTATTATTTTCCCTTGTTTTCGCCTAGAGAGAGGTAATTCCAAATTGAGATATTTTTTATATAAAGTTTCTCCTAATATCTAAGATGAATTCCCCTGAAACAGAAGTTCAAAATAAATTTTCCAATGTGTATTAGAAATTCATTGAATATGTGTATTAAAGGCCTAAGCCTAAGTGTCCACATTTTTAGAAGTTTTTGGATTAAGGCCCAAATAAGGTTCCAATGGGCCAATAGGATTAATCCAAGTGTTGGAATGACAAAAACGCAAAGAATAAAAAAATACCCCAAAAATGAGTAAATGCTCACATAAGATGAAGAGTTGACTGAGTACAAGGTTTATTAGTTAAAACTTAAGGTTTATTAGTTAAAAATTGAGATATTTTGGTAAAATGATGAATTTTTGACACCTCAATAAGGAGGGAGAGCCCCGTCAAGTAGGCACCTTTTTTATCATCATTACTTAGCTTTTTTAATTCAAAAAAATGAGATATTTTTATCTCTCCTCTCTCTTGATGCAAACTAGATAAAAAAGGGAGCCAAACTGAGCCAAACTGATCCAAATCTGGGTCAAACTAAAGCTGGAAGCCTCTAGAATCTAGTTGGACTTGGTTAGTGGCCTCCCTCACCTATAAATAGACCCTCATTCTTTTGTATTTTTATCTTTGAGTAATTACATCCAGTATTATCTTCATTTTTAATGTAATTTCTATTATCCCTCTATTTTGCCTCTTCTTTTGGGAGCTTTGGAGCTTCTCTATTCTCCATATTCTCTTGGAGATTACCCTCCCCCTCTTGGTGGCCAAGGACTTGCTTGAGGGCTTCACTTCTATCCAAAGAATCAAGCCAAAATCAAGGGTAAGCTCTAATTTAATGGCTTTTTTAATTCCTTTCAATGATTTTCTTCTTCTCAACCCCTTTAAAGCTTGAGAAGAAGAATCAAGCCAAAATCAAGGGTAAGCTCTAATTTAATGGCTTTTTTTATTCCTTTCAATGATTTTCTTCTTCTCAACCCCTTTCAATGGAATGGCTTTCTCTTGAAATCAAGTTTTCCAATGATTTATAATGTTTAATTAGATTAATGCTAGTCTTTATAATTAATTATAATGTTTCCTTTAAGAAAATATCTCTTTTGGAAAGATTAATTATCTTTATGATTAGATCCTTGTTAGAAGGATGATTCTCAATGATAATCTCTTTAATTTAATCAAAACTCTAGGCTTGATAAGCTAGAGAAAGAGATTAAATATTTTCATAATTTTTAATCTAGTAAAAATGATGGTTAATTCTTTTAAGCTTGATTATGAGTAAGAAAAATCATATTAACTCATTCTAAAATGAAAGAGGGTTATGCTAACATTTTTAGAAATGAGAAATGGTTATTTTAGAGTAATCAAGATATTTATTCATAATTATGTTATGTATGCATAATTTAATTTTAGTCTAAAAGAAGAGTTCCTATCATATTTCCATTACAAGTATTCATTTTAAAATAGAAAATTAAACATTCTTAGTAATTGCAGTGAAGCTATGGTAAAATTTTTTAGAAAAAAGATAAATCTTATTTTTATGCATAATTTTAATAAAGCAAAAAGAGAAATTCCTATCATATTCTAGGTATAGATATTTTATGCTAAATCAATGATTTTTATTATTTTTATGAAAAAAACTTTTATAGTATTTATGAATATTTTTTTAATTAGAGAAAATTATAATTTTTGATATATTTATTTTCATGCATAAAAATTTAGATGCAAAAAGAGGTATTCCCATGATATTCGAGATTCAAACATTTAAATGTTAAAAGAGGAATTTTTGGCATATTCCAAGATATGGATATTTTTATTTATTTAAAAGAAGAATTTTCATTGTATTTTAAGTTAAAAAAATACATAAATTAATTTTGATGTTAAAAGAGAAGTTTTTGCCATAATTTCATGTAGGAAATTTTGGTATATTAAGGTTGAGGATCAAACTGATGAAAAGAATATTTTAGATATTTCTATGCGGATAAATCAATAAAATAATACATACTCACAATTGGATTATTGGAAGAAGAGTTATTTTCGTGTTATTCTCGAATATAACTATTTTTTTAATTCTATTGTGGCTAGGAAGGAATGAATTTTCATAAAGTTGGAATTTTCCCTAAGTCACCGGTTAATTGTCAGTTAATTAGAAGAAAAATCCTTAGGAATGAAAGTTCGGATTAAACCGAGTAATTTATGGTTAGACCACGACAATGAGTATGGCGGGCCAGTAAGATACTTGCCCATCTCTCGAATCTGAATCAAGCAAAACCTCGTGACCAATTCCAAATCTTTGATACGAAGAATAGACTACCGGTTAAATTAGAGAAGTTTTCCTTAGACCGAATTCATCGAGAAATGAGTTGGAACTTCATTGAATTTGATGGGTAAATTATCTTCATATGAGATTCATGATTTTCATTAAGAAAGTCTGGTTTGTGAGAAAAAGGGTTTTGTGGAATCAAACTCAATGAGAAATTCTTACTTGCATAGAAACTTTGTTTTTGAAAAGGACTGTTTTACGCCAGAATGCTGGAGGAAGTATTTGGTGTATGATTTAACTAAGGAGATATTCATTTGCAACAACTGGTGGTGGGGAGTCGTCAAAGGACGTCGCTCGTGACAAAGCCTGCCGAGTCTTGACCAGCCTTGGTATGGTTAAAATGGTGCGCTTCTGGTGGTACGATGGGCGAGGACCGACGAAGTGGTCCCTGAGTAAAGTGCTAGGACACCTAAGTAGGATCCTAGAGGATTCTGACCAGGTGATGCACAGGCTCGCGGTTGCTAGGACACCCATGCGTATGTCGAGGAAGATATGGATGGACTAGAAAGGAATTATTTATGTGAACTGGAATTTTATATTGGATTTAGTTGGTTGACTAGCTGGTCTTCAACGGAGGGTCCAGATGATATTTTTGTAAAATAATGGACTAGATATTTTGGAGGATTATGATCAGTAATACTATAGTTTCATTAAAAGATTACTTTAAAGATAACCAAATCTGTGAAAAAGGCAATTTCATATTGGGTATGTAAGTGGTGTGACTACCTTGAATTTTGCTTGAAGCGCCGGCTAGGGGGCTTGGGAACTCTTTTCCTTGGTACCCGGGACAAAATAGAACCAAATTTTTATATAAAGGGATCCCACCTAACCCATGGGCCGGTTCAGCTGGATCGGTGGACTCCTGCGATACAGTCAGATATGTCAAGTTACGCTAGTGAGAATAAGTCCCTAGAAGATTCTTGTTATGTGGGAAAGAATCAGTTGTGCCTCGCTTAAGGGGAAAAAAAGCGGTGATTTCTATGAACCAAGTGCAAGTCTCTTCCTTGATTTGGCCATGCGACCTACGGGTTCGGTCGGATTAGATCGGATAGTTAACGCCTTGACCCGTTAGATGATTTTCCTAGTAGAATCGTTCGTGCCTTCCAAGCGAGGGAAGTTTTTTCGGGCTTGGTTTCGGAGGAACTGCCAAGCTAGTCTCTTGTCCAGATATTCGTGGGCGAGACCCCGAGTGGGAAGCCCTGCCTTGCGCGAGAGGGTGACGCTGCTTCCGCCGCCAGTGCCCCGGAAGGGGCGTCACGGAGAGGGCGGGGGTCTCACAATCTTAGCAACCCCAACATCCCCCCAATCCTCCCAGCCATTATCATTTTCATTTGATCAATTCTCCTGGAGACCCTCCATGCATGCGTATCACTAGGTATACGAGGACATGCACGAACACGTGGTGAGGTATCCCCCACTCCCCCACCCACGATCGCCGCCACCTAAAGCTCATGTTAACTCACGTAATCAATAAAAGGTATGCACACCTAAGGCTCCCAAAGTTTCGGGTAGAGGAATATTTTGGTGTGTAAAAGGGGGATGGGGAGGTTTAATGATAATGAAAGAAGGATGGGGTGTGGGTTAATGAGGGTATAAGAAGGGATGGATCATGGGGGCTAGACCGTGGGCTAATGTGTGTGTGAGAAGGGATGAGGGGTGTTTTATGGTAATGTAAGAGAAGGGGGCAATGTGGGTGTGAGAAGGGATGAGGGGTGTTTATGGTAATGTAAGAGAGGGGGGCAGGAGTGGTAGGTAAGCATGTATGATATGAGAGAAAACGGGGAAAGGACAATCATTAATACCTTTGGGGGTCATTTTGAATGTTAGAACTTACTGGGAAAGAGGATATTTTTAATTAACAAAAATAAAAAAAGGGGAAAGGATGATCATTAATACCTTGGGGAGCTTGAATGTTAGGAGAAAAGGGTATATTTTAAATTAACAAAAATTAAAAAGTAGAACTCTACACGTTCGCCTTCCTCCCCCGACAACCTTTCCACCATCGATTGTCACCGCCATGCGAGCTCGACCGCCTTCTTCGCCACCGCGCTCCACCATGATAGGTAGCTACCACCCCACTTTCTCGTTGTGCCTCCTCACGATAGGCCGTGCTACCTTTGCTTAGCTCAGACGACCACATTGCTTGTGATGCTCCTACACAACCTGTGTGACGCCTTCTGTGCTAGGGTTTTTGAGCTTATCTGTGCTAGGGTTTTTGTGCGGCCTTCTGTGCTAGGGTTTTTGAGCTTATCGTGCGCCATAGCCAGGAGTATCTCTTCGTCACTGCAGTGCGTCACCACCACGACGACGGTTGCCTTCCTGCTCCCGTTGCGCAGTTGAGCCACGTTAGCTTGCTGCTTACACTGGAGCCGGCCATCTCCCTTGCTACTGAGCTGACAGCCACCTATCCACCCTTTTCGTCTTTTCTTAGCGCTGTTGAGTTATGATAACGGCTGCCTCCTACTCCTGTTGGTGCAGCTGAGCCATGCTTATCTTCGGTTGTAGCGATACAAAAGCTCGTTTCCTCTCCTTGCTGCTTTGCTGGATTGCCTCCTCCATGCTGACCGCCATAGCTCGTCGATAGCTCTTCTGCCTTGCCCCAGCCGCCACCTCTCCGTGCTTCGCTATACATTGTGGGAGAATGCACATGTGATCATTTTGGTCACCATTCTATGCAATCTGGAATGATCTCTCCAACTTGTTCATGCCTACCATCCTACCACTCCAATGAACTACTGGAGGCCATAGGAATAACGGCAAGAGGAATATCTTCAACAACATCCCCTAAAACAACCTTTGCCTCCATAGGATGAAGGTGAGGATCAAGTTGAGATTGTTAGGCTCAACATGTGTAGCTTTCTATTTCCCTCCTTTCTTTCTCTTCCTATAGAAGATACCTTCCTTTATTGTTTTTGCACATTCATTAGTTATATACATCAACGAATCCATAGGGATACATGAACCAACAAGAGTATTATCTTATTTGCCGGGGCCATTTTGTATAAAGTATGAAGGAACACTAGGTGAGAAGAAACATTGCAAGAGACAAATTTAATAGCTTAGAGGAACTAAATTCAATCCATTTTGCATGAAAAACACAATCTAGTTTGCATTGCAAATATTCAAAAGTAATTTCTTACATATTATGGTATTATTCAAATCAATTGTGAGGATGGCCCTACCATGCTCGTTATCAATATTGGAGCCAGTACTTGAAAAAAACATATTTTTCAACAATCAAAATAAGGACAAACTCTTAAATCTATTCGGTTTTGTTCGGTTTTGTTCCTTATTTTTCAACAATCAAAATAAGGACAAACTCTTAAATCTATTCGATTTTGTTCCAGGAAATCTCTATCCGATTTTGTTTCCGAAATCTCTACTATATGCCAGTTTATAACTAAATTATATAAAAAAATCATTTGTTAAAATAAGGCCTACTTAAAATCTCAGCCAGTTTTTTTTAGCTTTTCTTAATTCTAGCCTGTACAAATACACTAGAATGCCATTTTTCGAGCATTGACATTAGGAGGCTGCACAACCAAATGAAAGACACGAGAAGCATTAATAAGACAAGAGTGCTAACCAGTGCTAGAAAAAACTGTCCTTTATGTTGGAGCTATATATAGTTAGCCCTAACTCACTCTAGGTCTTGCCTATATATATGTGACTTGTGACTAATATGATTCATTCTTGTGGAGCGTATGATTCATTCAACATGGTATCAGAGTGATTCTAATCATAAGGGAAGCATCTACATCTTCTTGTCCAATTTATGATTATGATTTCATGTCTTACAAGATTGATCTTTGGTAACAGTTTTGTGTAGGGTTGATTGGTTCTTTAATTATATGTTGCCTACATGATTTTATAGCTCCACTTGTTGTAATTAGAATTGTTTCTTAATCGTGTTCTTAAAACCAAAACCTATGGTGCTGGTGCATAGATGGTACATTGCTGGTGAACCCTATCAAAAAAATGGTTTGTCAATCGGAGTTCTGAGTCAAAAGTTAGGATAGTTCAGGCAAACTGCATCTAAAACAGTAAAACAGGTTCTTTGTGAGAGAAAATAGGTAGTTGTCTCTGAGTCGTAAGGACAATTTGATTGTGAAAGCTTTTCGTGAAAGCTTCAGATGGATGCTTGCTGTACAAGCTACAATTAGATAAAAAACTTGCCGTACAAGTTGCGCCATAACATGATGCTTTTTCTTAACGTGGTGCTTTTTATTATTATTATTTTATCTTTTATGGACCTCTAAGTTTACTTACGTGCATGAGACACGGGTCTCCACTTTTAGAGTTCTAATTTTGGTTCACGTTCTATTCTTTACACACGATCACTTTATGCTCGTTGTCTGGTGCATGCCTATTTTTGGCTACATTTCTCATATCTCATACATGGTCTACAAGTTCTGCGATCTTATCTTGTATGTGTTCTCACAACCCGACATGGCAAACATGATACTTATTAACGGATTTCCTTCTGGGCAGCGTTCTGTTCCTCTTTTCCAAGGCCAAGGATTTCCTGGTTGGAAATACAAGATGCTATTAATTTTGGAAGGAGACGAATTGGCAGATATTGTTCTTGATATTCTTGCATGCCCTCCTTAACCTACTGATCCACTTCAGAATAATTTAATTATTATCGAAGGTCCTATTTTTGAACAATGGAAAATTGATCATGCACATTGGATTTGTCGTGATAAGACTGCTCATCGGTATATACTTTCTGCCCTTAACGATTCACTCATGCACACTGGATTCATCGTGATAAGGCTGCTCATCGGTATATACTTTCTGTCCTTAACGATTCACTCATGCTAGATGTTTATCCGTTATCCACGTCATATGCTATATGGGACTATCTTATCATCACTATGTTTGAGAAGAAAACTGTTTATAGAGATTCTGTATCTCCGTAATCTTTTGGGCAAGCTTCAATTCCATGTCTAGTCACATTAAATCATTCAAAGGTATTATGAATCAACTTTCTGCTTCTGCAGGGGATCCTATTGAAAAGATACAGGGAGGAAGAGAGAGCTTGAGCTCTTGCAAGCACACACACACACTCACAAAACCCTAATAGAGAACACACAAGGTGAGAGGCTGAAAATCTTCTTCTTCTCTCAACACTCAACACACCATATACAAGAATAAGAGTACACACAATATGAAAGGTACTCAACCAATACATACACGGGTTCTCTATAGTGTGAACCCGACTAAATGAGATGGCGCTATAACTATCCCAGTCTCTAGAATGGCTGTCACACAGCCTGTCATCCCACTGGCCGCATATCTCCCATGATCTCACCAACCATGCCAGTGGTGTAAGTGTGGGGCCTATCCCCCAGGCGGGTCATCAGCGGCCACCGCCTCGCTAGACAAGCTCGATATCTCAACACTCCCCCTCGAGCTCAACTCCATCTCATGTACACCAAGCGAAGCCCTGAATCTGCGG
Organism: Cibotium barometz; assembly: GCF_041138505.1. Taxonomy (NCBI): domain Eukaryota; kingdom Viridiplantae; phylum Streptophyta; class Polypodiopsida; order Cyatheales; family Cibotiaceae; genus Cibotium; species Cibotium barometz. The sequence goes on along the minus strand of NC_141079.1, from coordinate 21,669,772 downwards.
AGCTTCTCTGTACCCAATGCTTTGGTGAAGATGTCAGCTACCTGATTCTCTGTGCTGACATAAACAAGGTCAAGGTCTCCTGCCAAGACCTTCTCTCTGACGAAGTGGTAGTGGACCTCTATGTGCTTCATACGAGCATGAAAGACTGGGTTCCTGGCCAACTATATACTGCTAATGTTGTCACAGAAAATGACAACTTGTCTATCCACTGATAGACCCAAATCTACAAGTATCTTTCTCAACCAAGCTACCTCACTTGTTGCTGCCATAGCAGCTCCTCTGTACTCGGCCTCTGTACTCGATAGAGCAACCGTAGGCTGCTTCTTGCTGCTCCAAGTCACAGCAGCACTCCCCAAAGAAAACATGAAGCCACTGGTAGATCTTCTGTCTAAGATACTACCAGCCCAATCAGCATCTGTGTACCCATGTACACATATCTCTGTCCCAGTCTCATAGAATAGTCCACAATGCAAAGTAGACTTCACATATCTCAGTATGCGTCTCACTGCATCCAAATGCGGTTTCCGTGGAACCTGCATAAACTGACTCACCAACCCAACAGCATAGCTCAAATCTGGTCTCGTGATCGTCATGTAGATCAAACTTCCTACTATGCTCCTGTACATAGTAGGATCCTCCAAGATCTCTCCTAAATCTACACTCAACTTGCCATTCTGATCTAATGGCACAGAAATAGGCTTACAACCTATCATACCATACTTGGACAACATGTCCAAGCCATACTGTCTCTGCAGTAATCCAATACCATGTGGTGACCTAATCACCTCAATGCCCAAGAAATATCTGAGCTCCCCCAGATCCTTCATCTCAAACTTCTGCCTAAGCAAGATCTTTACATCAAAGATCTCTGCATCATGGTCCCCCGTAATGATCAAGTCATCTACATAGATGACAACAAGCATAACTCCTCTATCACCATGTCTCACATACAGCGAGAAATCTGCATTGGCTACATGAAAGCCAATAGTGACAAGATATTCAAAAATCTTGTCAGACCATGCTCTTGGTGCTTGCTTTAAGCCATACAAGGCTTTCTTCAACCTGCAAACATGCTCGGGGTGACCCACATCCTCATAACCAGGTGGCTGCAACATATACACCTCTTCTTGCAAATCCCCATGCAAGAATGCATTCTTTACATCCATCTGATGTAAAGACCATTGCTTTGACGCAGCCACTACTATCACAACTCTCACTGTTGCCATCTTGGCAACTGGGCTGAAAGTTTCCTCATAATCAATGCCATATGTCTGCGCATTCCCTTTGGCTACCAATCAAGCCTTGTACCTGTTTATGCTTCCATCACTGTTATGTTTAACTTTGTACACCCACTTGCATCCAATGGCTTTCTTGCCTTCAGGTAATTGCACTAAATCCCAAGTCTCATTTCCATATAGTGCATCCATCTCCTCATCCATAGCTTTCTCCCAACACACATTTCCAACAGCCTCATCAATGCATGTGGGCTCTACAACCTGCACAACCTTTGCCATATATGCATAGTGATGTGCCACATAACCATCATATGTAAATCTCTGCACAGGGTTCTTCACTCTCCCTAATCTTTGCAGCTTTTCATTCATGGCTTCCATAGCCTTCTTTACACCAGGTGTTCTCATAGCTGGGATCCCAAGCTCCTCATCAAGGCTCATATCTGAGCCACTAGACTCTCCATCAACATGAGAATGCCCTGCAGAAATGTCAGGCATACCAAGGGGCTCAACCACTTTCTCTTTTCCTTTACATGATGTACTAATCACATTTGCAGGACTGATATTATGACGGAGCCTGCCACTCCATGGTCTATCAACAGACCCACTAGATGAGGACTCTCCTGGTCCACTCAAAGACTGTGATTGCTGACTTGCATTCTATGCAACCACACTTCCACTCACATCAGCCCCAACAGCTTCTTTTCCAGCAACATACCAGCTGCTCATCTCATCAAAAACAACATCCCTGCTTACCCTCAACTCACCTGCAGGGTTATAACACCTGTATCCCTTTTGCTCAAGGGAGTATCTAATAAACACACATTTTTCAGCTTTCAGATCCAGCTTAGTTCTCAGCTCATCTGGCACATGCACATATGCAATGCATCCAAAGACTTTCAGATGAGATAAATTTGGTTTTCTGCTAGTAAACCTCTCCTCTGAGTTACATCATGTATGGCTGCAGTTGGAGTCCCGTTCATGATGTATACTGCTGTAGAAACAGCCTCAGTTCAATAGCTATGCGGCATATTTTTCTCTTCCATCAATGCTCGCGCAATCTCAGCAATGTGCCTGTTTTTCCGCTCAGCAACTCCATTTTGCTGCGGAGTGTATCTGCATGTGAACTGTCTCCGAATACCATTCTTCTTCAAAAATTCAGAGAACTCATTGGAGAAGTACTCTCCCCCTCCATCTGACCTTAGGCACTTTACATATTTCCCTGTTTTCTTTTCAACTAAAACTCTAAGATTCTGAAAGTGAGTGAACACCTCACTCTTCTCCTTCATGAAATATACCCACACTTTCCTTGTGTGGTCATCAATGACAGTCACATAATACCTGCAGCCTCCCATAGATATGGTCTTCGTAGGACCCCATACATCTGAATGCACAACATCTAGTGCATTTCTGCTCACATATCTACTATTACGTGGAAACACATGCTTTGTTTGCTTCCCAAATTGGCATGCTTCACATATTTTCTGCATACCTTCCACTTTAAATTTTGGCAGCCCTGTCACAATTCCTTTTGTCTGCATAGACTTCAATCTCTGCACATTTACATGTCCAATCCTTTTATGCCAAATGTCTGTGTCTGCAACAATTCCTGAACCATTTGCAAACATCGCAGCACTCATTTCAGGCATGTCTACATTTAATGTAAACATTCTGCCCACTATGTTGCCTTTTGCAACCAACCTGCACTTGTCTTTGAAATCTTCAACATAACAACCATCAGGGTTAAACCGAACCTGCAAACCCTGCTCAATCATCTGGCCAACTGAAACCAGATTCTTTGTTATGTTCGGTACATGAAGTACATCTGCAAGGTACTTCACTTTGCCATCCTCCATAGACAATGGCACATCTCCAATGTGGGCAATTGGATGAGCAGTGTCATCCCCTGTTTCCACAAAACCTGGTCTTTCCGGGTTTTTCATCTCCTTGAACCACTCCCCATGACTCGTCATGTGGTTCGAAGCGCCTGAATCCACATACCATACATTATCTTTTTGTGCTGCATCAACATTTTTAGACATGGCATTCACGACATGCTGCATAACAAACAACCTTTCATTATCCTCATTATTTCTGCTTGAGGATGCATAGTTGTTTTGCTGCACTTTCCCATTTTGCATGTCAGCCTACTTCTTATAACATTCTGCCTGCACATGTCCAGGCTTACCACAATAATAGCATTCACGTGCATCATTGTATTGCCTTTGCCAATCTCCACGGCCTCTTTGACTCCCCCTGCCTCTGAATTTGCCTCTTCCACCTGCGTGTTGTTGTTGTTGTTGATTCTGGGACTGTTGTTGTTGCTGCTGCTGCTGGCTATAATTCTGATTACCTGTTCGGCCACCTCCTTGACTGCGTCCACGGCCTCCTCTACCTCGTCCTCTTCCTGAACTCGTGTAGAAGGCCTGTTGCTCTAAACTATTTTTGCTTTGTGAAGACTGTTGGTCTTCACCCAAGCTCTTCTCTTCGATAATCAGCATAGACACCAAATCTATAAAGTTGGGAATGTTTTCCCGAGTCTGAATAGACGTCTTGAACGCCTTGTATTGTGGCCCGAGATCACGTAGACAGACTTCCACCTTGTCATCATCATCTACTGACACACCAATAGATGCAAGGGATTCCACAATACCCTTTATCTTCAGCGCATAGTCATTCACAGACATGCTCTTTTTCTCCATAGTATAAAGTTCATTCTTCAACTGTATCTTACGTGCCTTGGTATTTGTTTCATAAAGCTTTACCAAGGTGTCCCACGCCTCCTTGGGGGACTTGGCATCCTGAATGTGCCCAATCATGGTGTCCTGTATACTAATGGATAGCCAATACATAACCTTCCTGGCTCCTTGGTTCCAGTCTTTAAACTCTTTCATATCTGCAGCAGTCGGATTTATATCTGGTATCTCCGGTGTCTCTTCATGCTCACCTCCCAATAGCCTTTTCCCATCAGGAAATTCGTCAACCTGAACCTTCAAGCATGGAAGTTATTCTTATCCAGCTTCTCAGCCACAATCTGTGTTATGCCATCATTAGACATCTTGCCAAACACACAATTTTACCAGAAACTGCACTCTGGTTTTTTCTGCACAAATGCTGTATTTTCTGCACAGCGGTACTGTAGTACTCTTAAATGTCACAACCAGTGACTTCAATGTGCATACATACACCCAATGGCAACTGTAGACCTCTTTGCAGCACCCACAGTGTCTGCACAGTCAATCTGTCTTCCTGCAGTTCTTGAAACAGAGTTCTGCAGAGAATGGATGACTTACCCGCAGTGCTCGAAATCGCCTGATTTTTGAAAAACGGAGGTCCAGACGTGCTTGAAACGCCTTTTTGGCCCGAAAACATTAGTCTGATAGGACTGTATAGTTTCCCTATAGCTTTACTCCCGCAAAGAAAGCTCCTCAATCAGAGACCGTTTGCCGGTGCCTCCCATAGAGCTCCCGACAAGGGTGTAGTCTCACCAACACAATAGGGAAGAGTAGTTGAAGCTCTTACCCTCGTACCGCTTCCTGTGGTTCTCTTGCTTGCAGCTCAGCCCTTAGCACGAACCAGGCTCTGATACCATGAAAAGATGTAGGGGGAAAGAGAGAGCTTGAGCTCTTGCAAGCACACACACACACTCACAAAACCCTAATAGAGAACACACAAGGTGAGAGGCTTAAAATCTTCTTCTTCTCTCAACACTCAACACACCATATACAAGAATAAGAGTACACACAATATGAAAGGTACTCAACCAATACATACACGGGTTCTCTATAGTGTGAACCCGACAAAATGAGCTGGCGCTATAACTATGCCAGTCTCTAGAATGGCTGTCACACAGCCTGTCATCCCACTGGCCGCATATCTCCCATGATCTCACCAACCATGCCAGTGGTGTAAGTGTGGGGCCTATCCCCCAGGCGGGTCATCAGTGGCCACCGCCTCACTAGACGAGCTCGATATCTCAACACCTATTCCTCCAACTCAATTGGTTACACACCTTCTTGATACGGTGAAGGATCCTTTGTATGATAATATTATCACTATATTATCTAAGAAGGATGGAATTGACTTTGAGCATACATGTATTTCTTTGATTGAATATTCTCAACGTCATGATCGTCAGACGTCGGTAACTCATGAAACGGTCATGATTGCCCAAGAGTATGTTAGAAACATGGTGAGCTAGACTAAAGTTGGAAATTAAAGTGAGAGAAGACAAAGACACACTGAGATACTTCCATTGATGTGACCCCTTGAATATATAGGGGGCAAGTACAAGAGCTGAGCATGAGTGCATATGGGATAAATCCCTGAGTGCCACATGGCATACACTGAGATGACCAAGACTAAAAGTACTCCTAGCATTTAGTAAAAGTACTCCTAGTGTGAGCACTTAGTTCCAACACCCTCCTTAAGTGATACTAGGAGGACATGACTGACAAGATGACAGATGACAAAGATAGATAATCAGGCAAGATGAAGAGACTGATGGACTGATGACTGGACAAACAGACAAGCCAAGATAAAATGACTAAGACTGAAAGACAGAAACATAAGACAAGATCCTAAGACACCCCTCCTCAAGTGATATCATCATATGGGTCCACAAGGGTAGGGACAAAAATGGATCATAGACTTAGACATAGACAATTAACCAGTAGATGAGGTCTCACAAACAGAGACTGTCAGATAGACATTAGAGAGTCTGGCAACTAGATGAAAGATGGGGACATAGACAAAATGCCAAAGACATGTGGGTAACTAATCCACAAAAGATAGGCATATAGACAAGAGAATGACTGATTGTTGACAGACTGAGTGACAGACTGAGAGATGGACCTCGAAGATGGGCTCAAAGACAGATAGATCCACATGGCCTACATCATCGGTGATGACCAAAGGTGGTTTTCAAAGATAGAGAGAGGACCATAAGATATGTGGTTGTTACAGTAATGACTTGCTCAATATCTGAGCCATCTCCAGCACTATCTCTTGAAACCTTCTTTTTATAAGATGATACTTGACTTTCATTTGCCAAGTATGAAAATTTTGCCCATTGAACTTATCAATGGATAGGAATGACTGAGTAGATGTAGCAGCCATTGGGAAGGTCTTACCACTTGTGAGATGTGGCAGTGTCTAATCCCGTACAAAGATAGAGTGTAGACTGAAGAAGATAGATGAGAGGTTAACTTAGCATAAAAAGAGAGCATATGAATGACTGAGATAAAATGAAAGCATCATTCCTCCACTTTTGAAAACGCAGGTCTGCTGGATAGCATTTGGGGCCACTTCATCTTGTGGCAGCCTTCCAAATGGTATGTCTAGCTAACCCGCAAGACTAATCGACAAAATAGAATCATAGTAAAGATTGAAGAGTTCTTTTACAGACCGGTTTGTAGAAGAACATTTCTTGTAGAGATCAATGTTCTCGCCCTCTTCGTTCTGCATCTCGAATCCATGTCAAAATCTCCGGCTCCTTCTCCACACGATGGTGTTGCTTTGGGGGCTATGAGCTTGAGGCCGGGAGATCAAGAAGCACATAGGGTTTCAATTAGATGGCTTTCTACAGAAAATATATGAATGCGGACATAGAATAGCAGAGATTAGGGTTTCTGCAGAAGAGAAAAAAAGGTTGTCATGGTCTTGAACCACAAATCGGATAAAGACCAGTGTAAAAGTGCCTGCGACCACAGCAAGGAATATCTTAGCCTTGGGAGACTATCGCTTGAACCAAAGAAAGTTGGCTCGTGGAAGCCACTCTGCCGCTTATTCAGGCTCGTGGAAGCCACTCTGCCGCTTATTCAGGCTCACGAGTCACAAGACGAAGGCACTGCTGACAGATATGACGTAAGACGAAGGCGCTGCTGACTAATATGATGGGTTGCAGAAGTAAAATGCTGGCATGCTACTTGAGAGCTACACAGAAGGGATGGAAGATGAGCTAGGATTGAAAGGGAAGCTAGGTGGAGACCTGCTCTGATACCATGTTAGAAACATGGTGAGACAAAGACACACTGAGATACTTCCATTGATGTGACCCCTTGAATATATAGGGGGAAAGTACAAGAGCTGAGCATGAGTGCATATGGGATAAATCCCTGAGTGCCACATGGCATACACTTAGATGACCAAGACTAAAAGTACTCCTAGTGAGCATTTAGTAAAAGTACTCCTAGTGAGCACTTAGTTCCAAAAGAGTACACAGAATCAGAGACATCCTTTGCTGTTCGGAGATGTCCATTTCAGCAACGCCCTTCTTCCTCCTCCCAATTTACATCCCGTGGCTTCCAAAGAGGAGGTAATTATTCTCGTTTGAGATTTCCTCAAAAGCGTTGTTCTTATTGTGACAAAACTGGTCACTTGGTATCTGAATGTTGGGCGCGAGAGTACGATGAAGAACACGGTATTACAAATAAGTAACCTCATTTATCAAGGGATTCTTCCTCTTCTGCAACCTGTGAATATGAAGAACACGGTATTACAAAAAAGTAACCTCATTTATCAAGGGATTCTTCCTCTTCTGCAACCTGTGAATATTGTGGGAGCACAAGGCATTCATCCAGTCAATGCTTCAAGAGGCGTTATGATGAAGCTCAAAATCAAGCTTATGCTACTCAACAAAATCCTCATGATGAAGACAATGTTCATCGAGGCTAATTTGGTTCATTATAATGTCTCTCCAGAAAAGGTACTGTATGTTCGTGATGGTTCTCTCTTTATTGTTGATTCTGGTGCTACTGGCAACATGACATATCAATTGCAATGGTTACACAACTATCATCCAATTCCTATCAAGAAAGTGGTTTATCTTGCTGATAATACAACTTGCCAACAAGTAATGGGTATTGGTGACTTATATTTGGGAACTTCTTCCTCAACCAAAATACTACGGGGAGTTTTATATGTTCTTGATTTACAAAGAAACTTACTTTCTGTTATGCGGCTTGTGAATCTTGGTCTATTTTTTGGATTTAATAATACAAAGTGTCGCATCGAAAAGGATGGCACCACTATTATGGTTGCTCCTTGACGACATGGTAATCTCTTTGAACTTTCATTGAATGAGGATGTTGCAAATGTTGTTATAGCTTTAGGAGATCTGGATTATAAGCTATGGCATCATCGGTTTGCTCACTCAAATTTCTCAAAGCTTCTTGATATTCATCGACATGATCTTGTGAGAGGTATGGACCTCAAATCTCACCTGCATATGGGGATATGTGAATATTATGCTCTAGGCAAACATCATTGTAAGCCATTTCCAATGTCTACAAATATTCATTCAAAGAATCTTTCGGATCTCATTCATACTGATATTTCTGGACCCTTTCCTCCATCCAAGTCTTGCTACTACCGTTACTTCATTACTTTTATTGATGACTATTCACAGTATACAAATGTCTTTTTGCTACGACATAAATCAAAAGCATTGGACACATTTAAGAGGTACCAAATATCTATGGAGAGTCACACTGGTCGAAGAGTCAAAATTCTTCGAAATAATAATGGTGGTGAATATATTTCCAACTTATTTCATGATCATTTCATCAACCACGGCATCCACCGTGAGTATAGCATTCCATATTCTCTCCAACAGAATGGAGTTGCAGAGTGAAAGAGTCGTACAATTTTGAATGCAATCAGATGCATGCTTATTCATTCTGGATTATCTCGCTCTTTTTGGGCAGAAGCAGTATTGACAACCATTTTTGTTCAAAATCATCTTCCAACTATAGTGCACCTTCTAGTAAGATTCCAATCACAGCTTGGACAGGCCAAACTCCTTCTGTTGCACATTTCAAAGTCTTTGGGTGTATTGCTTATATTCATTTCCCAAAAGAGACACGACACAAGCTAGAACCTTCAGGTTTAAAGGTTATTTTTATTGGTTATTCTGACAACTCAAAGGGTTACAAGTTTTACGATCCAAGTTCTCAAAAGGAAATTGTTAGTCGAGATGCTATATTCAATGAGCAATTGATGAGAGGTTTGTGGCCCACAGATGATGCTGATGATACAAAAACATTACTCACTTCTTTTCCTTTTCTACTTTTGGACAATAATTTGCGTGATGACAACACTCTTTTGATGGATATTGGAGACAAGTCTATTGATGTTCATCCAAGGTTTCAAAGGAGACTGCTACAGATCTTGATATCTATGTTGATCTTCCTATTGAACTTAAACACAGTGCAAATCATGTATATGATGATATTGAAACTTGTAATCACGTATTGGCTGTCTGTGAAGATCCTTCAACTTATGCAGAAGCTATGTCCTCTCCACAAAAGAAACAATGGAAGGAAGCCATGGAAGCTGAATATGAGTCTTTGATCTCGAAAGGTACATGGGTTCTACCAATCTACCTTCTGATCGTACTTCTATCAAATGTAAGTGGGTTTATAAGACTAAAACAAAGACAGATGGATCCTTTGATAAATTCAAAGCTCGTTGCAAAGGGATACTCACAAATTGCAGGGAGGATTGACTATCATGACACTTTTTCACCCGTAGTTCGTAGTACAAGCATTCGAGTACTACTCGCTTTTGCAACTCAGTTTGATTTGGAAATACATCAAATGGATGTTAAGAAGGCTTTTCTTAATGGAGACTTAAAGGAGGAAATATATTTGGAGCAACCTGAAGGATTTACGATTCTCGAAAAGGAACATCTTGTACGCTAACTCCACTGTGCTTTGTATGGACTAAAACAAGCTTCACGATCATGGTACATCAAGATTGATCAATTTCTCACATCTCAGGGGTTTGTTTCTTGCTTCTCTAATCCAAATCTTTATATCAAGAACAATGTGGATAACCATTTTGTTATATTGGCCCTTTATGTTGATGATGACACTATACTTGTATCTAATAATCTATCTTTCATGCAACAAGTAAAAAAGGTTTTATCCTCAGCCTTTGATATGGTGGATCTTGGCGACATCCATTTATGCCTTGGTATTCAAGTTCAAAGGTATCATCACAATGGTATTTTGTTTCTTCGTCAAACAAAGTTTATCCAAGATATTGTTTAAAAGTTTGGATTGGCTACTGCACATTCGGCAAACACTCCCTGTCTTGCAAGCTCTACTAGGAGTGCTTCTGCAAATATTGAGGCTGAATCATTAGCTTTAAATCAACCCTATGCTAATCTTGTTGGTTGTCTTCAATTTGTGGGCATGAGCACTCGTCCTGATATTCTGTTTTTGTAGCAAATCTATTAGGACAATATTTGGTCTCAAGCTAAACGTGTTTTGAAGTACTTGAAGGGCACTGTAGATTTCGGACTTGTATATCGCTATCAAGAAGACATATATTCATCAACTTCTCTTAACCTTTTGGGTTATTCAGATGCTGATTGGGCAAGCTCTAACTTGTCCATGCGATCCACCAATGGTAATTGCTTCTTTATCAATGGTTGTTTGGTATCTTGGGCTAGCAAGAAACAACGCTATATTGCAGTTTCTACTACAGTGTAGTTGCATCTTTAGCAGCTCGTGAATTAGTTTGGCTTCGACGATTGCTTGCTGATATTGGTCATTCTCCTTCCTCAAGCACTCCTCTTAGATGTGACAACCAAAGTGCTATTAGTCTAGCCAAGGACTACGCGCAACATAGCAAGTCCAAGCATATTGCAGCTCATTATCACTATGTTTGACATGAAGTAAGGAAAGGAGGAATAATGGTAGAACATTGTCCAATTGATCAAATGATTGCAGACATTCTCACCAAAGGACTCCAAACACCATATTAGTGAATTTGGGAATTTCCCAATTCCCATTTTTGAATACTTAAAAAAGGGGGGACATGGATAACATGTTTGTAAGTTTCTCAAAACCCTATCATATGACCTATCGTTGGAAAGCGCTTGAAAAATGGAATCTAAAGAGCTGTAAAGCGCTCATTTTGGATTAGTGGTGTTCAAGTTATGGTTAATCCAAACTTTTGACCACGTGTCCCAAACTTGTGGGAAATTCCCATATTCCCCAATATGGTGTTTCCATGAAGCTCGGTTTACACTTTTGCGATCAGAACTTGGAGTTGCGGCGGCGGCCTCTCTTTTTGGAGATTAACACATCTCACGTCATGTCAATTTTGTTTAGACTTGTACATAGCCTATAGACTTTAGGACACTTCACACATTACTTCACATCATGCACATTTATTCTTTGTACTTTGTATATAGAAGCACATTGCACATGTACTTGAAGGTGGCATTGTACATTTATATGTAGGAGCTCGGGTTTTTCCCTTGTGCTCCCAAGGGTTTTTTAACTCGCAACTGGAGACCTTTATTTGAGTGGGGGTGTTGGAGCTATATATAGCTAGCCCTAACTCACTCTAGGTCTTTCCTATAGTAACCATGATGTTACTCTAGATATTCATGTCACTCTAGTAACCACGATCGACGGGTGGTCGCAACACTGTAAAGAGTTACTAGCATGGGTAGAGGTTGTAAGCCCAGACACAAATAAAAAGACGGATCTTTTCCACAACCAGACCTTTTACTCATCCTTACAATCGCAATAACACTCACAATGACATACTGTCAAGTCAACTCTAACTAGGTGTAGCGATCTCTTAGTGTAATAGTTATCATCACTCACCACACTTCAACAACCTCCCAGGCATTAGGGCCAAAAATGTTAAAAAAGGGCCACATTTTAATCACTTTTATCGGATTTAGATTAAGCTTTGGACCAATAGAAATGTGACATTCAACCATAAATATGACATTGGATGTCATATTCACTTTTTAGTAAAATAGCCACGTCGTATCACATTAAAGTGGTGATAACCGACTAAAATAGCCAAAACTTCACTAGTTTTGGCTATTTTAGTCGATTATCACCACTTTAATGTGATATGACATGGCTATTTCAATGTCACTTTAGTGGGTTCCAACTTCAAGGGCATGTCCTCACGTGCCAAATGTTAGTACTTCAAAAAGTAAAAATTTAGTTTTCCCCAAAATGAGTAAATACATTTGGATTCCCTAGTCTACCCGAGGCGTCTTTCTAATCATATTTTTGCATCATCCTCTCCTCTATTCATCATCTAACAATGTCAAGACAACAGTCTAACCCGAGGCGCACTCTTAATGACATTTCATCATGCATTCTTCATAATGTTAAAGAAGATCACGGTGTGTGGAATGGTATAAACTTCAAATTAAACAATTGGGTGACTATGCAACCGTCATGCAAAGGTCCTCATAGGATAAAAAGGCAATGAAGAGGCTTAGTACAATACCATTGGAAGGGACATATCTTGGAATTCAAGATAGCAAAAGATGGATGGAAGGCAAAGGTACAACATGTGTACACGACAAGAGAGATGCACATGCATCTTTCTACTCTAGCATTTGCATTGCAAGCTCATTGTTTGCAAGATATTTTTTGTAATTTTACTTATGTTCTTTATGATTCTAGGTGAAAGCATGATAAGGTGGTACACTTTCTACCAGTTGCATTAGTTGCTACCACACTTGAAGACAACCAATATTCGTGGATTTAATATCATCAAAAGATGTGTTTAGCAAATTATCCCTAGTGCCTTTTAGATATAATAAATTTGAAACAAGATTAAACACTTGAGGCTTCATACCTTGGATGAGTAGCTTTGATATGGTTTTGTATCCCTTTTTGCTTATTGAAACCTTGTCACATGCCTCCACCAGCTCATCGGGATTGACCAAGTCATGAACTTCTTTGCAAACTTCCTTGACTACCTTCCTTCGAAGCCCTGCACACACTGCGAGATCTTGAGCATTTCAATCATGTCATTGTTTTTTATAGAAGATTTGATCATAGAAAATCTATCAAGAGGATTATCCAAGCAGAAACTTCCAAAATATTCATGTAGCTTTGATCAAGCCTCATCTATTTTTTCTTAACACCCCCATGTGCGGCTAGGCATGTAACACTTTTAAACTGTCTAGATCTCACTCTTAACCCAAAATGAGTGCTTTTTAGTTAGGTTTTTTGGAGTGCATGTTTCTCTAATTTCTGGTTAGTTTTTCTAAGCTTTATTACCTCTTCCTGATGAGATGACTGAAGTAGCCTTTCCAACTCATTTACATGTTAAGTTTGTGAGATCATGATATCTTCTAGTCCTTTAACAGATTGCTTGTACAGACTAAGCATAGCTTACTTGAGAATAGTAGCTTGATTATTCATTCTTGAGCAATATCCAAATAAACCTTTTTACCATCCCCAATGAATCGAGCAAGATCATGCAGGGTGCTAAATGATGGAGGCTTACAAGTTGATGGATCAAGCGGGTATAGACCTCCTTGAACCCACAAATCTACATGCTTCTGTCCTTCTGCACATAGCCTTTGAGCTTCAACCTAATTATGTACAACTTTGTGATGAATACTTCTGCAGGTGCACAATATGGTGTCTTTTCGTTAAGTGTGGATCAGCTCTTGGAGTCAGCATAGCAATTAAAATGATCCAAACAGAAAGCAAGAGATGGTGGGAGAGAAAAAAGACAGTAGAAAGAAAATAGAGGGAAAAACTCGCGTCATGCCCTATGGAAGAGAGGAGTATTTTATGTATTCAAATATTTAAAATTAGCTTATTTTAGAAAACGTGTGTAGTAGAGTAGGTAAGAGGGCTGCCAAAAGGATAGGTGAATTGAAGACTATAGATGCCTGATGGATGGCATCTTAAAGACACTCTCCTCTAAATAGAGGTAAAAGAGGTGCATTTAATATAGCTATTTGTCTCTACTATTTTAGTTAAGTCACTTTGATTAAGAAAGTTAATCTAATTCTTATATGACCCTTTTTTTTTCATCTTTTGCCTTAATGTGTAAGATAGGAAGGGGGTGATGCTAATATAGTCAATGTTTTTTTTTCTGGGAAAAATATCAATCAATTAGTTAAAGAACAAATAGCCACAAAGGGCGAAGTACCTCTTACATGATCAATTTTGATCCCAAAAAACTTATTTTCTAAACTTTTTGCCTCTTGAATTGGATTAATCACCCTTAATGACAAAAACCAGTCAATTAAGAGAGATTAGTCAATTTCAAGGGTTTTTTAATGGGAGAAATTTTTAAAAGAGAGCTAAAAATCACAAAAAAAATCAAAGTATCTAGCATGTATATGTAAAATATGGTTAGCTTCATGTATATGACATTGAGGAAGAGCCACTTAACACAAATAGGGGATCTTCCTATGCATAGGGAATAAAGAAGAGAGTTGGATTGCTACACATAGTGGTAGAAGGAACCTCTTGCACATAACAGAACCTTGCACACATAACTTAAGCATAAAGAAGAAGACATATCGAAAATCAACAACAAACACAAAGAAGCTGGCAAGAGAGATCAAAAAAGATAAGAAGTTGGTTATTGATCGATATTTATTGATATTTTCTTTGTTATATATAACAATAGAACATGTTCAGTGTGTATAGCAAGTGATGGCAAAGATCATACAACGTTACATTTGTCTTGTGATTATCTCATATTGTAACATGATTCAAGTTGATCCTCTGTACCACACATAAAAATTAAAGTATAGTTGAGCATGTTATCTTGCATATATGAGAGAAAAGGTTTTTTTTTCAAGCGATTGCATTGACACTCCTGGCAAGTGATGATCTAGCTACATGCTCTCGCCATAGGTCCTTGTTTTTTTCATTATTGGGCTTGGTCTTGGGAGTCAAGGATAGCCATCTTTTGAGAACCTTGTTAATGGGAGTCAAGAATAGCCATCATTTAAGTAGCTTAGCCTTGCGAGTCGAGGATAGCCATCATTTGAGTAGCTTTCTTTGCTAGGTGTTCTTGGGCTTGGGTTTAGCTTCAGCAGAGGCTCCATAATATTTCATACCACTCATGAAAACGTTTTCCAATGGCTCCGGCTGCCTCAAATACATAGGCCACTATAAACCTCCTTATGCATGTAATTGAGTAGCTCTCAGTTGAAGAAGAGGAGATGACAATTAGACTCGTGTTGCTGCTAAACAAGTAGGGGTTTAGGGTGTTGTTGGATCGTAGAGTAGGCAATATTCTGTTTTGATGAATATTGCTATGGCCACCTGTCCTAGCCCTTCGTAAGCAAAATTTACAGCCATGGGGTTTTTTTTTTCAACGATAACTTTGGCTAACTTGAAACTCGCTCGAGTACAAGTCTCAACATCGATGTTTGGAAAAAGACTAAGGGTGAGGTCTGTGACACCTCTCAGAAATACAAGCAACAACGAGAGGGTGCTAAAACATGCCTTGAAGGTTCAAGGATATCTCACCTTGACATTGGTAGCACCAAGCACTTTCGTACATATTTCATAATCTTTCATCTCTTTTTTTTTATATACTTAATAATGTATATATAAATTTCTAAATATGCTAAATATTCTTCCTTGAATGTGTGTAGAGGGAAGTAGGGGTCATGGCTATACTTAAGAAGTGTATGGCTTTGTGTCATTAAGAAAACTACATCCTTGTTCGACAAGATGGAGCAGGAAGGAAACGTGCTCAATCAGGCCCATCAATTAGCCTTTTCCACTAACCATAGGTTCAACGCATGTACCTTGCTGGGCCAGTTTATATTTCCAAAGGCTTCGCAATCGTTGTTCAAACATTTATATGAATTGAACAGGATTAGTTGTTCCATCATATTTGCCCATGATTTTGGAAATCAGTGTATGTTCTTGTTTTTGTATGAGTCACTTAGGCCATGTCTGGGTGCTAATGTGGCTAGGGACTCACTTACTCTTTGGGCAACCCCCCTTCCTAGCTTAGTTAATACGTCCAAAGTGTGGGTATCTAGGGGTTGCAAAGGGTTGGTACCTAACATGTTTAAAGGCTTAGGACTTGTGATAGTGCTGGGTAAGGGGCTTAGTCTTAGAGGGATTGACGTGACAGTGGGTGTAAAACCCTATGACATGCTTTTTCATGGTTCACAATCATTTTCAAGCTGTTTTGGGTAACTTTTAGTACTGTAAGGGTCATTTTTTGCCTCGATTTTTGGGTCAAATTTTGAGGCTATTGGTCGGAAGTCAAAATGATGAATTTTTTCCTCAAACACTCGAACCAATTTCGAAGAGCTCGATGTCGGCTTTTCGATGAGCACTAGAGCGCGTTTATCAGACTCACAGTTTAGGAGGTCTGAGCCTTCAAACAGGGTTTTTTTTTCGATGGATTCCCCTTCACGACGTGAACTACCAAGGTGCGGTTCACGATGTGAAGTGGACTTCACGGATTTTATCAAATTTGGTTTTTTTGGGGCGTGTGACGGTAAGGCGTGAAACCTTTACCACGTGAAATGTCAGTGGGGATTGTTTCACGATGTGAAACAATAGGTATAGTTCACGACGTGAAACAATAGGTTTAGTTCACGACGTGAAATGGGTGGTTCACGGATTTTTTAAAAAAAAGGGCGTGAAACATTCGATTTGTTTTTGAGTCTAGAGGGAAATTCGAATTTCCTTGTTTTAGGGAAAATATTTTTGTAAGTTTAAATTGGAGAGATATGGGCATTTTCCCAAAAAGGCAATTGGGAATCAAAAAAGTGAACACTTTTATGATACCCTCTTACACCCTTCATAAATGACCCCTAAATGGACAATTTAACAACTCATTGGCATCTTTTCATTCAATCTTCATTAGCCTTAATGAGCTATGAAAAAAGATGCTTAAGAATTAATCATAGATTAATCTTTCTCCCTTTTGGACTAATCAAGGGCTCTAATTAACCACTAAACATTAATTAATTCACACCATTGAGCACATCATTGGATAGAGCATGGAATCGCTAAACTATGTGCATTAACAAAAGTGTAAATTAATCTATATTTGGAGATTAATTAAACTCTTAATTTAAGTCTCTTATCTTTATGCAAAATTAAGCAAAAGAGAGAAAATCTTCCAATTCATGAAGAAATTGATGTAATTGGGTGTTTTGATGCATCTAGATGCTCTCAAAACACTATAAAACACTAATTTCGACCTCTTACATGATCAATTTCGATCCCAAAAAACTTATTTTCTAAACTTTTTGCCTCTTGAATTGGATTAATCACCCTTAATGACAAAAACCAGTTAACTAAGAGATTAGTCAATTTCAAGGGTTTTTTAATGGGAGAATTTTTTTTAAGGAATTAAGCTACTCCTAATGCTTGCTAACACTCTAATGCATACAAATCAAATAAAAAACATACAAATCAACCAAAAATTAATGATTCTACTTCTATGTTTAACTCTAAAGAGAGCTAAAAATCACTAAAAAATCAAAGTATCTAGCATGTATATGTAAAATATGGTTAGCTTCATGTATATGACATAGAGGAAGAGCCACTTCACACAAATAGGGGGTCTTTCTATGCATAGGGAATAAAGAAGAGAGTTGGATTGCTACACATAGGGGTAGAAGGAACCTCTTTCTTGCACATAAAAGAACCTTGCACACATAACTTAAGCATAAAGAAGAAGACATATCGAAAATCAACAACAAACACAAAGAAGCTGGCAAGAGAGATCAAAAAAGATAAGAAATTGGTTATTGATCGATATTTATTGATGTTTTCTTTGTTATATATAACAAAGAAAACAATAGATGTTCTATTGTTATATATAACAATAGAACATGTTCAGTGTGTATAGCAAGTGATGGCAAAGCTCATATAGCGTTAATATTGTCTTGTGATTATCTCATATTGTAACATGATTCAAGTTGATCCTCTGTACCACACATAAAAATTAAAGTATAGTTGAGCATGTTATCTTGTATATATGAGAAAAAAGGTTTTTTTTTTCAAACGATTGCATTGACACTCTTGGCAGGTGATGATCTAGCTACATGCTCTCACCATAGGTCCTTGTTTTTTTCATTATTGGGCTTGGTCTTGGGAGTCAAGGATAGCCATCTTTTGAGCACCTTGGTCTTGGGAGTCAAGAATAGCCATCATTTAAGTAGCTTAGTCTTGGGAGTGAAGGATAGCCATCATTTGAGTAGCTTTCTTTGCTA
This sequence comes from Cibotium barometz, assembly GCF_041138505.1. NCBI lineage: Eukaryota > Viridiplantae > Streptophyta > Polypodiopsida > Cyatheales > Cibotiaceae > Cibotium > Cibotium barometz. The sequence continues at coordinate 21,651,544 of NC_141079.1, read as the reverse complement.
GGTGTTCTTGGGCTTGGGTTTAGCTCCAGAGGCTCCATAATATTTCATACCACTCATGAAAACGTTTTCCAATTGCTCTGGCTACCTCAAATACATAGGCCACTATAAACCTCCTTATGCATGTAATTGAGTAGCTCTCAGTTGAAGAAGAGGAGATGACAATTAGACTCGTGTTGCTGCTAAACAAGTAGGGGTTTAGGGTGTTGTTGGATCGTAGAGCAGGCAACATTTTGTTTTGATGAATATTGCTATGGCCACCTCTCCTAGCCCTTCGTAAGCGAAATTTACAGCCATGGGGTTGTTTTTTCAACGATAACTTTGGCTAACTTGAAACTCGCTCGAGTACAAGTTTGAATGTGTCGAGCATCTACTATGATGCAGAGCAATTTGTCCAGAACTGCAAGGCAATGTGAATAAATATTAAAAGCAAATCACTTACAACAACTAATGCAAAACATTAGTTCTATGTACCTTTAACATGCATCCTCGTGCATACTCCCATTCTTCCGCCGTGATATGCAGCCCCTTGTCGCTCTCTCTACTCTCTCCATTTCCTCATGCAACCAATTAACATGGATATCATTCGGAAGTGTTGCTAGATGCTTAGGGTACGTCTTACGAGAGCCATGTTGCCTCCGAAAGAGAGCTCTTTTTGCTTGCCTTTTTGTCTTTGCATCCTCATATCTTGTAACCCATCTGCTCATCACATCACTATTAAGGATGCAAGTGAAATTGAGATCATCAATCAATGTTCTATCAATTACTTTACTCTGTCCTTTTCCTTGAGGCACAACAGAGGTCATCCTCAAGTCCTCTTCATTGCTCCATAGTCGTGGCAAAGAGCTGTCCACCTGACCAAGAAATTCTGAAATATATACAAGAGACTCTTGTATCAACCAACCCTCGGCCATGCTTCCTTCGGGCCTTGCACTTTGCCTCACAAAGTCTTTTAAGGTCTTCATGAAGCGCTCTAGGAAGAACATCCAACGTGCATGCACAGTGCCACATAAAGCAATTTTGTCCACTAAATGCACAATGAGATGTAGTTGACTTGTGAGAATGGTTCACGGAAAAGTCTCCTCTACCAAATAAACCACCTCCACTGCCATAACACGTGCATCATCCAACGTGGCTGGATCAATTGCTTTGGAACTAACATATCTTGAAAATAAATGAATAGTATGTTATACCTCATGCACGTTCATTTTGCAAGGTATAATGAAGGGTGATCTGACATGGGTTTTACATACCTCACAAGCTCGCCCATCTTATAAATACATTTTTTCAAACTCTTATTTGCACAATGGTCGATGCAAGTAGGTAGTATGAACTGCGCACATAAGAGCACATGTATGTATGGTTTATGGCATTACAAAATTTAATTTCAATGTACAAGACTTGGAAAACACTTACTTGGAGCATCTTGTGCCAATCGTGGGACTTCAACCCATATAGTTGCTCAACACCTCTTTTCTTAGTGGTTGTAAAGGCTCCCTTCAATAATCTCATGCATCCAGTGGGAGTACCCAAAGTGGTGATGGCCTGCTTTACCTGCTTCTCCTCTTTCTTTGATATAATCCATGGTGTAGGCGAAAGACGAACGTGTCCACCCTCCTCTCGTGGTCAAGCTTGACGCATATGTCTTGCGACCCGCAAGTCCTCCCGTACGCTAACGGTACGCTAACATTGTCTCGTTTAACAATAACATGTTCCCAAATACCAGATCCCACATTCTTGAAGATGTGCATGGGATCAAGAAGATGGTTGATCTTAAGATGGGTCCAATATGGTAGCCGAAAAAAATGGAGTACCTACACAAGGGATTGCTCTATGTGATCTTTAATCCAATTAGAGACTACACAAAACAAGATTGAAAAACATTTCTATACCTGTTCATGCCATCTGGAGAAAGAATATTTGTAGACTCCCAAATACGCTTCCAATCTTTTGCGCACGAAGTGTTTGTGGAGGAATGTTACTCTTACTAGCAACATATTTAGGATGATCTGATGGGAGAAATCGATGATGATTATCGAATATGGTCTTACACAAACCGTCAGCATACTCATGTACTAAAACGAAGGGCCACAAACAGGACATGCATGTTTACCCGATGTTTTCAAAACTGCTAAAATATAAATAAAAGTTAGAATAATAAAATCAATAGTTATAATTAATATAGCCAATAGTATTAGAGTAGAGAGGTAATTAGAATTCTTACCAGAACAATCGCTGTATCTTGGAAAGTCATGCATTGTCCACATCAACACGGCTTTTAAGTCGAAGTGTCGAGAGGAGGGAGGCCTACTAATGTCCACCACCGCAACACCTCTCCATAGTTCCTCCAACTCATCAATCAACGGTTCGAGATAAACATCCATATGCTTGACTTTATGTTTCCCTGGAATTAGAAGGGATAACATAAGATGTCCCTTCTTGATCGCCATTGATGGTGGAAGGTTGTAATTCACCAACACAGCTGGCCACACGCTGTATGCGGTGCTTTTGAAACCAAATGGATTCACTCCATCCATACCTAGGCCAAGTCTCAAGTTTCTGGGCTCTGTTTTAAAGCTGGGCCACTCATCTTCAATATGCTTCCAAGCAGGAGTGTCTATGGGAATTCTCCACATGCCATCATCCGAGGAATGCCATGACATGAGCTCTACTATGGATTTGCACTTGAACATGTGTTTGATGCAAGGAATTATAGGAAAGTGTCGCAAGACTTTACGAGGTACATCAAAACTCTTCACATCTGTTCTATACCTTGCTTCACCACAAGTGGGACAATGTCGAGCCTCCTTATGCGTCCCACGAAAGAGAATGCAATCATTGACGCATGCATGTTTGCGATCATAATCCAATCCTCCAAGAGATGTCACATAGCGCCTCCCTATGTCTCTTGAGGTGGGTAGTCTATTTCCCTTTGGAAGCATGTTTGATAATATCTTGCATCCAATATCATCAATTAGTCTTAAACCCTAAACCCTAAACCACTAATTCAAATTTGCAAGTTAGAATGCTTACTTCAATAATGCGTCAAGACTTGCATTACTCCATCCATAAACTGTTTGTATATTGAGTAATTCAAGTGAAGCATGTAAAATAGAGAATGTGCACCCTTCAAAAACTAGTGTCGAGATGAAGCCTTGTAAAGATGCTCTTGTTCCATATCATCGTTGTCCATACCTTTGGGATCATCCCTAAAAAGATACCGCACCATATCATCAAACACTTCCTCTTCCACAACTTCGTGGGGTGCAGGGCTATAGTCATCCCTTTCCCGCTCATCTCTGACAATAGATCCCGAAGCTCCAGCATCATCTCGTCAACGCTTTGCGTGCTCTCGTCGCGGGTAGGGCACCGGGTAGGGCACCATGTTAGGGTGTGGTACTGCATCCTGCTTCAATTAGAGTATATATATTACAACTCAATTAATTTAATTTGGATACCATGAGTCATTTGAATACTATCAATTTACATCCACTCACCTCTAAACCTGTTTGATTCCATTCTCCATACATGGAGATGTGATTCAAGGTAATTCGACGCGCTCATACAATGCATCCTTGACATCGATTACACATACACTTGATCCTTTGTCCCAACCACACATCGCGATTACGATGACGCATTGTCTCATCCTCACCAGAACTGCTTGAGGAGGTTGATGACATCCTATGTACAAAAGAGTAAACACAAAATCATAATCAGTTTTTAATGAAAGTATAAAAATCGCATGTATAAACACGGCTACATCCTGAAAATCGCGTGTATCAACACAATTACATCCTAAAAATCGCGTGTATCAACACGGCTATATCTAGAAAATCGCGTGTATAAACGCGGCTACATCCTAAAAATCGCATGTATAAACGCGACTAAATCCTAAAAATCGCGTGTGTAAACGCGGCTGATTTATTATAAACGTGAAAATACATGTGATTTTACATGCGACGACCTTTCCATACCTAAAAATAAACCGCCTTCTCCAAATAAACATTTTCAAACTAAAGATTTGCTCTCCTTCGTCGTTTCTCGCCGCCTCTTCCAACAGAGCACTAAACCTAAGTGCAAGGAGAAGACAAGGAGCACACACGGGTGAAGGAAACCAGCCAAAAAGAAGACTCACTTTTTCAGAGGTGAGTCAGTTTGTCCTTTGTCCTGTCTCTTTCCTTCCATTTGTTTATGCTATTGTCTCTTTCCTTTATGCGTTTGTTTCCGTCCTTCTCCTTCTCTGGTTGCCATCTGGTGAACGATTGTGATAGTGGGTGACAGTGAGCTTTTTATAAGGATGATTTGTCGGAGGTTGGTCGCTTTCAAAAAAAAATTTCACAGGCCACGTGTAAGAACGTGTGTATGCTGTCTGCACAGATGTTCACACGCATATACATGCATTTTTTGACGGGTGTATACACGCGACTGTGTTTCACCCATGCTTGCTATCCATGTTCTTCAGAGAGATGATCCCATCTGCATATGGCTTGCCTTCACAAAATCATATGTGCTAGCTTGCATTTGTGCTTTTATGAAATCATGTATATACTTTTATTTTTGCAGATTCTTTATGGATCCACCAGGTTCTTTATTCGATCCATTTGTATACAGCAATTGGCTGATGGAGATGCTAAATCATTTTGGGCACCATTCTAGTCCAGTTGAGCTTACAGAGTACATGTATGCCCATCCCCCTCCTTCCATGCCTGGTATCTATACCCCGCCCGCGAGTATCCAGGTCACTCCACTGCCGTCTATGCCTGCGAGTCCGATGAGACAGCATGCAGCTTCTCCTCTTCCATGCCCACCGAGGAGACATACCCCGTCCTAGACACACTCACACACACCCTCCCAGGCACCGTCACGTCAGGGCTCACAGCCACCATCACGTACTCCCTCAGAGCCACCGTCACGTCAGGGCTCACAGCCACCGTCACGTAGACAATCCCCCAGTCGTGACTCCACCCGCAGTAGTAGTAGGAAGAGTGGGAGTGGAGGATGCGGCGAGTGCTTTGGTGGGGGAGGTAGTAGGGCACGCGGTGAGAGAGGAGATAGATGGAGAAGAGTTAGAGGAGACAGTGAGGATGAGGAGGAGATGAGAGAGGTGGAGGGAGTGATCTGCTATGATGTGACGGATAGGGGCGAGATAGTGATGGATGCGAGGGGGAAAGAGGTAATGGAGTACATGCGTGGGGTAGTATCAAACTTGTATAGAAATTGTTTTATTAGATTTAAAGATCAAAATAGCCGATTAGTTGGGGAGGTGATAGATGCTGTACATAGTCGCTGTACATAGTCGGTACCCCAATCCCCCACATGCGACATTCTCGGATGTATGGGGAAGGACGCGAATAAGGGAGATCTTAAGTAATAAAAGATCTCACCTTAAGAAACTCGCGTACAATGATGGGCTAAATGTAGCTGCGGGTGGCTATCGTGCCGAGAAACCTGCCCACTGCGCACAAACGCGAGTGGAAGGAGGCAAAGAAACGAGCAGAGGGTGGCGTGAAGAGTAGGCAACATGTGGAGGCACGACGGATCCAGATGGAGACCATTGGATCTTTGCATTTCGGATCTGGCAGCGTCGAGTCATGGGAGGTAGAGTTTGTAAGTATCTTGCCACTTTATTTGATTGTTTACTTAATTCATTGATTCTATGCTTGTTTTAATCTTACAAATTGTGTTAATTATGATACAGCGATGGGTTACCGGGAGGAAGCCCACAGCTCACGATACTAGGTATGCTCTCCGACATAGTAGACGTGACACGTGGGCCCTCTTTAGAGCCGAGGGACGTATTACAGACGCGCAGTTTGAGATGGCCATGAGACCATACGGTCGACAGGTACTTGAAAACTCTAAACGAATGATTTTGGTTTATTGAATTACATATATATATATACTTATATACTATATATTACTTGAACAGGCACAAGCTGTTGATGATCCACCCGCCGCCACTGCAGAGGGTGGACGTGAGCACTACTCATCGGACATTCCGACCGATGTGAGCTCATCTGATCATGGAGGGAGCAGCGAGTCATCATCTGGGTCTGAGTAGTACTCAGACTTATAGTATCACATTCCATATTGAGGATGTGGTTGTATATATATTTTTGTAACTGAAGCCATGGGCTACTTCGACATATGGACTCCCTTGTATATATGTGTACACATAAAATTTTGATAGTAATATTGAATTGTGAATCGATAGTATTGCATTCATGTCTGTCTTGAATCGTGTATTGACAATGTATGCATTCATGTCGTTCTTGTCTTAAATCTTCCTCGTGGATGGTCCAATGCACCCAAAAAAAAATATCTTGAGAGTGTTATTGGGTGCTGGAATGCTGGAACAGCATTCAGGTACCAAATAGCACTCTCTAGATTTTTTTTTTGCTCTCTGTTTGCGTGTATAGACGTGCCAACTCTGCAAAAAGTCGCGTGTATATACGTGAATAATTTACGAAATACACGTGTATAGACGCATCAAGTCTGTAAAAGTCGCGTGTATATACGCGGATAATCTGTGAAATACGCGTGTATAAGCGCAGCTAAACTGACAAAACGCAGATAATCTGTGAAATATGCGTGTATAAGCGCAGCTAAACTGACAAAACGTGTGTATACACCCTTCTATCAGCGCGTCTAAGCATAGCTAAACTGACAGAACGCGTGTATACGCCCGTGTATCAGCGCGTCTGACTATTCCTATACACGCGCTTTTACACGCATGTCTCTGACTGCGATTATACACGCATGTCTCTGGCCGCAATTATACACGTGCTAATACACAGGCCCGTTACTTTTTTTCCACAAGTTATTTTTAGCGGCTAGGAGCGCAGGTATGAGCCCGATCCCTTGTAGTGCCGTATCGCGTTGTTGTGATCATTTTGGAGAATAAGGAAAATGCACTTTATAGCACCTCATCACACCATTAAAACTATGTTTGCCCTTTCTTACGTTTGAATGAAGATTTTTAAATGCAAAATCTTATGTTTCAGTAATACCAAGGAAGTTCATCATCATCTTTTTCCTTATCTATAACATGATTCTATTAACAAGACATGTTTATTTACAAAAGACCATAACAACGCGACAGGGGGTAGTCCCGTGTTGAAAGAGAACCCGTATCGCGTTGTTGTGATCGTTCACAAAAATCATATTTACCGCATAATGATACGAGAAAATCATGTTTAGTACCTCATGTTTGCATTCACTTTTACAACTAAGGAAGTTGATCATCATTTTTTCCTTGTTTTTAAGACGGTGCTATTAAAAAGACATGTTTATTACAAAAGACCACAACAACACGACAAAGGGTAATCTTGTAATGAAAGATGAACCGTATCACGTTGTTATGGTTATTCACAAAAATCGTGTTTAGTGTATGATGATGCAAAATAATCATGTTTAGTACCTCATTTTTTCCTTGTCTACTATAACCCGGTGCTATTAACAAGACATCTTTATTACAAATACACACACACACACACACACACACACACACACACACACTTTATTTTGTCATTCTCTCTCTCTCTCTCTCTCTCTCTCTCTCTCTCTATTCTATTAACAAACCATGTTTATTACAAAAGACCATAAAAACACAACAGGGGGGTAGTCTTGGGTCGAAAGAGAACCCATACGGGTTATTGTGGTCACTCACAAAAATTGTGTTTATCGCATAATGATACGAAAAAATCATGTTTAGTACCTCATGTTTGCATTCACTTTTGGAAATAAGGAAGTTGATCATAATTTTATACTTTTCTATAAGACAATGCTATTAAAAAGACATGTTTATTACAAAAAACCACAACAATGCGACAAAGGAGCAGACTAACTTTATAAAAAAAAACTACTTCATAGCCAATTTGTGCGATAGAAATGCTACAAGTGAAACCAAAAGATGTATGCACACCAAATGGCTATCATTGCAGAGAGAGAGAGAGAGAGAGAGAGAGAGAGAGAGAGAGTCTAAGGCAAAGATATGAGAGAATTGGACATTTGATTAAAGTATTTTCCCACCAACTAAAATTTTGTTGTGTCGACTTCTTTTGCATAAGATAGAGAGTGAAACTCAAGCAAAGAGTTGAGAAATAAGGGAATTTGTATGGATCATTTTACCACCAATTTTAAATTTTTCTCAAAGAGAGAGAGAGAGAGAGAGAGAGAGAGAGAGAGAGAGAGAGAGAGAGAGAGAGAGAAAAGAGCTCAGGGAGTTTCAACAAGATCATTTTTTTGTATACATTAGAGTGAGAAGGACATAAGGGCACATATTTATATTATTAGCATAAAAAGAGAGAGATATTACAAAATAGCTTTTTTTTAAAGAATCCTAACTTAAAAAGATATTACAAAATGGCTATCCCTTAAAAAGAGTCTTTCAGGGCTACAACTTTCCTAAGTTAAGTAGAAATTTTAGCATCTTTTTTGAAGCACCCATTGTACTCAAGTCCCTCCTTTCTATATATTCTATGATACACTAGTTTTACGTCCATGACCTCGTACTCTAGCCACTCTTCAGCTTCGGCTATCCTCTGGTCACACTCAAATTTTGACTCAGCAACTTTCTACATGGCCTCCTTGTTGGCTTCTGCAACCTCTCTTTTCTTCTGCAAAAGAGAGAGCACTAAGTTTTGCTTACCTATGGAACCACTGAGTTAAGGACTTAGTTAGGCTTTCCTATGAAACCACTGAGTAAACGCCTGAGTTATGCAGCAAGGAGAAAACAGAAGAAGAAAGGATTACCTCCAGAAGGAGAAAGGATTACCTCCAGAAGGGCCAACTCCAAACCTTACAGAATTTTGAGCACTTTTATTCTGTTCAGTCTCTGTCCCAATGATTGAGGGAGCACCAGGTATTGGAGGGGCTCGAAAAGCTCCATAAAGTCTAATACCTCCTCCGTTACATAGGAAAGGAGATTTTTTTGTAGTTTTTACACTACCTCACTATTAGCAAAGGATGGTGTGTTGATAAGGTGGTTGTGTTGACAAAAGAGTGTTTGTAATGTTTACAAAGGCTCAAGTGTGTTTGCCTATGTAATGTGTAAGTTTGTCTTTTAACAAATTTGGCTTAAGTGTGTGTGCTCGTGTGAATTTATGATGAATACAACTGGGGGATGCATGTAAGTATTATTTGCTGATGTCATCATGATGATTACTATTTTATTGATGTCATCATGATGATTACTATTTATTAATGTCACCATGATGATTGAGAGAGAGAGAGAGAGAGAGATGTTCTTAATCTTTTTTTGTAGTTATAATTCTTTATTTCTCTCTCTCTCTCTCTCTTTGTCTCTCTCTATCCCTCTCTCTCTTTCTAGTTAAATTTTGAGTGAGATGAAGGTGATGTCTATTAGAACAAAGCCTTCAACCTTATTTGGAAGCTTTGGTCTGTGCCATATATACAAAACTCTTCATATGTATGTACAAGCCTTTTTGTATTTGGATGGAGATAATACCAAGGAAGTTCATCATCATCTTTTTCCTTGTCTATAACAAGACATGTTTATTACAAAAGACCATAACAACACGACAGGGGATAGTCCTGTGTTGAAAGAGAACTGGTATCACGTTGTTGTGGTCACTCACAGGGGATAGTCCTGTGTTGAAAGAGAACTGGTATCGCGTTGTTGTGGTCACTCACAAAATCGTATAAGCATTAACTTTTACAACTAAGGAAGTTGATCATCATTTTTTCCTTGTCTATAACATGGTGCTATTAACAAGAGATGTTTATTACAAAAAGACCACAATAACACGACTTGGGGTAGTCCTGTCTTGAAAATGATCCATACAGAGAATGTATATTTCATTGATAAATTTCATACAGAGGTAAAAATTACAAACCCCCTATAAGGTATGGGGTGGTGGAGGATCGGAACAATCAGGTGGGGACTCCACACAACCGGGAGGAGGATGATTGAGACTATTGATGTGGATAGTTCCCTCAGCATCACGTTGAGGGGGAGCAGGGGTGCACCGTCGTGGGGCCAATAGTGTGAAAGGATAGGGGGCATTCCAGGGCCTAATACTAATTTGGTTGATTATCTGTTTGATAAGCTCACTCTTGAAAATGTCGTAGTCCTCCTCATAAGCATTTACTGGGCGGTTCTACAGAAAACAAAAAGAAAGGTCAAGGATGAATAACATACATTAAGCAAAAGAAAGGTATTTAGAATATGATGTGCAAAATTGTACCTCTGATGGTATTTTAAGAAGAGAGTGCAACAACAAGAAGGCATGGAATGCAACATGCCAACCACAAGAGTAGGTGTAGAACTAGTTTTGCAGATATTGATCATGTTGGTGACCTCGGGATGCAAGGACCATTGAGACCAGAGAATTCACCATATACACCAACCACTAGTGATTTTCTGGTAGTCTTGAAATGAGGACACTGTAAACACAAGACGAACATGAAATTGGAGAAAATTACAATGGACCCCACAAGCAAAAAGATACATTAGAATGGCACCAACCTAAGAATGAGGGACATCAAATCATCTTTAACCTCCCTATAAGAGTCAGACATAATATTCACTTTGTCGGCACCGACAATGAAAAAGAAGTCAGCATTGTGAATCGAGACTCAGACTTCGAAGTACGGCCTCAGATATTTGAGGGCTTGCGAGTTTATCGCAAAAATCTCGAAAGCCAACTCCTGTTTCTCCCTTTTTTCTCGATCTCTTCTTTCCTGCACTCTTCTCCTTTCGGCTTTAGCACTCCTCTCCTTCTCTAGCTGTTGTAGGGTCTCTTGTACCTGCTTAGCCACATTCTCTTCATCTCCTCCTTCTTGTGCATTCTCGATGTCTAGTTGTCCTAGGGTTTCAGTCCTCCTCTTCGAGTGAGTGTCTTAATTATGGGTGATTGGCACCTCCTTAATCCTGACACTTTGCCTCCAAGATCTCCCTCATTCTCCAATTAGGAATAACGATAGGCTTAAGAGTCTTGTCGTACCTGAAACGGAGAGGCCGCCGCAGAGAAGCCATATCCTTGGGCCTGATGGTTGAGCGTGTGCCGCAAGTACATAGCTATCCTGAAAGAACTCCACAAGAAAGTCTTCCACGGACTCTTGGAGGCATCCCAAGGCAAAAGCTTGCCAGTGCACATCCAAGCCATAATCTGCACAAATACCCCTAACCAACCCTTGGAAGTCTTGGTATGGCAATAGACATGTGCTTCTGCACCTTGCAAATCTCTCTCAGCATGCTGGCACAGTTCCTCACTCGGGTCCTCCGAGCTTGATTCATTATATCTATGTTCTTGCCCTTTCCTATTCGTCTCGTTATGCCAGGATCGCTTGGTGAGGTACGACGAGTTGTGGACTTTGTCCTAGCCATGACAACTAAAACCACGAAAACACATCACAACCTATTATAAATGGCAACAATAACAATATGATGACTAGCAAGTTGAGAAACTGACATAGAAGAACCGATACTCGAAAAAAAGACATGACCACAACAATGCGATGGTGGTCATTCTCTAACCAAGATTGGTCTATATATCACGTTGTTGTGGCCATTTACCGAAACATAAGATTTTGCATTCAAACATCTTCATTCAAACAAAACATACCTTCACACCTAGAACGACCACAACAATGCAATATGGGGTATACTTATTGGTAGGATGACCTAGCATCTTGTTGTGGTGGTAGTTCTGGGGGATGGAAAGGACTTCCCATCTTGCATTTCTCTTTGCTATAAAAATGACCACAACAATGCGATACAACACATACTTGCTAGTAGAATGCCCTCCCCTCATGTTATTGTGGTAGTTTTCATAGATATAAGGGCCCTCATCTCTAAAACTTTCTATCCCCAAAGCGACCACAACAGCATGATACACAGTATAATTGCCGGTGGGATGACCTCCCAATGTGTTGTTGTGGTCGTTTTGGTGGATACAATTTTTTTTTGAGCTACCTACATTAGACGAGCACCTATGCTAAGTTTGTATCTCAGAGAAACACGAAAACAAGACACGACCACAACAATGCGATGGTGGTCATCCTCTCACTAATATTTGTTTGTATCGCATTGTTGTGGTCATTCAAACGAAACATACCTTCATACCTTCATTCGTTCATTTATCAAAACATAAGATTTTTCATTCAAACGAAACATACCTTCACACCCAAAACGACCACAACAATGGGATATGGGGTATACTTGCTGGTAGGATGACCTAGTGTCGCGTTGTGGTGGTAGTTCTGGGGGGATGGAAAGGACTTCCCATCTTGCATTTCTCTTTGCTACAAAAACAACCACGACAATGTGATATGACACATACTTACTGGTAGAATGCCCTCCCCTCACGTTATTGTGGTAGTTTTTGTAGATAGAAGGGGCCTCACCTCTAAAACTTTATATCCACCAAAGCGACCACAACAGTGTGATACAGAGTATAATTACCAGTGAGATGACGTCCCAACATGTTGTTGTGGTTGTTTTGGTGGATACAATGTTTTTTCAGGTACCTACATTAAACGAGCACCTATTTAGAGGTTGTATCTCAGAGAAACATGAAAACGACATAGAAATCAGACGACGACCCCAATAGCAAATATCGACATAGAAATCCAAAAACTATGGAATCAGTCAAAAACCTAATGCACATCACTGTAGTACCTATGCCATGTCATGGAATCAGCCACGGAATAACGTAGTCATGAGGACGAAGACGATGACATAGAAGCAACAACATATTCATGAAGACAAAGGCAAAGATACAGACGAAGACAACGACAAAGACACAGAAGCAACAAAGGTCGGGAGACCCATAATGACGAACATGACAGCATGCACAATTAAATATAGCATTAATTGGCATTGAATGCACAACATGGAAAATGTTCGAGGATGTCAATCACATCATGCACTTTCCGTCAGTTTGGGTCACGTGGAAAAAGTATGTCTATGAGCCCTTTACCCGAGCCTACCCAATGTTCCCACTCATTCCATTTTTTGCCATTTCCTCATCACTTGTCCTTTGTTTGAGTCTGAGTCCTTCACTAGGTCTTCGTCAATCCCTAAATCCATCCATTATGGAGGTAACTCTTACCCTTTTTAGCCAAAAATAAAAAGAATAATTTCATACCACAAATGACCCAAGCCACCAAATATTCTGGGACCTTTTTTTTGTATTGTGTTATCCAATGCCTTGTTCATTATGTGATTGTTATTCTCTCTTTTTTCCTTTGCTTCACAACTTCACATTCATCAAGTTTGATAACAAACTTAAGCACTCCTCTAGTCTCTACCAAGGTCATTCCAAACAATTGGACCATTGCCTTTTGTAATATTTTCTTTTGATTTGCTCATTGAGCACCACATGTTCTCTCCTAACATGATATGGTTTTGGAAGAAGTGTAGCCCAAATTCTGTTTTCTTTGTATTTTGAGTGTATTAGCTTGAAAATCTCGGGATACCCCTTTCTCCCTATGCCAACATCATAAAGACATTTTTGTATATCAAGAGCTTGAAATACCTTACTTTTCTTTGTATACTGTTCTATGAATGTTCGTCGTACTTTCTTATACTTCTTCTCCTTGAGCATCTGGCCTACCATCTTTGAAGATAAAAACTTGGAATATTGTCTGGCTAGTAAATTCAATTCCATGTTTTCTTTATTTGGATATAGGAGACACTTGAAATGAATTCGTCTTGTTATAAATTTACAAGTTACATGCACTAAATGTTGTATCATGGAAATGTAGAAGTTTATTACCTTACAGCTTGTATTATTCTCTTGACTCCTCCACCACTTGGATTAAGTTGCTCTATGTTACTCAGATTCCTTTTTCTTTCTCTCATGCCAATGCTTGTTTCTTTTACATGTGCAACCTCTAATTTCTTGTCACTCTCCTATATTGTTTTAGATTGAGACTCTATTTTGCACAAGAGCTATGAACTTCTTTCTTGAAGAGAGATGTACCCCTGTCGTCACAAATGACTATACTCCAACTGTGCTACAGAATTCAAGTCTTTTAGAACTCTATTCGATTGGCTTAGTGCATTGAAATAGCCAAGTAGTCCTTGGTGACTATCACCAACACACCTAATTGATGAGACTGGATTTGAGAATGAGGGTGAGGTTAAAGGATTATTTGGATATATAGATCCATCACACCACAAGTCTATATGCTTTGAGCTTGAAGTTCTCATCTCTTCCTTCTCTCTTCGATTGATTAAAAGCTGTGGTTGATTTTGTTTCTTCAAAGGTGCATATTCTTCTTCAAGATCAATATGCATATGATATGGCTTCCTCTTCTTCTCTCCCATATCAATGTGATGCAACTAAGTCACAATGTAGCACAATGATGAGCTTGCAATAGCCCGAGTTCACGAGAAATGCACTTGAATGTCTAAAATGGGAGAGAAAAGTCACTAGAAGGAAAATCCTTTGCCAAAAAGGAAATAAACATGCTTAGAAAGTGCATTAATGAGAGCGTGTTTCCATCAATATTTATTATGCACCCATAGGATGGCGGTATATTCTCTTTGTTCTTCAGCATTTAAGGTCTAGACCACCATGTTGATTATCTCTCTCTACAAAAACAAAAAAAAGGGTAAAAAATCCTTCCTTTTTTTAAATTTTGGGCCACCAAAAATAGGGTGACGTAGATTATCTTACAGGGCTCCAAAATGAGTCCCGATTTCCCCTAATGTTAGCATGTAACCATCGCACTACATCGACTTTCAAGGGAATCTTTCCTGAGCAGTAGTAGATAATTATGCTACACAAAGAGAACAATTCAATCTAGCTTCTCACCAGCTCAGAAGACACTTTTAGGCATGCCTTTTCACCTCTTGTTAATGGTTTCTGAGCCTGCACGATCATCCTCTCACCTACTCTCTCAGGCAAGGACTTCTTTACGGTCCCTTCCGTCATTGTCGTTTGCGCATGCCCTCTTCATCTTTGTAAGATTCCTCCCAAGCCCTGAATGATGTATAAGCTCTCACCTCAATCCCCTGTAATCGTCCCCTATTTCAGAATGCCAAAAAAAAAATGTTTTCCCTTGTTTTGGCCTAGAGAGAGGAAATATTCTAGAGAGAGATAATTCAAAATTGAGATATTTTTTGATATAAAGTTTCTCCTAATATCTAAGATGAACTCCCCTAAAAAATAAGTTCAAAATAAATTTTTCAATGTGCATTAATAATTAATTGAATATGTGTATTAAAGGCCTTAGCCTAAGGGTCCACATTTTCATGGATTAACGCCCAAATAAGGTTCCAATGGGCCAATAGGATTAATCCAAGTGTTGGGATGACAAAAATGCAAAGAATAAAAGAAAATACCCCAAAAATAAGTAAATGCTCACATAAGATGAAGAG
This sequence comes from Cibotium barometz, assembly GCF_041138505.1. Lineage (NCBI taxonomy): Eukaryota > Viridiplantae > Streptophyta > Polypodiopsida > Cyatheales > Cibotiaceae > Cibotium > Cibotium barometz. Next base: position 21,636,192 of record NC_141079.1, on the reverse strand, counting down.
TTGACTGAGTACAAGGTTTATTAGTTAAAAATTAGGAATTATTAGTTAAAAATTGGGATATTTTGGTAAAATGATGAATTTTTGACACCTCAGTAAAGGAGGGAGAGCCCCATCAAGTAGGCACCTTTTTTATCATCATTACTTAGCTTTTTTAATTTAAAAAAATTAGATATTTTTCTCTCCTCTCTCTTGATGCAAATTGGATTAAAAAGGGAGCCGAACTGATCCAAATCTTGTTCGAATTGGGTCAAACTGAAGCTCGAAGCCTCTAGAACCTAGTTGGACTTGGTTAGTGGCCTCCCTCAACTATAAATAGATCCTCATTTCTTTGTATTTTTATCTTTGAGTAATTACATGCTAGTATTATCTCCATTTTTAGTGTAATTTCTATTATCCCTCTATTTTGCCTCTTCTTTTGGGAGCTTTGGAGCTTCTCTATTCTCCATCCTCTCTTGGAGATTACCCTCCCCCTCTTGGTGGCCAAGGACTTTCTTGAGGGCTTCACTTCTATCCAAAGAATCAAGCCAAAATCAAGGGTAACCTCTTATTTAATGGGTTTTTCTATTCCTCTCACAATGATTTTCTTCTTCTCAACCCCTCTAAAGCTTTCAATGGAATGGTTTTCTTCTTCTCAACCCCTCTAAAGCTTAAGAAGCTTTCAATGGAATGGTTTTCTCTTGAAATCAAGTTTTCCAATGATTCATAATGTTTAATCAGATTAATGCTAGTCTTTATGCTTAATTATAATGTTTCCTTTAAGAAAATCTCTATTTTGGAAAGATTAATTATCTTTATGATTAGATCATTGTTAGAAGGATGATTCTCAATGATAATCTCTTTAATTTAATCAAAACTCTAGGCTTGATAAGCTAGAGAAAGAGATTAGATATTTTCATGATTTTTAATCTAGTAAAAATGATGGTTAATTCTTTTAAGCTTCATTATGAGTAAGAAAAATTATATTAACTCATTATAAATTGAAACAAGGTTATGCTAACATTTGTAGTTCTAAATGAGGACTGGTTATTTTAGAATAATCAAGATATTTATTCATAATTATGCTTATAATTATGTTATGTATGCATAATTTAATTTTAATCTAAAAGAAGTGTTCCTATCATATTTCCATTACAAGTATTCATTTTAAAATTAAAAATAGAATATTCTCATTAATTGTAACAAAGCTATGGTAAAATTTTCTTGAAAAAAGATAAATCTTATTTTTATGCATAATTTTAATAAAGCAAAAAGAGGAATTCCTATCATATTCTAGGTATAGATATTTTATGCTAAAAGAATGATTTTTATCATATTTATGAAAAATACTTTTATAGTATTTATGCATATTTATTTAATTAGAGAAAAGAGAAAATTTTGATATATTTATTTTCATGCATAAGAATTTAGATGCAAAAACAGGAATTTTTGTGATATTCGAGATTCAAACATTTAAAGGTTAAAAGAGGAATTTTGGTATATTCCAAGATATGGATATTTTTATTTATGTAAAAGAAGAATTTTCATTGTATTTTAAGTAGAAAAATGCATAAATTAATTTTGATGTTAAAAGAGAAGTTTTCACCTTGGCTCTTGCAAGGCTGAAGATAGTTGAAACAGCCAGAGTGGCCTGGAGAAACCATTGCAAGACAAACCATCTGGATCGGAATACCCAGACATGGAATGATCTCAAGACTTACCTAAGGAAGAGATTCTATGCTCTCAACTTTTTCAAAACCAAGATGAATGAATTGGAGTTAACCCAGGGGAGCATAACTACTGAAGAGTATCACCAAGCATTCGCTCTCCTCCTCAAATACTTGCCACCGTTAAATGATGAACAGCTGATGGCTAGGTTCATTCGGGGAATGAACGAACCTTTGGATACCCTAGTAAAGAATGCCAAACCAGTTTCAATCGCTGAAGCAGTAAGGATGGCGAAGGACTTCGCCAAGGCCTTTATTGTTAAGGTCCTGCCCAAGCCAGCTCCCTTGACCTTCAAAAAGTTTCAAACAACGGGAAGTTCTTCCAACCTTTCACCTCCAAAGAGACACCAAGCTCCCAATCAGAACGAGGAGACCGGAAGCTTTCAGAAATGAAGGAAGACCTTTTCCTCAAAGCTCTTTTTCAGGAACTCCAACTCTTTCTAGAATGCAGACTCCAGAGGAAAGAGCTCAAGGATTGCCCAACTCCTTCTATGGGCCAAGGAAGCCAAGGTCCCAGAGTTCAGAGACCGACTCCTTCGTATCAGTCCAATTAGGATCTCCCTCGCCAAAATCAGGGCAACCCCAGAAGAGTGCCAGCTCAGCCCTGTAGCATTAATACAATGTAGTCTCAGAACTCCCTCCTAGAATTGGGGAAACCAAAGAGAGAGAGTTCCATCTCAGATTGCAGCAGCTAGAACCATCACAATAGTTGAGAAAGTGGAGGAAGAAAAAGGAAAGATCTATGCCGCCATTGAGCATCAGGGGCAGAATAATCAATTCTCAATCCTCCAAACTCCAACAGAGTACAAGGGTAAGAAATTCAAGCTTTTGATTGATTCAAGCAGTACACATTCTTTTATTTCCCTAAGGATGTCTACCTAAGTTAGTCCTAAATCAAAAATCAAGAAAACCTATGCAAGTGGAATTGGCCAGTGGAAAGATTCTTTTCACACACCTTGAGATAACCGTATTCAGTTTAATCTAGATGGGAACGTAACATATTGCCAGTTCAGAGTCCTACCCTTGGGAATCTATGATGGAATCCTTGGAATGGATTGGCTCCATAAGAATCAGGCGGCTGACATTCACTATCACAATGGAGCCATCTCTTTCCTTGACCTTCAAGGGAATAAAGTTCAAGGAACTGGAATTTCCGGATCCCCAGTGTTGCAATTAGTCAAAGCTTCTAAATTGTTAAAGGGACTCAGAAGGAGGCAAGCTGTTTATGTCATTAAGATGAATCTAGTAGATAGAAAATTCAAGGCTAAGGAACCAGAGTTGTTAAGTGAGTATGCTGATGTGTTCTCCCAGAAGAGCTGACTGATGCCTCTGACTCGTGAAGTAGATCATGAGATAGAGTTAACCCCCGGAGCTCAGCTAGTAGCCCAGCGTGCATACAAAATGCTAGTTCCAGAAGCCATAGAACTTAAGGAGCAGTTAAGACAACTGCTCCTAGAGAGCAAGGATTCGCCAGAAGAAGAAAGATGGAACAGAAGAAGAAAGATGGAACGTTAATACTCTGTATTGATTACAAAGGATTGAATCAGTTCACAATTAAAAATAAGCATGAACTTCTGGATTGGTTAAGTGAAACTTAAATGTTCACAAAGATAGATCTCAAATTCGGGTTTTACCAGATCAGAATCAAGGAACAAGATATCCCAAAGACAGCTTTCAATACTTGCTATGGGCATTATGAATGCACAGTCATGCCATTTGGATTGACTAATCCAAGTAGTCGTAGAGATTGGCCGGAGCCTAAGATGGTGAAAGAAGTCAGAGGATTCTTAGGATTAATCGGGTAGTATCGAATCTTTATACCCATATATGCTCAGATAGCATCCCCTTTAACTAACCTTCTCAAGAAGAGTACCCTATATTCAGTGGACTGCTATGTGTCAGAGTGCCTTTGATAAGCTAAAGACATCTTTAGTAACCAACCCTGTCCTTAAGTTGCCATATTTTTCCAAACCTTTTGAGGTAGTTACAGATGCGAGTGTTTTTGCCTTAGGCAGTGCTCTTATGCAGGAAGGTCATGCAATACCCTTTGAATTAAGAAAGCTCATAACACATGAGAAAAATTATGATGTCTATGACTTGGAATTACTCTTAGTAGTTTATGCTATGAAGTTGTGGAGACATTATCTCTTGGGACAGAGATTCACCTTGATGACATATCATCAAAGTCTGAAGTGGATCTTCACCCAAAGGGATCTCAACATGCGCCAAAGAAGGTGGATGCAGACCCTGCAGGAATTCAATTTTGAGATTAAATACGAGCCAGGGAAAGAAAATGTGGTAGTCGATGCGCTCATCAATAGGAAGGCCTCCTTGCTCTTGCAACCAATAACATTGAACACTATATTGGGGAATATGGGAATTTCTTACAAGTTTGGGACACATGGTCAAAAATTTAATTTTGCCATAACTTGAACACCAATACTCCAAATTGAGCACACTATAGCTCACTAGATCCCATTTTTCAAGCGCTTTCCAATGATAGGTCACATGATAGGATTTTGAGAAACTTATAGACATGTTCAACCGGTTCTACTTTTTTAGTATTCAAAAATGGGAATTGGAAGATTCCCAAATTCAGTAATATGGGTGTCAAATCCATTGATCAATGAAGTAAGGGAGAAAATCATGTAGGACAAATTCTTTGCCCCTATTGCTACCCTACTAATGCAAGAAAGAAAGACTCCTCAGGAAATGAGTCAATTTCTTGGGTACAAATTGGATGAAGGATGCATGTATTATAATAATCGGCTATGCATTCCCAAGGATGAGGGAATAAACGGAAAGATTATGAGAGAAGCCCATGATATCCTGATAGTTGGACATCTAGGGTTCATAAAAACCTACATGTCTGTGAAGAAAAGCTTCTTCTATCTAGGACTCACAAAGGATGTACTTGATCATGTGCTGCAATGCTTAATGTGTCACAGAGTCAAGGCAGAGAGAGTCAAGATGCTAGGAAAGCTACATCCCCTAGACATTCCCAAGGATGAGGGAATAAAGGGAAAGATTATGAGAGAAGCCCATGATATCCTGATAGTTGGACATCCAGGGTTCATAAAAACCTACATGTCTGTGAAGAAAAACTTCTTCTATCTAGGACTCAAAAAGGATGTACTTGATCATGTGCGGCAATGCTTAATGTGTCACAGAGTCAAGGCAGAGAGAGTCAAGATGCTAGGAAAGCTACATCCCCTAGACATTCCATAGATGAAGTGGGAATGTATCAGTATGGATTTGGTCACTGGACTACCTTCAGTGCAATCAAGTTACAAGTCCATTTTTTGTGGTAGTTGACAAACTAACCAAGGTTGCCCATCTAATTCCAGTAGAAGAAACCTACACTATAGTAGATGTTGCCAGAGTTTTCCTCACATTGAGATTCTGGACTGCATTCTTCGAAGCAGTGGGAACTTTCTTAAATCTTAGTACAACCTATCACCCCGAGAAAGATGGTCAGACTAAAAGAGTGAATCAGGTAAAAGAAGATATCCTTCGATCATGCTGAGGCAGAGAACCCAAGAAGTGGTTAAGCTATTTGCACCTGGTTGAGTTTGCTTACAATGCTTCTTATCACAGAAGTATCGGGATGAGCCCTTTCAAAGCTCTCTGTACGGAAAAGATTTCCTTACACCATTAACTTGGTCCGACCCATTGATTGATTCGAGATGTTCAGACAAATGCTTGATGATATGGACCACCAGCAAATGCAATCAATCCGTAAAGATATTAAGGCTACCCAAGATAGACAAAAGCAGTATGCTAATAAAAAGAGATTAGAGAGAGTGTTTGAAGAATCAGATATGGTCTTCATTCGAGTACGATCCAAAAGAAGTTCTTTATCTTTAGGGAAGTACAAGAAGCTCTCCTAGATACTATGGACCATATGCTGTTATAAAGAAAGTAGGAGATTTATCTTATGAACTTCTTCTACCTTCCCATCTCAAGGTACATAATGTATTCCATGTCAGTTTACTTAAGAAGTATGTACCTAGCCCGAGTCACGTGCTTGATGATGATGAACAATTGGTTTCTCCAACTCAAGGTTAGATGTCGTGAAGAAATCCTTAACGTTTGGGAGAAGGTTCTTACTAGGAGCACACAGAATTTCTGGTCAAGTGGAAGTTCTTCCCTTTAGAGGACGCCACTTGGGAGAAAGAAGAAGAGTTGGTAAAGGATTAGCCCCACTTTGCAAGATGAGGACATCTCGCATTTTTCAAGTGGGAGAGGATGTAAGATTCCTCCTCAGCCCTGAATGATGTATAAGCTCTCACCTCAATCCCTTGTAATCATCCCCTATTTTAGAATGTAGGAAATTATTATTTTCCCTTGTTTTCGCCTAGAGAGAGGTAATTCCAAATTGAGATATTTTTTATATAAAGTTTCTCCTAATATCTAAGATGAATTCCCTTGAAACAGAAGTTCAAAATAAAATTTCCAATGTGTATTAGGAATTAATTGAATATGTGTATTAAAGGCCTAAGCCTAAGTGTCCACGTTTTTAGAAGTTTTTGGATTAAGGCCCAAATAAGGTTCCAATGGGCCAATAGGATTAATCCAAGTGTTGGAATGACAAAAACGCAAAGAATAAAAAAAAAACCCCAAAAATGAGTAAATGCTCACATAAGATGAAGAGTTGACTGAGTACAAGGTTTATTAGTTAAAACTTAAGGTTTATTAGTTAAAAATTGAGATATTTTGGTAAAATGATGAATTTTCAACACCTCAATAAGGAGGGAGAGCCCCGTCAAGTAGGCACCTTTTTTATCATCATTACTTAGCTTTTTTAATTCAAAAAAATGAGATATTTTTATCTCTCCTCTCTCTTGATGCAAACTGGATCAAAAAGGGAGCCAAACTGAGCCACAAACTTATCCAAATCTGGGTCAAACTAAAGCTGGAAGCCTCTAGAATCTAGTTGGACTTGGTTAGTGGCCTTCCTCACCTATAAATAGACCCTCATTCTTTTGTATTTTTATCTTTGAGTAATTACATCTAGTATTATCTTCATTTTTAATGTAATTTCTATTATCCCTCTATTTTGCCTCTTCTTTTGGGAGCTTTGGAGCTTCTCTATTCTCCATATTCTCTTGGAGATTACCCTCCCCCTCTTGGTGGCCAAGGACTTGCTTGAGGGCTTCACTTCTATCCAAAGAATCAAGCCAAAATCAAGGGTAAGCTCTAATTTAATGGCTTTTTTTATTCCTTTCAATGATTTTCTTCTTCTCAACCCCTTTAAAGCTTGAGAAGAAGAATCAAGCCAAATTCAAGGGTAAGCTCTAATTTAATGGCTTTTTTTATTCCTTTCAATGATTTTCTTCTTCTCAACCCCTTTCAATGGAATGGTTTTCTCTTGAAATCAAGTTTTCCAATGATTTATAATATTTAATTAGATTAATGCTAGTCTTTATAATTAATTATAATATTTCCTTTAAGAAAATATCTCTTTTGGAAAGATTAAATATCTTTATGATTAGATCCTTGTTAGAAGGATGATTCTCAATGATAATCTCTTTAATTTAATCAAAACTCTAGGCTTGATAAGCTAGAGAAAGAGATTAAATATTTTCATAATTTTTAATCTAGTAAAAATGATGGTTAATTCTTTTAAGCTTGATTATGAGTAAGAAAAATCATATTAACTCATTCTAAAATGAAAGAGGGTTATGCTAACATTTTTAGAAATGAGAAATGGTTATTTTAGAGTAATCAAGATATTTATTCATAATTATGTTATGTTTACATAATTTAATTTTAGTCTAAAAGAAGAGTTCCTATCATATTTCCATTACAAGTATTCATTTTAAAATAGAAAATTGAACATTCTCAGTAATTGCAGTGAAGCTATGGTAAAATTTTCTAGAAAAAAGATAAATCTTATTTTTATGCATAATTTTAATAAAGCAAAAAGAGGAATTCCTATCATATTCTAGGTATAGATATTTTATGCTAAATCAATGATTTTTATTATTTTTATGAAAAATACTTTTATAGTATTTATGAATATTTTTTTAATTAGAGAAAATTATAATTTTTGATATATTTATTTTCATGCATAAAAATTTAGATGCAAAAAGAGGTATTCCCATGATATTCGAGATTCAAACATTTAAATGTTAAAAGAGGAATTTTTTGCATATTCCAAGATATGGATATTTTTATTTATTTAAAAGAAGAATTTTCATTGTATTTTAAGTTAAAAAAATGCATAAATTAATTTTGATGTTAAAAGAGAAGTTTTTGCCATAATTTCATGTAGGAAATTTTGGTATATTAAGGTTGAGGATCAAACTGATGAAAAGAATATTTTAGATATTTCTATGCGGATAAATCAATAAAATAATACATACTCACAATTGGATTATTGGAAGAAGAGTTATTTTCGTGTTATTCTCGAATATAACTATTTTTTTAATTCTATTGTGGCTAGGAAGGAATGAATTTTCATAAAGTTGGAATTTTCCCTAAGTCACCGGTTAATTGTCAGTTAATTAGAAGAAAAATCCTTAGGAATGAAAGTTCGGATTAAACCGAGTAATTTATGGTTAGACCACGACAATGAGTATGGCGGGCCAGTAAGATACTTGCCCATCTCTCGAATCTGAATCAAGCAAAACCTCGTGACCAATTCCAAATCTTTGATACGAAGAATAGACTACCGGTTGAATTAGAGAAGTTTTCCTTAGACCGAATTCATCGAGAAATGAGTTGGAACTTCATTGAATTTGATGGGTAAATTATCCTCATATGAGATTCATGATTTTCATTAAGAAAGTCTAGTTTGTGAGAAAAAGGGTTTTGTGGAATCAAACTCAACGAGAAATTCTTACTTGCATAGAAACTTTGTTTTTGAAAAGGATTGTTTTACGCCAGAATGCTAGAGGAAGTATTTGGTGTATGATTTAACTAAGGAGATATTCATTTGCAACAACTGGTGGTGGGGAGTCGTCAAAGGACGTCACTCGTGACAAAGCTTGCCGAGTCTTGACCAGCCTTGGTATGGTTAAAATGGTGTACTTGTGGTGGTATGATGGGCGAGGACCGACGAAGTGGCCCCTGAGTGAAGTGCTAGGACACCTAAGTAGGATCCTAGAGGATTCTGACCAGGTGATGCACAGGCTCGCGGTTGCTAGGACACCCATGCGTATATCAAGGAAGATATGGATGGGCTAGAAAGGAATTATTTATGTGAACTGGAATTTTATATTGGATTTAGTTGGTTGACTAGCTGGTCTTCAACGGAGGGTCCAGATGATATTTTTGTAAAATAATGGACTGGATATTTTGGAGGATTATGATCAGTAATACTATGGTTTCATTAAAAGATTGCTTTAAAGATAGCCAAATCTGTGAAAAAGGCAATTTCATATTGGGTATGTAAGTGGTGTGACTACCTTGAATTTTACTTGAAGCGCCAGCTAGGGGGCTTGGGAACTCTTTTCCTTGGTACCCGGGACAAAATAGAACCAAATTTTTATATAAAGGGATCCCACCTAACCCATGGGCCGGTTCAGCTGGATCGGACTCCTGCGATACAGTCAGATACGTCAAGTTACGCTAGTGAGAATAAGTCCCTAGAAGATGCTTGTTATGTGGGAAAGAATCAGTTGTGTCTCGTTTAAGGAGAAAAAAAGCGGTGATTTCTATGAACCAAGTGCAAGTCTCTTCCTTGATTTGGCCATGCGACCTATGGGTTCGGTCGGATTAGATCAGATAGTTAACGCCTTGACCCGTTAGATGATTTTCCTGGTAGAATCGTTCGTGCCTTCCAAGCGAGGGAAGTTTTTTCGGGCTTGGTTTCGGAGGAACCGCTGGGCTAGTCTCTTGTCCAGATATTCGTGGGCGAGACCCCAAGTGGGAAGCCCTACCTTGCGCGAGAGGGTGATGCTGCTTCCGCCGCCAGTGCCCCGGAAGGGGCATCACGGAGAGGGCGGGGGTCTCACAATCTTAGCAACCCCAACATCCCCCCAATCCTCCCAGCCATTACCATTTTCATTTGATCAATTCTCCTGGAGACCCTCCATGCATGCGCCTCGTCACTATATCACTAGGTATACGAGGACATGCACGAACACATGGTGAGGTATCCCCCACTCCCCCACGATCGCCGCCACCTAAAGCTCATGTTAACTCACGTAATCAATAAAAGGTATGCACACCTAAGGCTCCCAACGTTTCGGGTAGAGGAATATTTTGGTGTGTAAAAGGGGGATGGGGAGGTTTAATGATAATGAAAGAAGGGATGGGGTGTGGGTTAATGAGGGAGAAGGGATGGATCATGGGGGCTAGACCGTGGGTTAATGTGTGTGTGAGAAGGGATGAGGGGTGTTTTATGGTAATGTAAGAGAAGGGGGCAATGTGGGTGTGAGAAGGGATGAGGGGTGTTTATGGTAATGCAAGAGAGGGGGGCAGGAGTGGTAGGTAAGCATGTATGATATGAGAGAAAACGGGGAAAGGACGATCATTAATACCTTTGGGGGTCATTTTGAATGTTAGAACTTACGGGGAAAGAGGATATTTTTAATTAACAAAAATAAAAAAAGGGGAAAGGATGATCATTAATACCTTGGGGAGCTTGAATGTTAGGGGAAAAGGGTATATTTTTAATTAACAAAAATTAAAAAGTAGAACTCTACACGTTCGCCTTCCTCCCCCGACAACCTTTCCACCATCGATTGTCACCACCATGAGAGCTCCGCCCACGACCGCCTTCTTCGCCACCGCGCTCCACCATGATAGGTAGCTACCACCCCACTTTCTCGTTGTGCCTCCTCACGATAGGCCGTGCTACCTTTGCTTAGCTCAGACGACCACATTGCTTGTGATGCTCCCACACAACCTGTGTGAGGCCTTCTGTGCTAGGGTTTTTGAGCTTATCTGTGCTAGGGTTTTTGTGCGGCCTTCTGTGCTAGGGTTTTTGAGCTTATCGTGTGCCATAGCCAGGAGTATCTCTTCGTCACTGCAGTGCGTCTCCACCACGACGACGGTTGCCTTCCTGCTCTCGTTGCGCAGTTGAGCCACGTTAGCTTGCTGCTTACATTGGAGCCGGCCATCTCCCTTGCTACTGAGCTGACAACCACCTATCCACCCTTTTCGTCTTTTCTTAGCGCTATTGAGTTATGATAACGGCTGCCTCCTACTCCTGTTGGTGCAGCTGAGCCATGCTTATCTTCGGTTGTAGAGCGGTACAAAAGCTCGTTTCCTCTCCTTGCTGCTTTGCTGGACTACCTCCTCCACGCTGACCGCCATAGCTCGTCGATAGCTCTTCTACCTTGCCCCATCCGCCACCTCTCCGTGCTTCGCTATACATTGTGGGAGAATGCACATGTGATCATGTTGGTCACCATTCTATGCAATCTGGAATGATCTCTCCAACTTGTTCATGCCTACCATCCTACCACTCCAATGAACTACTGGAGGCCATAGGAATAACGGCAAGAGGAATATCTTCAACAACATCCCCTAAAACAACCTTTTCCTCCATAGGATGAAGGTGAGGATCAAGTTGAGATTGTTAGGCTCAACATGTGTAGCTTTCTATTTCCCTCCTTTCCTTCTCTTCCTATAGAAGATACCTTCCTTTATTGTTTTTGCACATTCATTAGTTATATACATCAACGAATCCATAGGGATACATGAACCAACAAGAGTATTATCTTATTTGCCGGGGCCATTTTGTATAAAGTATGAAGGAACACTAGGTGAGAAGAAACACTGCAAGAGACAAATTTAATAGCTTAGAGGAACTAAATTTAATCCATTTTGCATGAAAAACACAATCTAGTTTGCATTGCAAATATTCAAAAGTAATTTCTTACATATTATGGTATATTTCAAATCAATTGTGAGGATGGCCCTACCATGCTCGTTATCAATATTGGAGCCAGTACTTGAACAAAACATATTTTTCAACAATCAAAATAAGGACAAACTCTTAAATCTATTCGGTTTTGTTCCTTATTTTTCAACAATCAAAATAAGGACAAACTCTTAAATCTATTCGATTTTGTTCCAGGAAATCTCTATCCGATTTTGTTTCCGAAATCTCTACTATATGCCAGTTTATAACTAAATTATATAAAAAAATCATTTGTTAAAATAAGGCCTACTTAAAATCTCAGCCAGTTTTTTTTAGCTTTTCTTAATTCTAGCCTGTACAAATACACTAGAATGCCATTTTTCGAGCATTGACATTAGGAGGCTGCACAACCAAATGAAAGACACGAGAAGCATTAATAAGACAAGAGTGCTAACCAGTGCTAGAAAAAACTGTCCTTTATGTTGGAGCTATATATAGCTAGCCCTAACTCACTCTAGGTCGTGCCTATATATATGTGACTTGTGACTAATATGATTCATTCTTGTGGAGCGTATGATTCATTCAACATGGTATCAGAGTGATTCTAATCATAAGGGAAGCATCTACATCTTCTTGTCCAATTTATGATTATGATTTCATGTCTTACAAGATTGATCTTTGGTAACAGTTTTGTGTAGGGTTGATTGGTTCTTTGATTATATGTTGCCTACATGATTTTATAGCTCGACTTGTTGTAATTAGAATTGTTTCTTAATCGTGTTCTTAAAACCAAAACCTATGGTGCTGGTGCATAGATGGTACAGTGCTGGTGAACCCTATCAAAAAAATGGTTTGTCAATCGGAGTTTTGAGTCAAAAGTTAGGACAGTTCAGGCAAACTGCATCTAAAACAGTAAAACAAGTTCTTTGTGAGAGCAAATAGGTAGTTGTCTCTGAGTCGTAAGCACGATTTGATTGTGAAAGCTTTTCGTGAAAGCTTTAGATGGATGCTTGCTGTATAAGCTACAATTAGATAAAAAACTTGCCGTGCAAGTTGCGCCATAACACGATGCTTTTTCTTAACGTGGTGCTTTTTATTATTATTATTTTATCTTTTATGGACCTCTAAGTTTTCTTACGTGCATGAGACACGGGTCTCCACTTTTAGAGTTCTAATTTTGGTTCACGTTCTATTCTTTACACACAATCATTTTATGCTCGTTGTCTGGTGCATGCCTATTTTTGGCTACATTTCTCATATCTCGTACATGGTCTACAAGTTCTACGATCTTATCTTGTATGTGTTCTCACAACCCGACATGGCAAACACCATACTTGTTAACGGATTTCCTTCTGGGCAGCGTTCTGTTCCTCTTTTCCAAGGCCAAGGATTTTGTGGTTGGAAATACAAGATGCTATTAATTTTGGAAGGAGACGAATTGACAGATATTGTTCTTGATATTCTTGCATGCCCTCCTTAACCTATTGATCCACTTCAGAATAATTTAATTATTACCGAAGGTCCTATTTTTGAACAATGGAAAATTGATCATGCACACTGGATTCGTCGTGATAAGACTGCTCATCGGTATATACTTTCTGCCCTTAACGATTCACTCATGCACACTGGATTCGTCGTGATAAGACTGCTCATCGATATTTTTGCCCTTAATGATTCACTCATGCACACTGGATTCATCGTGATAAGGCTGCTCATCGGTATATACTTTCTGCCCTTAACGATTCACTCATGCTAGATGTTTATCTGTTATCCACGTCATATGCTATATGGGACTATCTTATCATCACTATGTTTGAGAAGAAAACTATTTATAGAGATTCTGTATCTCCGTAATCTTTTGGGCAAGCTTCAATTCCATGTCTAGTCACATTAAATCATTCAAAGGTATTATGAATCAACTTTCTGCTTCTGTAGGGGATCCTATTCCTCCAACTCAATTGGTTACACACCTTCTTGATACGGTGAAGGATCCTTTGTATGATAATATTATCACTATATTATCTAAGAAGGATGGAACTGACTTTGAGCATACATGTATTTCTTTGATTAAATATTCTCAACGTCATGATCGTCAGACGTCGGTAACTCATGAAACGGTCATGATTGCCCAAGAGTATGTTAGAAACATGGTGAGCTAGACTAAAGTTGGAAATTGAAGTGAGAGAAGGCAAAGACACACTGAGATACTTCCATTGATGTGACCCCTTGAATATATAGGGGGCAAGTACAAGATCTGAGCATGAGTGCATATGGGATAAATCCCTGAGTGCCACATGGCATACACTGAGATGACCAAGACTAAAAGTACTCCTAGAATTTAGTAAAAGTACTCCTAGTGTGAGCACTTAGTTCCAACACCCTCCTTAAGTGATACTAGGAGGACATGACTAACAAGATGACAGATGACAAAGATAGATAATAAGGCAAGATGAAGAGACTGATGGACTGATGACTGGACAGACAGACAAGCCAAGATAAAATGACTAAGACTAAAAGACAGAAACATAAGACAAGATCCTAAGACACCCCTCCTCAAGTGATATCCTCATATGGGTCCACAAGGGTAGGGACAAAAATGGATCATAGACTTAGACATAGACAATCAGCTAGTAGATGAGGTCTCACAAACAGAGACTGTCAGATAGACATTAGAGAGTCTGGCAACTAGATGAAAGATGGGGACATAGACAAAATGCCAAAGACATGTGGGTAACTAATCCACAAAAGATAGGCATACAGACAAGAGAATGACTGATTGTTGACAGACTGAGAGATGGACCTCGAAGATGGGCTCAAAGACAGATAGATCCACATGGCCTACATCATCGGTGATGACCAGAGGTGGTTTTCAAAGATAGAGAGAGGACCATAAGATATGTGGTTGTTACAGTAATGACTTGCTCAATATCTGAGCCATCTCCAGCACTATCTCCTGAAACCTTCTTTTTATAAGATGATACTTGACTTTCATTTGCCAAGTATGAAAATTTTGCCCATTGAACTTATCAATGGATAGGAATGACTGAGTAGATGTAGCAGCCATTGGGAAGGTCTTACCACTCGTGAGATGTGGCAGTGTCTAATCCCGTACAAAGATAGAGTGTAGACTGAAGAAGATAGATGAGAGGTTAACTTAGCATAAGCATAAAAAGAGAGCATATGAATGACTGAGATAAAATGAAAGCATCATTCCTCCACTTTTGAAAACGCAGGTCTGCTGGACAGCATTTGGGGCCACCTTATCTTGCGGCAGCCTTCCAAATGGTATGTCTAGCTAACCCGCAAGACTAATCGGCAAAATAGAATCATAGTAAAGATTGAAGAGTTCTTTTACAGACCGGTTTGTAGAAGAACATTTCTTGTAGAGATCAATGTTCTCGCCCTCTTCGTTCTGCATCTCGAATCCATGTCAAAATCTCCGGCTCCTTCTCCACACGATGGTGTTGCTTTGGGGGCTATGAGCTTGAGGCCGGGAGATCAAGAAGCACATAGGGTTTCAATTAGATGGCTTTCTGCAGAAAATATATGAATGCGGACACAGAATAGCAGAGATTAGGGTTTCTGCAGAAGAGAAAAAAAGGTTGTCATGGTCTTGAACCACAAATCGGATAAAGACCAGTGTAAAAGTGCCTGCGACCACGGCAAGGAATATCTTAGCCTTGGGCGACTGTCGCTTGAACCAAAGAAAGTTGGCTCGTGGAAGCCACTCTGCCGCTTATTCAGGCTCGCGAGTCATAAGACGAAGGCGCTGCTGACGGATATGACGTAAGACGAAGGTGCTGCTGACTGATATGACGGGTTGCAGAAGTAAAATGCTGGCATGCTACTTGAGAGCTACGCAGAAGGGATGGAAGATGAGCTAGGACTGAAAGGGAAGCTAGGTGGAGACCTGCTCTGATACCATGTTAGAAACATGGTGAGGTAGACTAAAGTTGGAAACTGAAGTGAGAGAAGCCAAAGACACACTGAGATACTTCCATTGATGTGACCCCTTGAATATATAGGGGGAAAGTACAAGAGCTCAGCATGAGTGCATATGGGATAAATCCCTGAGTGCCACATGGCATACACTTAGATGACCAAGACTAAAAGTACTCCTAGTGAGCATTTAGTAAAAGTACTCCTAGTGAGCACTTAGTTCCAACAGAGTACACAGAATCAGAGATAGCCTTTGCTGTTCGGAGATGTCCATTTCAGCAACGCCCTTCTTCCTCCTCCCAATTTACATCTCGTGGCTTCCAAAGAGGAGGTAATTATTCTCGTTTGAGATTTCCTCAAAAGCGTTGTTCTTATTGTGACAAAACTGGTCACTTGGTATCTAAATGTTGGGCGCGAGAGTACGATGAAGAACAAGGTATTACAAGTAAGTAACCTCATTTATCAAGGGATTCTTCCTCTTCTGCAACCTGTGAATATGAAGAACACGGTATTACAAAAAAGTAACCTCATTTATCAAGGGATTCTTCCTCTTCTGCAACCTGTGAATATTGTGGGAGCACAAGGCATTCATCCAGTCGATGCTTCAAGAGGCGTTATGATGAAGCTCAAAATCAAGCTTATGCTACTCAACAAAATCCTCATGATGAAGACAATGTTCATCAAGAGGCTAATTTGGTTCATTATAATGTCTCTCCAGAAAAGATACTGTATGTTCGTGATGGTTCTCTCTTTATTGTTGATTCTAGTGCTACTGGCAACATGACATATCAATTGCAATGGTTACACAACTATCATCCAATTCCTATCAAGAAAGTGGTTTATCTTGCTGATAATACAACTTGCCAACAAGTAATGGGTATTGGTGACTTATATTTGGGAACTTCTTCCTCAACCAAAATACTACGGGGAGTTTTATATGTTCGTGATTTACAAAGAAACTTACTTTCTGTTACGTGGCTTGTGAATCTTGGTCTATTTTTTGGATTTAATAATACAAAGTGTCGCATCGAAAAGGATGGCACCACTATTGCGGTTGCTCCTTAACGACATGGTAATCTCTTTGAACTTTCATTGAATGAGGATGTTGCAAATGTTGTTACAGCTTTAGGAGATCTGGATTGTAAGCTATGGCATCATCGGTTTGCTCACTTCAATTTCTCAAAGTTTCTTGATATTCATCGACATGATCTTGTGAGAGGTATGGACCTCAAATCTCACCTGCATATGGGGATATGTGAATATTATGCTCTAGGCAAACATCATTGTAAGCCATTTCCAATGTCTACAAATATTCATTCAAAGAATCTTTCGGATCTCATTCATACTGATATTTCTGGACCCTTTCCTCCATCCAAGTCTTGCTACTACCGTTACTTCATTACTTTTATTGATGACTATTCACAGTATACAAATGTCTTTTTGCTACGACATAAATCAAAAGCATTGGACACATTTAAGAGGTACCAAATATCTATGGAGAGTCACACTGGTCGAAGAGTCAAAATTCTTCGAAATAATAATGGTGGTGAATATATTTCCAACTTATTTCATGATCATTGCATCAACCACGGCATCCACCGTGAGTATAGCATTCCATATTCTCTCCAACAGAATGGAGTTGCAGAGTGAAAGAGTCGTACAATTTTGAATGCAATCAGATGCATGCTTATTCATTCTGGATTATCTCGCTCTTTTTGGGCAGAAGCAGTATTGACAACCATTTTTGTTCAAAATCATCTTCCAACTATAGTGCACCTTCTAGTAAGATTCCAATCACAGCTTGGACAGGCCAAACTCCTTCTGTTGCACATTTCAAAGTCTTTGTGCTTATATTCATTTCCCAAAAGAGACACGACACAAGCTAGAACCTTCAGGTTTAAAGGTTATTTTTATTGGTTATTCTGACAACTCAAAGGGTTACAAGTTTTACGATCCAAGTTCTCAAAAGGAAATTGTTAGTCGAGATGCTATATTCAATGAGCAATTGATGAGAGGTTTGTGGCCCACAGATGATGCTGATGATACAAAAACATTACTCACTTCTTTTCCTTTTCTACTTTTGGACAATAATTTGCGTGATGACAACACTCTTTTGATGGATATTGGAGACAAGTCTATTGATGTTCATCCTACGGTTTCAAAGGAGACTGCTACAGATCTTGACATCTATGTTGATCTTCCTATTGACACGGTGCAAATCATGTACATGATGATATTGAAACCTGTAATCATGTATTGGTTGTCTGTGAGAAGATCCTTCAACTTATGCAGAAGCTATGTCCTCTCCACAAAAGAAACAATGGAAGGAAGCCATGGAAGCTGAATATGAGTCTTTGATCTCAAAAGGTACATGGGTTCTACCAATCTACCTTCTGATCGTACTTCTATCAAATGTAAGTGGGTTTATAAGACTAAAACAAAGACAGATGGATCCTTTGATAAATTCAAAGCTCGTTGCAAAGGGATACTCACAAATTGCAGGGAGGATTGACTATCATGACACTTTTTCACCCGTAGTTCGTAGTACAAGCATTCGAGTACTACTCGCTTTTGCAACTCAGTTTGATTTGGAAATACATCAAATGGATGTTAAGAAGGCTTTTCTTAATGGAGACTTAAAGGAGGAAATATATTTGGAGCAACCTGAAGGATTTACGATTCTCGAAAAGGAACATCTTGTACGCCAACTCCACTGTGCTTTGTATGGACTAAAACAAGCTTCACGATCATGGTACATCAAGATTGATCAATTTCTCACATCTCAGGGGTTTGTTTCTTGCTTCTCTAATCCAAATCTTTATATCGAGAACAATGTGGATAACCATTTTGTTATATTGGCCCTTTATGGTAATGATGACACTATACTTGTATCTAATAATCTATCTTTCATGCAACAAGTAAAAAAGGTTTTATCCTCAGCCTTTGATATGGTGGATCTTGGCGACATCCATTTATGCCTTGGTATTCAAGTTCAAAGGTATCATCACAATGGTATTTTGTTTCTTCGTCAAACAAAGTTTATCCAAGATATTGTTTAAAAGTTTGGATTGGCTACTGCACATTCGGCAAACACTCCCTGTCTTGCAAGCTCTACTAGGAGTGCTTCTGCAAATATTGAGGCTGAATCATTAGCTCTTAATCAACCCTATGCTAATCTTGTTGATTGTCTTCAATTTGTGGGCATGAGCACTCGTCCTGATATTCTGTTTTTGTAGCAAATCTATTAGGACAATACTTGTCCTCTCCATCTACAAGACATTGGTCTCAAGCTAAACGTGTTTTGAAGTACTTGAAGGGCACTGTAGATTTCGGACTTGTATATCACCGTCAAGAAGACATATCTTCATCAACTTCTCTTAACCTTTTGGGTTATTCAGATGCTGATTGGGCAAGCTCTAACTTGTCCATGCGATCCACCAATGATAATTGCTTCTTTATCAATGGTTGTTTGGTATCTTAGGCTAGCAAGAAACAACGCTATATTGCAGTTTCTACTACAGAGTCTGAATATGTAGTTGCATCTTTAGCAGCTCGTGAATTAGTTTGGCTTCGACGATTGCTTGTTGATATTTGTCATTCTCCTTCCTCAAGCACTCCTCTTAGATGTGACAACCAAAGTGCTATTAGTCTAGCCAAGGACTACGCGCAACATAGCAAGTCCAAGCATATTGCAGTTCATTATCACTATGTTTGACATGAAGTAAGGAAAGGAGGAATAATGGTAGAACATTGTCCAATTGATCAAATGATTGCAGACATTCTCACCAAAGGACTCCATGAAGCTCGGTTTACACTTTTGCGATCAGAACTTGGCGGCGGCGGCCTCTCTTTTTGGAGATTAGCACATCTCACGTCATGTCAATTTTGTCTAGACTTGTACATAGCCTATAGACTTTAGGACACTTCACACATTACTTCACATCATGCACATTTATTCTTTGTACTTTGTATATAGAAGCACATTGCACATGTACTTTAAGGTGGCATTGTACATTTATATGTAGGAGCTCGGGTTTTTCCCTTGTGCTCCCAAGGGTTTTTTTACTCGCAACTGGAGACCTTTATTTGAGTGGGGGTGTTGGAGCTATATATAGCTATATAGCTAGCCCTAACTCACTCTAGGTCTTTCCTATAGTAACCATGATGTTACTCTAGATATTCATGTCACTCTAGTAACCACACGATCGACGGGTGGTCGCAACACTGTAGAGAGTTACTAGCATGGGTAGATGTTGTAAGCCTGGACACAAATAAAAAGACGGATCTTTTCCACAACCAGACCTTTTACTCATCCTTACAATCGCAATAACACTCACAATGACATACTGTCAAGTCAACTCTAACTAGGTGTAGCGATCTCTTAGTGTAATAGTTATCATCACTCACCACACTTCAACAACCTCCCAGGCATTAGGGCCAAAAATGTTAAAAAAGGGCCACATTTTAATCACTTTTATCGGATTTAGATTAAGCTTTGGACCAATAGAAATGTGACATTCAACCATAAATATGACATTGGATGTCATATTCACTTTTTAGTAAAATAGCCACGTCGTATCACATTAAAGTGGTGATAACCGACTAAAATAGCCAAAACTTCACTAGTTTTGGCTATTTTAGTCGATTATCACCACTTTAATGTGATACGGCATGGCTATTTCAATGTCAAGTGGGTTCCAACTTCAAGGGCATGTCCTCACGTGCCAAATGTTAGTACTTCAAAAAGTAAAAATTTAGTTTTCCCCAAAATGAGTAAATACATTTGGATTCCCTAATCTACCCGAGGCGTCTTTCTAATCATATTTTTGCATCATCCTCTCTTCTATTCATCATCTAACAATGTCACGACAACAGTCTAACCCGAGGTGCACTCTTAATGACATTTCATCATGCATTCTTCATAATGTTAAAGAAGATCACGGTGTGTGGAATGGTATAAACTTCAAATTAAACAATTGGGTGACTATGCAACCGTCATGCAAAGGTCCTCATAGGATAAAAAGGCAATGAAGAGGCTTAGTACAATACCATTGGAAGGGACATATCTTGGAATTCAAGATAGCAAAAGATGGATGGAAGGCAAAGGTACAACATGTGTACACGACAAGAGAGATGCACATGCATCTTTCTACTCTAGCATTTGCATTGCAAGCT
This sequence comes from Cibotium barometz, assembly GCF_041138505.1. Lineage (NCBI taxonomy): Eukaryota > Viridiplantae > Streptophyta > Polypodiopsida > Cyatheales > Cibotiaceae > Cibotium > Cibotium barometz. The sequence goes on along the minus strand of NC_141079.1, from coordinate 21,615,558 downwards.
CATTGTTTGCAAGATATTTTTTGTAATTTTACTTATGTTCTTTATGATTCTAGGTGAAAGCATGATAAGGTGGTACACTTTCTACCAGTTGCATTAGTTGCTACCACACTTGAAGACAACCAATATTCGTGGATTTAATATCATCAAAAGATGTGTTTAGCAAATTATCCCTAGTGTCTTTTAGATATAATAAATCTGAAACAAGATTAAACACTTGAGGCTTCATACCTTGGATGAGTAGCTTTGATATGGTTTTGTATCCCTTTCTGCTTATTGAAACCTTGTCACATGCCTCCACCAGCTCATCAGGATTGACCAAGTCATGAACTTCTTTGCAAACTTCCTTGACTACCTTCCTTCGAAGCCCTGTGCACACTGCGAGATCTTGAGCATTTCAATCATGTCATTGTTTTTTATAGAAGATTTGATCATAGAAAATCTATCAAGAGGATTATCCAAGCAGAAACTTCCAAAATATTCATGTAGCTTTGATCAAGCCTCATCTATTTTTTCTTAACACCCCCATGTGCGGCTAGGCATGTAGCACTTTTAAACTCTCTAGATCTCACTCTTAACCCAAAATGAGTGCTTTTTAGTTAGGCTTTTTGGAGTGCATGTTCCTCTAATTTTTGGTTAGTTTTTCTAAGCTTTATTACCTCTTTCTGATGAGATGACTGAAGTAGCCTTTCCAACTCATTTACATGTTAAGTTTGTGAGATCATGATATCTTCTAGTCCTTTAACAGATTGCTTGTACAGACTAAGCATAGTTTACTTGAGAATAGTAGCTTGATTATTCATTCTTGAGCAATATCCAAATAAGCCTTTTTACCATCCCCAATGAATCGAGCAAGATCATGCAGGGTGCTAAATGATGGAGGCTTACAAGTTGATGGATCAAGCAGGTATAGACCTCCTTGAACCCACAAATCTACATGCTTCTTTCCTTCTGCACATAGCCTTTGAGCTTCAACCTAATTATGTACAACTTTGTGATGAATACTTCTCCAGGTGCACAATATGGTGTCTTTTTGTTAAGTGTGGATCAGCTCTTAGAGTCAGCATAGCAATTAAAATGATCCAAACAGAAAGCAAGAGATGGTGGGAGAGAAAAAAGACAGTAGAAAGAAAATAGAGGGAAAAACTCGCGTCATGCCCTATGGAAGAGAGAAGTATTTTATGTATTCAAATATTTAAAATTAGCTTATTTTAGAAAACGTGTAGTAGAGTAGGTAAGAGGGCTGCCAAAAGGATAGGTGAATTGAAGACTATAGATGCCTGATGGATGGCATCTTAAAGACACTCTCCTCTAAATAGAGGTAAAAGAGGTGCATTTAATATAGCTATTTGTCTCTACTATTTTAGTTAAGTCGCTTTGATTAAGAAAGTTAATCCAATTCTTATATGACCTTTTTTTTCATCTTTTGCCTTAATGTGTAAGATAGGAAGGGAGTGATGCTAATATAGTCAATGTTTTTTTTTTGGGAAAAAATATCAATCAATTAGTTAAAGAACAAATAGCCACAAAGGGCTAAGTACCTCTTACATGATCAATTTCGATCCCAAAAAACTTATTTTCTAAACTTTTTGCCTCTTGAATTGGATTAATCACCCTTAATGGCAAAAACCAGCCAATTAAGAGAGATTAGTCAATTTCAAGGGTTTTTTAATGGGAGAAATTTTTAAGGAATTAAGCTACTCCTAATGCTTGCTAACACTCTAATGCATACAAATCAAATAAAAAACATACAAATCAACCAAAAATTAATGATTCTACTTCTATGTTTAACTCTGAAGAGAGTTAAAAATCACAAAAAAATCAAAGTATCTAGCATGTATATGTAAAATATGGTTAGCTTCATGTATATGACATAGAGGAAGGGCCACTTCACACAAATAGGGGGTCTTCCTATGCATAGGGAATAAAGAAGAGAGTTGGATAGGGGGTCTTCCTATGCATAGGGAATAAAGAAGAGAGTTGGATTGCTACACATAGTGGTAGAAGGAACCTCTTGCACATAACAGAACCTTGCACACATAACTTAAGCATAAAGAAGAAGACATATCGAAAATCAACAACAAACACAAAGAAGCTGGCAAGAGAGATCAAAAAAGATAAGAAGTTGGTTATTGATCGATATTTATTGATATTTTCTTTGTTATATATAACAATAGAACATGTTCAATGTGTATAGGATGGCAAAGATCATACAACGTTAATATTGTCTTGTGATTATCTCATATTGTAACATGATTCAAGTTGATCCTCTGTACCACACATAAAAATTAAAGTATAGTTGAGCATGTTATCTTGCATATATGAGAGAAAAGGTTTTTTTTTCAAGCGATTGCATTGACACTCCTGGCAGGTGATGATCTAGCTACACGCTCTCGCCATAGGTCCTTGTTTTTTTCATTATTGGGCTTGGTCTTGGGAGTCAAGGATAGCCATCTTTTGAGAACCTTGTTAATGGGAGTCAAGAATAGCCATCATTTAAGTAGCTTAGCCTTGGGAGTCGAGGATAGCCATCATTTGAGTAGCTTTCTTTGCTAGGTGTTCTTGGGCTTGGGTTTAGCTCCAGAGGCTCCATAATATTTCATACCACTCATGAAAACGTTTTCCAATGGCTCCGGCTGCCTCAAATACATAGGCCACTATAAACCTCCTTATGCATGTAATTGAGTAGCTCTCAGTTGAAGAAGAGGAGATGACAATTAGACTCGTGTTGCTGCTAAACAAGTAGGGGTTTAGGGTGTTGTTGGATCGTAGAGCAGGCAACATTCTGTTTTGATGAATATTGCTATGGCCACCTGTCCTAGCCCTTCGTAAGCAAAATTTACAGCCATGGGGTTTTTTTTTTTCAACGATAACTTTGGCTAACTTGAAACTCGTTCGAGTACAAGTCTCAACATCGATGACTGGAAAAAGACTAAGGTTGAGGTCTGTGACACCTCTAGCAAATACAAGCAACAACGAGAGGCTGCTAAAGCATGCCTTGAAGGTTCAAGGACATCTCACGTTGACATTGGCAGCACCAAGCACTTTCGTACATATTTCATAATCTTTCATCTCTTTTTTTTTATATACTTAATAATGTATATATAAATTTCTAAATATGCTAAATATTCTTCCTTGAATGTGTGTAGAGGGAAGTAGGGGTCATGGCTATACTTAAGAAGTATATGACTTTGTGTCATTAAGAAAACTACATCATGTTCGACAAGATGGAGCAGGAAGGAAACGTGCTCAATCAGGCCCATCAATTAGCCTTTTCCACTAACCATAGGTTCAACGCATGTACCTTGCTGGGCCAGTTTATATTTCCAAAGGCTTTGCAATCATTGTTCAAACATTTATATGAATTGAACAGGATTAGTTGTTCCATCATATTTGCCCATGATTTTGGAAATCAGTGTATGTTCTTGTTTTTGTATGAGTCACTTAGGCCATGTGTGGGTGCTAATGTGGTTAGGGACTCACTTACTCCTTGGGCAACCCCCCTTCCTAGCTTAGTTAATACGTCCAAAGTGTAGGTATCTAAGGGTTGCAAAGGGTTGGTACCTAGCATGTTTAAAGGCTTAGGACTTGTGATAGTGCTAGGTAAGGGGCCAAGTCTTAGAGGGATTGACGTGACAGTGGGTGTAAAACCCTATGACATGCTTTTTTATGGTTCACAATCATTTTTAAGCTGTTTTGGGCAACTTTTAGTACTGTAAGGGCCATTTTTTGCCTCGATTTTCGGGTCAAATTTTGAGGCTATTGGTCGGAAGCCAAAATGATGAATTTTTTCGTCAAACACTCAAACCAATTTCGAAGAGCTCGATGTCGGCTTTTCGATGAGCACTAGAGCGCGTTTATCAAATTCATAGTTTAGGAGGTATGAGCCTTCAAACAGGGTTTTTTTTTCGATGGATTCTCCTTCACGACGTGAACTACCAAGGTGCGGTTTACGATGTGAAGTGGACTTCACGGATTTTATCAAACTTGGTTTTTTTTTGGACGTGTGACGGTAAGGCGTAAAACCTTTACCGCGTGAAATGTCAGTGGGAATTGTTTCACGATGTGAAACAATAGGTACAGTTCACGACGTGAAACAATAGGTTTAGTTCACGACGTGAAATGGGTGGTTCACGGATTTTTTAAAAAAAAGGGCGTGAAACATTCGATTTGTTTTTGAGTCTAGAGGGAAATTTGAATTTCCTTGTTTTAGGGGAAATATTTTTGTAAATTTAAATTGGGGAGATGGGCATTTTCCCAAAAAGGCAATTGGGAATCAAAAAAGTGAACATTTTTATGACACCCTCTTACACCCTTCATAAATGACCCCTAAATGGACAATTTAACAACTCATTGGCATCTTTTCATTCAATCTTCATTAGCCTTAATGAGCTATGAAAAAAGATGCTTAAGAATTAATCATAGATTAATCTTTCTCCCTTTTGGACTAATCAAGAACTCTAATTAATCACTAAACATTAATTAATTCACACCATTGAGCACATCATTGGATAGAGCATGGAATCGCTAAACTATGTGCATTAACAAAAGTGTAAATTAATCTATATTTGGAGATTAATTAAGCTCTTAATTTAAGTCTCTTATCTTTATGCAAAATTAAGCAAAAGAGAGAAGATCTTCCAATTCATGAAGAAATTGATGTAATTGGGTGTTTTGATGCATCTAGATGCTCTCAAAACACTATAAAACACTAATTTCGACCTCTTACATGATCAATTTCGATCCCAAAAAACTTATTTTCTAAACTTTTTGCCTCTTGAACTGGATTAATCACCCTTAATGACAAAAACCAGTCAACTAAGAGAGATTAGTCAATTTCAAGGGTTTTTTAATGGGAGAAATTGTTTAAAGGAATTAAGCTACTCCTAATGCTTGCTAACACTCTAATGCATACAAATCAAATAAAAAACATACAGATCAACCAAAAATTAATGATTCTACTTCTATGTTTAACTCTAAAGAGAGCTAAAAATCACTAAAAAATCAAAGTATCTAGCATGTATATGTAAAATATGGTTAGCTTCATGTATATGACATAGAGGAAGAGCCACTTCACACAAATAGGGGGTCTTTCTATGCATAGGGAATAAAGAAGAGAGTTGGATTGCTACACATAGGGGTAGAAGGAACCTCTTTCTTGCACATAAAAGAACCTTGCACACATAACTTAAGCATAAAGAAGAAGACATATCGAAAATCAACAACAAACACAAAGAAGCTGGCAAGAGAGATCAAAAAAGATAAGAAGTTGGTTATTGATCGATATTTATTGATGTTTTCTTTGTTATATATAACAAAGAAAACAATAGATGTTCTATTGTTATATATAACAATAGAACATGTTCAGTGTGCAAGTGATGGCAAAGCTCATACAGCGTTAATATTGTCTTGTGATTATCTCATATTGTAACATGATTCAAGTTGATCCTCTGTACCACACATAAAAATTAAAGTATAGTTGAGCATGTTATCTTGCATATATGAGAGAAAAGGTTTTTTTTTCAAGCGATTGCATTGACACTCCTGGCAGGTGATGATCTAGCTACATGCTCTCGCCATAGGTCCTTGTTTTTTTCATTATTGGGCTTGGTCTTGGGAGTCAAGGATAGCCATCTTTTGAGCACCTTGGTCTTGGGAGTCAAGAATAGCCATCATTTAAGTAGCTTAGTCTTGGGAGTGGAGGATAGCCATCATTTGAGTAGCTTTCTTTGCTAGGTGTTCTTGGGCTTGGGTTTAGCTCCAAAGGCTCCATAATATTTCATACCACTCATGAAAACGTTTTCCAATTGCTCCGGCTACCTCGAATACATAGGCCACTGTAAACCTCCTTATGCATGTAATTGAGTAGCTCTCAGTTGAAGAAGAGGAGATGACAATTAGACTCGTGTTGCTGCTAAATAAGTAGGGGTTTAGGGTGTTGTTGGATCGTAGAGCAGGCAACATTTTGTTTTGATGAATATTGCTATGGCCACCTCTCCTAGCCCTTCGTAAGCGAAATTTACAGCCATGGGGTTGTTTTTTCAACGATAACTTTGGCTAACTTGAAACTCGCTTGAGTACAACTTTGAATGTGTCGAGCATCTACTATGATGCAGAGTAATTTGTCCAGAACTGCAAGTTTTGTGTTAAGTCATTTCCAGACCCAAACATTACTTTGTATCAAAGTAACCAGTACCCCAAAGTAGAGTTGATATATAGTGGAATTTCCTCGGGGGGGTTCACCTAAAAAAACTTTAGTGTACCACGTGAGTTCATCAGGAGGGTTTTTTTAATTAGATACATTGAAGAAAATTACCAGGATTACATTAATAGGAGGAGTTCTTTAATTCAACTTTAGAAAGAAATCTGTTAGTTCATAAGTAAAGAGGGGTTGTTTAATTGGGAAAATTATTTTTGGTAAGGGGTTTTTTTAATACCCTTTGAACGCATGTGATACATAGAGTTTCCTCTTAGTGCACCTCCCAAGGGAATTTCTAACGGAAGGATGTATACAAATCCAAAATTGTCAAACTTCACCACCCTTAATCCATAACCCACAAGCTCTTAAAATTCATAACTCCCATCCTCACCATCTCACTACTACTTCTCTAATTTTTGATGCCTCTCCGCATGCTCTGTATCCTTCCCCATAAGACTTAAAGAAGCCATGATAGTAAATTTGCACTCATAAGGGTTTCTCTCTCTCTCTCTCTCTCTCTCTCTCTCTCTCTCTCTCTCTCTCTCTCTCCTTCTTATCCATCATGATGGGTACTTATTGTGAGCATAAGGTTTAGGTCTAATCTTTCCACAACCAAGAATTATAGCCACCTAACACCACAGATCTCGTCAATACCTAAGAAGGAAAGCCATCACTAACATAAGTTTCCATGCTTAACAGGAAGTCATGAAAAATGATAACAGGTCCATGAGTTATCATTTGCAATAGGCTATCTTGATTTTTACAATCTTTTGGAGACATTAAACACAACTGTTTTTTATAACTTTTGCAAAATAAGCATAGGTTCGAACTTTTTTTAAGAAATATACATATTGCTAATTTAAAGGTGAAAACATTTTCACTTTTCATATCAAATAACAAAATGGAAAAACAAGATCAATGACAAGATCTAATATTATTTAAAACTACTAATAATTCACGCATGTCTATGTAATTTATAATACATTCTTTACTTAGAATTACAAAAATGTGATTTTTCTTCTACAAGATTTTAACTAACTCCATCCCAATCATTGAATTAGAGCATCTATTTGATGTTAAAATAAGTAGGTATATGGACTCCATGGCTGTAGAAGAGGCTTATCTAAAGAAAAGATTTCTCTAGATTCAGATAGAAAACCAATGATACAAACGGTCAAATTATAGATTATAGTAAGTACTACAATTTATCAATTTACTTTATTTTGATCTAATGGTTCAATTTAGAGTTATATACTTTGCAAGAACATAATTTTTAGTTTATAATAATTAAATTTTGAGCCATGAAAAAAGACAACAGTTGTCGTTTTGAAAAACTGATGAAACTGGGAATCCAAATTGTTGACAAAGTGCATTCTGAAATCCAAAATTCTGTGAAAATAGATTGACATTTCTCATAAAGTCAAATTTCTGTCTGAAAAAAGAAAATTTGAATCCATAAATAGACATAAATTTCACTTATTTGAACGAAAATTTCAGCCTGGCAATAATGGATAGAAATTTTCGTCAATGGCCTGAAATTTTCATCAATGGAAAATTCGGTCCTTCGATAAAAATTTGCACTCATAAGGGTTTTGCTCTCTCTCTTTCTCTCTCTCTCTCTCTCTCCTCTCTCTCTCTCTCTCTCTCTCTCTCTATTATCCATCATGATGGGTACTTGTGAGCATAAGATTTAGGTCTAATCCTTCCACCACCAAGAATTGTACTACCCACCTAACACCACAAATCCCGTCAATACCCAAGAAAAAAAGCCATCACTAAGATAAGTTTCCATGCTTAATAGAGATAATGAAAAATGTCATCATGAGTTATCATTTACAATAGGATATCTTGATTTTTACAACTGTTTTTTCTAACTTTTGCAAAATAAGCATAGTTTCAAAGTTTTTTTTAAAAAAAATATACATATTGCTAATTTAAAGGTGATAAAATTTCCACTTTTCATATCAAATAACAAAATGGAAAAAACAAGCTCAATGACAAGATCTAATATTTTTTTAAAGTACTAATAATTCACGCATGTCTATGTAATTTATAATACATTCTTTACTTAGAATTACAAAAATGTGATTTTTCTTTTACAAGAATTTAACTAACTTCATCCCAATCATTGAATTAGAGCATATATTTGATGTTAAAATAAGTAAGTATATGGAGTCCATGGCCGTAGAAGAGGCTTATTGAAAGAAAGGATTTCTCTAGATTCACATAGAAAACCAATGATCGAAAAGGTCAAATTTTAGATGATAGTAAGTACTACAATTTATCACTTTACTTTATTTTGATCAAATGGTTCAATTTAGAGTTATAGACTTTGCAAGAACACAATTTTTAGTTTATAACAATTAAATTTTGAGCCATGAGAGAAGATGATAGTTGTCATTTTGAAAAATTGATGAAATTTTAGATTTTGGAATCCAAATTGTTGACAAAGTGGATTCTAAATCTTAGGTGTTCTTGTGGAGAGTCTGTATGGGAGCTCTGCCCATTGGCTCCAAAGTGGTTCAAAGGAATTTCACAAGTGGATGCTACCCCTGATGCAGGATTGCCTACGAAGATGGGAAACATACTTTTTGGGATTGCCTTGCTATCAGAGAAGCTTGGGTCAAAATTGGAAAATGGGTCTAGAATGGTTTAGGAGTACATGGTCAATGGGAGAGGCTGGCTGTTTAGAAGATGGTCACCTAATGATGAACATGTGGATATAATACTTAATATCATCAGATGGTGCTACTATTTATGGGAAAATCTGGAATTCTAGAAACTCCATTGTATTTCAGAAAGCTTGTGATATTGAAATGGATGTTAGTGGATTGATGCATAGATATATTTGTATATGTTGGTTTGTATGCTTGATTAACAGAATTAGTGGAGCTTAGTTATTTCAGCAGCTGATTGAGTCTCTGCAGTCTACTATTATCTGAGTTTTTCCCATGGGGGGTCATTTGCAAACATACTAGGCTATGCCTAGCTTCTAAGATATAGTTGTGCAGGGTATCAGAAGGAAAAGGGTGAAGATAAAGACAACTTGGTATGGCCCTAGAACATAGAGGTGGTATAAGAAGGTCAAATAAGCTAGTCACATTTTTGTGGCATTGATTAGCAATCCAGTGGGGTCTAGACCAACTATTAAAATATGGTTTCAAAAAGGGGAGATAAAAGGCCGAGATATTTTGGAAAAACAGACCCCTAGGGGTTACACATCTGAAGCTTTGATTGATGCATGCATCTTGCTAGAATAACACTTATCTTGGGGGGAATCCTCTTTTGTGTCAGATGATAGATGGGATTTGATGTGTAATCTGTTGAATGGTGACTCTTATGTAGATGAGGCCTAACTATGGGTTTCGAAAGTTTATGTAAAGCTGTCTTTTTCTTTATATATATATATATATATTATTGGTCCCAACAAAAAAAAACATCTCCCTTAGCCCCCTTTTACAAGCCCATTAACACTCCCATCACCCCATTACACCCTCATTAACCCACGCCACCCTCATTTCATTTTTCAAAAAATATATATCATATATAGTGAGTTATCCTTCTTTCGTCAATGTCTCATTTTCCCTGATAGTGAACAAAAGTGGCTACCTTTACCTTAAATTTGCCCATTACTCTCATGATTACCTCATTTTTTTATATCAAGGGGAGCCCTTGGGCAATAAGTGTATGCTCAAGAGAATGAGAGATCTAATGTGCCATCAAAGGTTCAAAGTGCAAGAGCAATAAAGGAAGGAAAGAGTAAGCTCCTTCTGTCTCAACATCGATGACTGGAAAACGACTAAGGCCGAGGTTTGTGACACCTCTCACAAATACAAGCAACAATGAGAGGCTGCTAAAGCATGCCTTGAAGGTTCGAGGATATCTCACCTTAACATTGGCGGAACCAAGCACTTTCGTACATATTTCATAATATTTAAAAGTACTAATAATTCACACATGTCTATGTAATTGATAATACATTCTTTGCTTAGAATAACAAAATGTGATTTTTCTTTTACAAGAATTTAACTAACTTCATCCCAATCATTGTGCTTTATCCCAATCATTGAATTAGAGCATATATTTGATGTTAAAATAAGTAAGTATATGGAGTCCATGATGGCTGTAGAAGAGGCTTATTGAAAGAAAAGATTTCTCTAGATTCAGATAGAAAACCAATGATCCAAACGGTCAAATTTGAGACGATAATAAGTACTACAATTTATCACTTTACTTTATTTTGATCTAACGGTTCAATTTAGAGTTATAGACTTTGCAAGAACATAGTTTTTAGTTTATAACAATTAAATTTTGAGCCATGTAAAAAGACAATAGTTGTCGTTCTTCTGAAAAATTGATGAAAATTTAAATTTTGGAATCCAAATTGTTGACAAAGTGGATTTTGAAATCCAAAATTCCATGAACAGATTGACATTCTCTTAAAGTCAAATTTATTTCCAAAGAAAGAAAAATTTCAATCCATAAATAGACATAAATTTCACTTTTGTCAAACGAAAATTTTAGCCTGATAATAATGGATAGAAATTTTTGTCAACAGCCTGAAATTTCCATCATTTTTTCAAGAGAACAATTATTCTCATTTCATGGCTCAAAATCTACACGTTATAAACTAAAAATTGTGTTTTTGCAAAGGCTATAACTTTAAATCAAACTATTAGATCAAAATAAAGTAAACTGAAAAATTGTAGTACTCATCACTGTCTAAAATTTGATCGTTTGGATCATTGGATTTCTATCTTAATCTAGAGTTTTCAATAAACCTCTTCTATGGCCATGGACTCCATATACGTACCTGTCTTAATACCAAAGTATGCTTGAATTCAACCGTTGGATCAACTTTATATACAAAGAAAATTTATTTCTTAGACAATTCACTATCCCCATGTAAGAGAGTTTCATCAAATTATATTGGGTCTAAAAGGAACATCAATTTTACCACCTATTAGGTTGTGGATAGTACGCTACGTACAACACGTAGTTTAGAAATGTGTATTGGTACAAAACTTATCCGTGCTCAAGGGAAAGTATAATCTAGAGATGCTTAAACAAACCAAGAAAGGAAATAAAAGCGAAATTCATCGACGTGTGGACATGCTTAATTCGAATGATATAGAAATTCTTGTGTATGGATTTGAGTAAAAAAATTCTTGACACTGGTGCCATAAAACAATTGATATTTTAAAGCAAAAGGTCTAATTCTCCTAGTTGATCGGAAAAGTTTCTTCTCCTTTGTAATTTATCGTGTTTTCCAAATTGAAGAATAGAACTCTTTTTTCAATTGACAATATTGGACGTTTTTGGGTTTAGAGTAAAATGTAAGTAATGTTTTATGCATTCCTTTTGCACAAAAGTAATGGGTTTTTTTTAATGTTTAACATGAAAGTGTGTCTTTTTTTCCCATAAATTTGAAAAAATGTACATTTTTGGGTTCCTTTCCAAAACTAGAGTTGAGTTGTAGTTTCCATGATTTTGTTGTTGTTTTTCATGACTCGTTGTTGCTTGTCAAGCCATCATCATAATCTATCACTCTATCCTTGTATTACTCTCAAGGCTCATCATTAGTCACCTTCCACCACCCTTTTGTCAAGGATTATGCTACATTGTCATTGTCATTTTAATCATCAACACGGTCCTCTTGTATATCTACCTAATTTTCCATCTCACAAGCTAGACCCATTGCCATAGAAAAGGGGTGTTTTCTCAAGCTATGCTTTGCTTGAGCTTTGTTTGTATAAGATGTGTTGATTTTACAATGCAAGGATGGGTTGGCTACCACATATTTTCTCTCGATCACCTCCCCTCTCCTCATTCCTCTTGACCCAAGGCTGTGAAGGGGCTAAGTAATCATTCCACACGCTTGAGGAAAAAGGTCTAGTAAATTCACATAAATCATGGGTTGCATGGGTGTGTCTGCGACGTTCATTTTTTTAAAGTTGATCGGTCTATTTGTTTTTTAAATCTAAATTTGCGAGCATAGTATTTGTAACTAGCTTGCTTGCCCTAAGATTTTACCTTGTCTCACCCCATGAATTTACATTTTGTGGGTTTAGGTAAATTTAGTAAAGACGTCACTTTGGGAAGATTTTCTTTAAGTGGGATATTTGGTTGAGTATATGCATAAATTACGATCCATGAATATTTTAAGAAAAACCCTTAAGTACTCATTCAAAGCATGAAACATGAATATTTGGAGTCGTTGGAGCATTCATCAAACCAAAGGGCATGACTTTATATGCAAACACCCCCCACAATGTTGATTTGCAGGGTGTATAGACACTCGCTTATATCTTGAAAAGCCATCTCAAAAGTTATACACCTCTTTACAAACCACTCATTTGAGAACATGATCTGTAATCAAGAGAGGGTAATGGTCTCTAAGTGTAGGCTAAGCTGTATTAACCTTTTTCAAGTTGACGCAGACATGGACTTTACCACCTACATCTATGAGCTTATCATGCTCCCCTTTGATCATCCGTGCAAAGTATTGGCTATCAGCATAAGGCCTTTTTTTTGGGGTCAATTTAGTGCCTTGATTCAAATGGTATACTGGTAGAAGACCATGCAAAAATATATCTTGAGGGTTTCCACAAGTTCTTTCTCTTCTTCTGACGTCAAATCAGTGGAAATCTAAGCCGACTTTGATTTTCTGCTCTAGATCAAACTTCATTGTTTCCTTAGGTCCGTCATATGACTTGCTTGGCTATTTGTTCACGCCTAGGATTTCGCAAGCAAACATTATGGTTTTCCACTTTTTTGAAGCTCTTGAAACTAGGCAGAACACAAATTTCGTCTTGTTTTTTTGTCTTCTTTCACATCAAATTTCGAAAGACTAGTGTGCTTTTAGGGATTTATTCGTCCATTGGGATTTCAATTTAGGTTCCTCATTGACTAGGGACTATTTGTTGGTTTTTTTTTGTGTCAAGTTTAAGCAAGGGCTCCATTGCTCCAATAGAATAAAGATATTACTCATTATTTTGCAATACTAGGGTTTCTCTTTTACTAAACTTTATGGTTCTCTTTTTCTGTTTCCTTTTAGGATCAAGTCTGAGCTAATCTTTGCTAATTTGTAAGAGAACTTCTTCTTATATTCTTATGAGTAACATTCTCACCTTTTCTAGTTCTTTTTCTGGGAATCGTTGAGGTCATTGTTGGAATGGATATGCACATGAACCACGTGCAACATTTCTTTCCGAAGTCTTCGACCCAGTGAGCGCACGGGAAAGATGTGTCTCAGCTAACAGTTGTGGCCGGTTCAAGTTGAAGGTAGTAGGAACAAATGAACATTGGAAAATAGTAAGGCATGTTTCTCTGCCAAATTTCACAGACAACGCGGGGCCGGTTCTTTACTGCTCTGCACGCCGCCCAGCTCCGCTATAGCTCAGTCCGCGGCGAGTGGGCTTCCAACCCACACCCCAGCTCAGTCCGCCTCTCTACTTTTTTATTTTAAATATTTGTCGTGATTCGCACCTTTAGTCTTGATACCCAGCGTTAGTCTTGCCAGTTGCCTCTAGGCTTTAGAGCTGAGAGGCCACTAGCGAATTGCAATGAGAGTGAGTCAGTAGCATCATCGGTTGGATAACCTTCATGGCCACACACTCCAGAGAGAGGTCGGTGTGCGTGTGTGAGAGAGAAAGTGTGTGGGAGAGATGCTTTTCAGCTGATGTCTATAGAGAGAGAGAGAGAGAGAGAGAGAGAGCAGCTGTGCAATGGCGGTGAGGGTAGGCCTATGGGCTAAGTGCAACTTGTCTTATCCCCAACAAATTCAGACCTAGTGTTATCTGCGTCCGCCCACTATATAATGGTGAGCTCAAGCCCTCACCACTACGCATGCAAGCACGCCCAATAGCTTATCTCACACCATCCTCACAGCTTATCTTGTTCAACGTGCTCAAGGAGCTGCATGGCTTCATCTTCTGCTCCCGTCTTGCTTCTGCTTCTAGTATTGGCAGCCGCAGCTTGGAGCTCCTCAGTACGAATGGTGGATGCGCAAGCCTGCTCACAGCCTTGCTGCGGAGCGCTACCACAGGGCGGCACCGGTTTCTGCTCCACTGGCGAGTGCTGCAGCCAGTATGGCTTTTGCGGCGGGCCCAATGATAGTGCCTATTGTGGCAGCGGCTGCCAATCCCAGTACGGCCGTTGTGACGCCGCCGCCACCACTAGCACAACCACCTCCACCAACACCACCGCTGGGGGAAACAACTAGTAAGCTGGCGAGGCACCCCGCCAGCTGCTTGCTGGCATTGGTGGTTAGGCTTGGGTAGCTATATAAAGCGGGGCACCCCTGCTAGCTGCTTGCTAGGGTTGGAGGTAGGGTATGTCTTGAGTATGATGCTTGTACTAATAAGTAGTGGCCACCACCCCCGCTAGCTAGCTGCTTGCTAGGGTTGGAGGTAATTGAGTATGGGGTTAATATGATGCTTGTACTAATAAATAATGGCCACCATGTATTGAGTACGATATAATATGATGCTTGTACTAATAAATAATGGCAACCATGGATTGAGTACGATATAATAAATAATGGCCACCATGTATTGAGAACGTCAATTGATTTTTTTTCGATTTGAACCGATGCAAAATACATTGAAGGATGGTTTATTCTAACACTGGTTGACACACTTGTCGTATCAATGTTTCTCGTGTCTATGAGCTGATTGTGCGACCTTCCAATGGCTGTGCTCGAAAAATGGTATTCTAGTGTGTTTCTATTGGCTAAAATGAAGAAAAGGTTCAAAATTTAGGGTGAAATTTAAGTAGGCTTTTTTTTAAGTATCAAATGAAACTTATATATAATAAACTGGCGAATAGTAATACTATCGAAAACCAAACCAAATAGAAATTTTCTAAACAAAGCCAAATAGTCATTTAAACTTTGCCTTTATTTTGATATTGAAAAACAAGCTCTTTTTGACCACCAGCTACCATATCGATAATGAGCATGGTAGGGTCATTCTTACAATTGACTTGAATATCCTAATATGTAAGCAATTACAGTTGAATACTTGCCAGAGAAACAAAATTGTGTTTGTCATGTCTCAAGCTATTAAATTTGTCACTTGCGGTGTTCCTTCCCTTAGTGTTTGTTTCTACTTTATACAAAATGGCCCTAGCAAATAAGATAATACTCTTGTTGGTTCATGTATCTCTATGGATTTGTTGATGTATATAACGAATGGCTTACTTTGTACTTTGGTTTTGAATGTGAAATAACAATAAAGGCTAGTATCTTCTATAGGAAGAGGAAGAGAGGAGGGAAATAGAAAGCCACACAGGTTGAGAATAATAATCTCAACCTGATCCTCACACAGGTTGGAACTAGGGGTTGGTATAGGGAATGTTGTTGAAGATACTCCTCTTGCGTTGGTCTTGTGGCCTCTAGTAGTTCGTTGGAGGGGTAGGATGGTAGGCATGAGCAAGCTGGAGAGCTCATTCCAAATTGCATAGAATGGTGACCCAAATGGTCACATGTGTTTCTCCCACGGTTTATAGCCAAGCACGGAGAGGTGTGGCTTAGCTGCGCCAATAGGAGTAGGAGATAGTCATTATAATAACTTAATAGCGTCAAGCAAAGAAGGAGAGGGTAGATAGCCGGATCAAGCTTACGCCGTGGCTCTGCTGCGCTAACGGGAGGAGGAAGGCGATCGTCATTGTTGTGGTGGAGATGCACTTTAGTGACGAAGACCTACTCCTAATTTGGCACATGACAAGCTCAGAAATCTTAGCATAGATATATATATAATATAAAACTAACCCCTCCCTTTCACCTTTCCACTCTTAACTTTTTAAATAAACTTCTCTTTTTAAAAGAAATCTACTTGTATTTTTTTCCCATCTTACAAATACTTTTTGTCTATATCTCTCTCTTTTTAAACAACCCCCTCAAATATTTTTTTCTTTTTTACAAAAAGAAAAAAGAAAAAGAAAAAAAAGATTCAAACGCCAAAAAGAAACAAATCTCATACATGGAAGCAACAAATGAAGTATCAAATAGATGAATGTCCAACATGTGAATTTGCATAACGAGGCAAAGGTGGATGGTCGGCCACACAATCTTCCACGGCACTGACCAAATTTTAAGCTTCTAATTCATTGTAGCTTTACTTTAAACTCACCACAGCTTTTCTAATCAGATTGTTTGATTAATTTTTCAAATGTATATCTTAACGTATATTGTATAGCAACCACTGGAATCAATAATTAGCATCCTTGATGTTTTGCATGTGTATATTAGAGAGCAACAATAGAGAGGTCTCTCTCCAAGATCATTGACTGAGGCAGGTATATTCTTTTACGGCCACTATTTCCAAATTCATACAAGAAGAAAGATAACTTTTGTCACATTGAGTAAGGCTCCTTCGCTCGAATTCACAAGTCATGAATAAGTGAAATTATCGAGCAAAATGTTTCTAGGAGGTGCAATTTAATCTCAAACCACATATCTCTACAAGACTCCTTCAAGTAGCATTCGCAATGCTGGTAACGGTATTTGTGGATTTGTTTGCAAAGTCAAGAATACGGGTTACAAAAATAATGTTAATCTGTGAAAACATGCAATACATGGATATGCTTGAAATCCTTGACAGAGGATGTGATACAAAAGGAAAAGAGAAATGTAATTTGCTTTGTTGAAATGAAAATGTGTTGTAGGTATGTCTTTCTGCTACAGACGTATACACAGAGTACATTATAAATTAGTGCCAATGGATCGAGACATGGATGAGAATGCTCTAATTGAAATTACAATTAAACTCAATGATAGAGTGATTTCAATGGTAACTATTGGTGAAAATTATAGTCTAAAACAGTTACGACAAGATATCATAAATGAGAGCCAAACAGAATTGCAGTTTGACTTTCATTTTAGAGTGGGCCACAAGTAGGTAAACAATCCAATGCTCTCAAAATTCATAATATGACGAATCCTAAAATAATTTTCTTTACTATATAGGTGTCATCGAGATGTGAGCAATGCATATATTGTAAAGACCTACAAGACAAACAGTTTGACACTAACGTGTACGTGACCTTGATTGTTATTATTTTGGAGAGTTTTGACTTTGACTGCATTTCAAACTAGAAGATCGAAGAGGGGAACGAGACAAAATTGCAAGACACACTTTAAACAAAGAAGACAACAACAACGCGATATTGGTCGTTAGGAGTTGGGTTCTATGTCATATCATGTTGTTGTGGTCGTTTGTTGAATGATGTTTAAACAAATTGGAACATACACTTCCAGAGCTAAACGACCACAACAATGTGATACTAGGTCATTCTATCGACATGTATACCCCCCACTACAAGACACTACTGCCATACATGCGTTCCATATACGCGATAAGTTATGGGCGCATGCATGGTCGCGCATGTATTTGAATAGTATCGGGCGCGTGTATATTGGCATCTAAATTTGTGCGTATTTTACTTTAGGTAACGCGTCTAACAACGCGTGTATACTGGCATCTAAATTCGCGTGTATACTGGTTTCAGAAACGCGTGTATAAGCGAGTGTATATACACGCAATTATACACGCATCAATACATGCTTTATTAAAAAAAACTAAATTTCTTTACAAAATTAAAAACTATTTTCTTTAAACCATCTCATAGTACATTACAGTATATATCATTACACAATCCCATTACATGCATTTATAACAATGAAATATATTCAAAAATAAATCATGAGATAGTTAAAAGATAACATATACAATAGAAATGTCATCAATTTAGAACGATACAGTGATGGATTGGTTAGGGTTCGATCTCATCTTCAATAAGATCCATCTTCATTGCGGCTTGTTACATCCTCCATATACTCCATATCACCCAATGAATGTATTATACATCACTTTGGAACGTGGTGCAATAGGGATGACGTACCATCATTTAATGTCATGCACCATTGGCAGATAGATAACCTACTCAAATACACATACTGCAGTAATTAATTAGCATATCAAAAGTCAAGGGGTACGCGAGCTTAGATATATATGTACATGAAACACATTAGTAAAAAAATGCATACCTGCTCACATTGTTGTGGCAATACGAGCCTATCTTTCTTTGTTTGCCAAAACTTTGTAGAGTCAATAGTTACATAGCCACTTGCATGGTGTTTTATCGTTGCATTAGGCCCTTTTTCCACCACGTTCATTTGCCATTTGACATCCAAAACATACACAAAGAAGCGACGAAAGTCAAGCCTAAATATGTCTTAGATTGTGCCACAATAATCATCCATTTTTTCATTAGCTCCCTCAAAGCTACTAATGACACCGCAATCTTGTGTATTCCTCTTTTCATCAATTCTTTGTGTTCGAAAATGCTTGCCTTCCCACCATATAGCATTGAACATAGTGCATTGGACCAAATAGAAGCAATATTTGTGTAAGCAATGTGAATAAATATTAAAAGCAAATCACTTACAACTAATGCAAAACATTAGTTCTATGTATCTTTAACATGCATCCTCGTGCATACTCCCATTCTTCCGCCGTGATATGCAGCCCCTCGTCCCTCTCTCTGCTCTCTCCATTTCCTCATGAAACCAATCAACATGGATATCATTCGGAAGTGTTGCTAGATGCTTAGGGTACGTCTTACGAGAGCCATGTTGCCTCCGAAAGAGAGCTCTTTCTGCTTGCCTTTTTGTCTTTGCATCCTCATATCTTGTAACCCATCTGCTCATATCACTATTAAGGATGCAAGTGAAATTGAGAGCATCAATCAATGGTTTGTCAATTACTTTACTCTGTCCTTTTCCTTGAGGCACAGTAGAGGTCATCCTCAAGTCCTCTTCATTGCTCCATAGTCGTGGCAAAGAGCTGTCCACCTGACCAAGAAATTCTTGTATCAACCAACCCTCGGCCATCCTTCCTTCGGGCCTTGCACTTTGCCTCACAAAGTTTTTTAAGGTCTTCATGAAGCACTCTAGGAAGAACATCCAACGTGCATGCACAGTGCCACATAAAGCAATTTTGTGCACTAAATGCACAATGAGATGTAGTTGACTTGTGAGAATGGACGAGGTACATCAAAACTCTTCACATCTGTTCTATACCTTGCTTCACCACAAGTGGGACAATGTCGAGTCTCCTTATGCGTCCCACGAAAGAGAATGCAATCATTGACACATGCATGTTTGCGATCATAATCCAATCCTCCAAGAGATGTCACATAGCGCCTCGCTATGTCTCTTAAGGTGGGTAGTCTATTTCCCTTTGGAAGCATGTTTGATAATAGCTTGCATCTAATATCATCAATTAGTCCTAAACCCTAAACCCTAAACCACTAATTCAAATTTGCAAGTTAGAATGCTTACTTCAATAATGCGTCAAGACTTGCATTGCTCCATTCATAAACTGTTTGTATATTGAGTAGTTCAAGTGAAGCACGTAAAATAGAGAATGTGCACCCTTCAAAAATCGGTGTCGAGATGAAGCCTTGTAAAGATGCTCTTGTTCCATATCATCATCGTCCATACCTTTGGGATCATCCCTAAAAAGATACCGCACCATATCATCAAACACTTCCTCTTCCACAACTTCGTGGGGTGCAGGGCTATTGTCATCCCTTTCCCACTCATCTCTGACAATAGATCCCGAAGCTCCAGCATCATCTCGTCGACGCTTTGCATACTCTCGTCGCGCGTAGGGCACCATGTTAGGGTGTGGTACTACATCCTCCTTCAATTAGAGTATATATATTACAACTCCATTAATTTAATTTGGATACCATGAGTCATTTGAATACTATCAATTTACATCCACTCACCTCTAAACCTGTTTGATTCCATTCTCCATACATGGAGATGTGATTCAAGGTAATTCAACACGCTCGTACAATGCATCCTTGACATTGATTACACATACACTTGATCCTTTGTCCCAACCACACATCGCGATTTACGATGATGCATTGTCTCATCCTCACCAGAACTGCCTGAGGAGGTTAATGACATCCTATGTACAAAAGAGTAAACACAAAATCATAATCAGTTTTTAATGAAAGTATAAAAATCGCATGTATAAACGCGGCTATATCCTAAAAATCGCGTGTATCAACGCGGCTACATCCTAAAAATCGTGTGCGGCTATATCCAGAAAATCGCGTGTATAAGCGCGGCTATATCCAGAAAATCGCGTGTATAAACGCGGCTACATCCTAAAAATCGTGTGTATAAACGCGGCTAAATCCTAAAAATCGCGTGTGTAAACATGGCTGATTTATTATAAACGTGAAAATACATGCGATTTTACACGCGACGACCTGTCCATACCTAAAAATAAACCGCCTTCTCCAAATAAACATTTTCAAACTAAAGATTTGCTCTCCTTCGTCGCCGCCTCTTCCAACAAAGCACTAAACCTAAGTGCAAGGAGCAGACAAGAAGCACACACAGGTGAAGAAAACCAGCCAAAAAGAAGACTCACTTTTTCAGAGGTGAGTCAATTTGTCCTTTGTCCTGTCTCTTTCCTTCCATTTGTTTATGCTATTGTCTCTTTCCTTTATGCGTTTGTTTCCGTCCTTCTCCTTCTCTGGTTGCCATCTGGTGAACAATTGTGATAGTGGGCGACAGTGAGCTTTTTATAAGGACAATTTATCGGAGGTCGGTCGCTTTCAAAAAAAAAATTCGCAAGCCACGTGTAAGAATGCGTGTATGTCTGCGTGTATGCTGTCTGCACAGATGTTCACGCGCATATACACGCATTTTTTGACAGGTGTATATACGCGACTGTGTTTCACCCATGCTTGCTATCTAGGTTCTTCAGAGAGATGATCCCATCTGCATATGGCTTGCCTTCACAAAATCATATGTGCTAGCTTGCATTTGTGCTTTGATGAAATCATGTATATACTTTTATTTTTACAGATTCTTTATGGATCCACCAGGTTCTTTATCCGATCCATTTGCATACAACAATTGGCTGATGGAGATGCTAAATCATTTTGGACACCATCCTAGTCCAGTTGAGCTTACAGAGTACATGTATGCCCATCCCCCTCCTTCCATGCCTGGTATCTATACCCCGCCCGCGAGTATCCAGGTCACTCCACTGCCGTCTATGCCTGCGAGTCTGATGAGACAGCATGCAGCTTCTCCTCTTCCACGCCCACCGAGGAAACATACCCCGTCCCAGACACACTCACGCACACCCTCCCAGGCACCGTCACGTCAGGGCTCACAGCCACCATCACGTACTCCCTCAGAGCCACCGTCACGTCAGGGCTCACAGCCACTGTCACATAGACAATCCCCCAGTCGTGACTCCAACCGCAGTAGTAGGAAGAGTGGGAGTGGAGGATGCGGCAGGTGCTTTGGTGGGGGAGGTAGTAGGGCATGCGGTGAGAGAGGAGATAGATGGAGAAGGGTTAGAGGAGATAGTGAAGATGAGGAGGAGATGAGAGAGGTGGAGGGAGTGATCTGCTATGATGTGACGGATAGGGACGGGATAGTGATGGTTGCGAGGGGGAAAGAGGTAACGGAGTACATGCGTGGGGTAGTATCAAACTTGTATAGAAATTGTTTTATTAGATTTAAAGATCAAAATAGCCGATTAGTTGGGGAGGTGATAGATGCTGTACATAGTCGCTGTACATAGTCGGTACCCCAATCCCCCACATGCGACATTCTCGGATGTATGGGAAAGGACGCGAATAAGGGAGATCTTAAGTAATAAAAGATCTCACCTTAAGAAACTCGCGTACAATGATGGGCTAAATGTAGCTGCGGTGGGTGGCTATCGTGTCGAGAAACCTGCTGCGCACAAACGCAAGTGGAAGGAGGCAAAGAAACGAGCAGAGGGTGGCGTGAAGAGTAGGCAGCATGTGGAGGCACGACGGATCCAGATGGAGACCATTGGATCTTTGCATTTTGGATCTGGTGGCGTCGCGTCATGGGAGGCAGAGTTTGTAAGTATCTTGCCACTTTATTTGATTGTTTACTTAATTCATTAATTCTATGATTGTTTTAATCTTACAAATTGTGTTAATCATGATACAGCGATGGGTTACGGGGAGGAAGCCCACAGCTCACGATACTGGGTATGCTCGTCGGCATAGTAGACGTGACATGTGGACCCTCTTTAGAGCCGAGGGACGTATTAGGAACGCACAGTTTGAGATGGCCATGAGACCATACAGTCGACAGGTACAAGCTACTAATGATCCACCCGCCGCCACTGCAGAGGGTGGACATGAGCACTACTCATCGGACATTCCGACCGATGTGAGCTCATCTGATCTCATGGAGGGAGCAGCGAGTCATCATCTGGGTCTGAGTAGTACTCAGACTTATAGTAACACATTCCATATTGAGGATGTGGTTGTATATATATTTTTGTAACTGAAGCCATGGGCTACTTCGACATATGGACTCCCTTGTATATATATGTACACATATAATTTTGATAGTAATATTGAATCATGAATCGATAGTATTGCATTCATGGATATCTTGAATCGTGTATTGACAATGTATGCATTCATGTCGTTCTTGTCTTAAATCTTCCTCGTGGATGGTCCAATGCACTCAAAAAAAAAAATCCAGAGAGTGTTATTGGGTGCTGGAATGCTGGAACAGCATTCAGGTAATACTCTCTAGATTTTTTTTTTGCTCTCTGTTTGCATGTATAGACGTGTCAACTCTGCAAAAAGTCACGTGTATATACATGAATAATCTGCGAAATACGCGTGTATAGACGCGTCAAATCTATAAAAGTCGCGTGTATATACGCGGATAATCTGTGAAATACGCGTGTATAAGCGCAGCTAAACTGACAAAATGCGTGTATACACCCTTCTATCGGCGCGTCTAAGTGCAGCTAAACTGACAGAACGCGTGTATACGCCCGTGTATCAGCGCGTCTGACTATTCCTATACACGCGATTTTACATGCATGTCTCTGGCTGCGATTATACACGCATGTCTCTGGCCGCAATTATACACACGCTAATACACAGGTCCGTTACTTTTTTTCCACAAGTCACTTTTAGCGGCTAGGAGCGTAGGTATGAGTCCGATCCCTTGTAGTGCCGTATCGCGTTGTTGTGGTCGTTTTGGAGGATAAGAAAAATGCACTTTATAGCACCTCATCACACCATTAAAACTATGTTTGCCCTTTCTTATGTTTGAATGAAGATTTTTAAATGCAAAATCTTATGTTTCAGTAAACGACCATAACAACGTGATATGGGACATTCTACATGGACTTTCGACCCACATCACGTTGTTGTGGTTGTTTTGTGTCCATATTTGTTTTGTCATTCGAACTATATCCAATGGACTAAGGTGCCAAGTTCGAGCTATCTGCCCCATTTTTTTGAAGAATGCCGCTCCATGGTGGTGAGATGGTTTGTTGTCTCACAAAGAGCGAAGTACTATGACTATTGTGCTGCCCTCCTTAAATGGCTATCTGTAATTGTTCATATTTCAAGGTTACAGTTGTTTTACACAATGTTCTCATCACTCCTCCTCGATGGAGAGTTTGTAACAAAAGTTTTATGCGTATATAGTGGCATTTCAATTCATTAAACAAATCTCACTTTCAATTTTATCATGTAGGTTGTGACAGAGGACCATGAAACCCTCCATTGGGTGTTCCATAATACAGATATAACTAACATAATTAGGAGGCAAAATGAAGGAGAAATTCTTCATGTAGAAGATATAGGAAGCTTCACTGTGGAATCGCATATGGCAGGTATGGCTTGTATTAGAGAATGATACCAAAAACATTCCCAAATAGTTCTTCTAAATAGGAAGAATTTAATAATAATTCTTTTGCTAGAATATTTTAGGAGACTTAAAAACACTCAAGTGAATGTAAAGGCTGGAAATGTAAAGTGCCCCTACCTATACTGCATGGAACATGCAAGTACGATGGACAAAAGAAACTGGTCACAGTCTCATAAACAAGCATGAGAAAGATCCAAACTTCTGACCTGTGGTGCTAGATATTCCTCTTGCAACAAGAGTACATATCTGCACATTGCACGCACTATGTAGGATAATTGAGAAACTTGTATTCCTGTACATTGGATTTGCTTACACGAAAACAAGACACGACCACAACAATGCGATGGTGGTCATCCTCTCACTAAGATTTGTCTGTATCACATTGTTGTGGTCATTCAAACGAAACATACCTTCATACCTTCATTCCTTCATTTATCAAAACATAAGATTTTTCATTCAAACATCTTCATTCAAACGAAACATACCTTCACACCCAAAACGACCACAACAACGGGATATGGGGTATACTTGCCGGTAGGATGACCTAGTGTCGCGTTTGTGGTGGTAGTTTTGGGGGGGATGGAAAGGACTTCCCATCTTGCATTTCTCTTTGCTACAAAAACAACCACGACGATGTGATATGACACATACTTACTGGTAGAATGCCCTCCCCTCACGTTATTGTGGTAGTTTTTGTAGATAGAAGGGGCCTCACCTCTAAAACTTTATATCCACCAAAGCGACCACAACAGTGCGATACAGAGTATAATTACCAGTGAGATGACCTCCCAACACGTTGTTGTGGTTGTTTTGGTGGATACAATGTTTTTTCAGGTACCTACATTAAACGAGCACCTATTTAGAGGTTGTATCTCACAGAAACATGAAAATGACATAGAAATCAGACGACGACCCCAATAGCAAATATCGACATAGAAATCCAAAAACTATGGAATCAGTCAAAAACCTAATGCACGTCACTGTAGTACCTATGCCATGTCATGGAATCAGCCACGGAATAACGTAGTCATGAGGACGAAGACGATGACATAGAAGCAACAACATATTCATGAAGACAAAGGCAAAGATACAGACGAAGACAACGACAAAGACACAGAAGCAACAAAGGTCGGGAGACCCATGATGACGAACATGACAGCATGCACAATTAAATATAGCATTAATTGGCATTGAATGCACAACATGGAAAATGTTTGAGTATGTCAATCACATCATGCACTTTCCGTCAGTTTGGGTCACGTGGAAAAAGTATGTCTTTGAGCCCTTTACCCGAGCCTACCCAATGTTCCCACTCTCATTCCATTTTTTGTCGTTTCCTCATCACTTGTCCTTTGTTTGAGTCTGAGTCCTTCACTAGGCCTTCATCAATCCCTGCATCCATCCATTATGGAGGTAACTCTTACCCTTTTTAGCCAAAAATAAAAAGAATAATTTCATACCACAAATGACCCAAGCCACCAAATATTCTGGGACCCTTTTTTGTATTGTGTTATCCAATGCCTTGTTCATTATGTGATTGTTATTCTCTCTTTTTTCCTTTGCTTCACAACTTCACATTCATCAAGTTTGATAACAAACTTAAGCACTCCTCTAGTCTCTACCAAGGTCGTTCCAAACAATTGGACCATTGCCTTTTGTAATATTTTCAAATCAAAGAAAATATTGTTGGTCTTATCATATCTTATTTCTTCGTCATTATTAAGGTAGGTGTCTTTGATGTGAAAAGGCTGACCAAGCCATGTTCCGATTTGCTCATTGAGCACCACATGTTCTCTCCTAACATGATATGGTTTTGGAAGAAGTGTAGCCCAAATTCTGTTTTCTTTGTTAGCTTGAAAATCTCAGGATACCCCTTTCTCCCTATGCCAACATCATAAAGACATTTTTGTATATCAAGAGCTTGAAATACCTGACTTTTCTTTGTATACTGTTCTATGAATGTTCGTCGTACTTTCTTATACTTCTTCTCCTTGAGCATCTGGCCTACCATCTTTGAAGATAAAAACTTGGAATATTGTCTGGCTAGTAAATTCAATTCCATGTTTTCTTTATTTGGATATAGGAGACACTTGAAATGAATTCGTCTTGTTATAAATTTACAAGTTACATGCACTAAATGTTGTATCATAGAAATGTAGAAGTTTATTACCTTGCAGCTTGTATTATTTTCTTGACTCCTCCACCACTTGGATTAAGTTGCTCTATGTTACTCACATTCCTTTTTCTTTCTCTCATGCCAATTCTTGTTTCTTTTACATGTGCAACCTCTAATTTCTTGTCACTCTCCTATATTGTTTTAGATTGAGACTCTATTTTGCACAAGAGCTATGAACTTCTTTCTTGAAGAGAGATGTACACATGTCGTCACAAATGACTATACTCCAATTGTGCTACAGAATTCAAGTCTTTTAGAACTCTATTCGATTGGCTTAGTGCATTGAAATAGCCAAGTAGTCCTTGGTGACTATCACCAACACATCTAATTGATGAGGCTGGATTTGAGAATGAGGGTGTGCTTGAGGTTAAAGGATTATTTGGATACATAGATCCATCACACCACAAGTCTATATGCTTTGAGCTTGAAGTTCTCATCTCTTCCTTCTCTCTTTGATTGATTGAAAGCTGTGGTTGATTTTGTTTCTTCAAAGGTGCATATTCTTCTTCAAGATCAATATGCATATGATATGGCTTCCTCTTCTCTCCCATATCAATGTGATGCAACTAAGTCACAATGTAGCACAATGATGAGCTTGCAATAGCCCGAGTTCACGAGAAATGCACTTGAATGTCTAAAATGGGAGAGAAAAGTCACTGGAAGGAAAATCCTTTGCCAAAAAGGAAATAAACATGCTTAGAAAGTGCATTAATGAGAGCGTGTTTCCATCAATATTTATTATGCACCCATAGGATGGCGGTATATTCTCTTTGTTCTTCAGCATTTAAGGTCTAAACCACCATGTTGATTATCTCTCTCTACAAAAACAAAAAAAAGGGTAAAAAATCCTTCCTTTTTTCAAATTTTGGGCCACAAAAAATAGGGTGACGTAGATTATCTTATAGGGCTCCAAAATGAGTCCTGATTTCCCCTAATGTTAGCATGTAACCATCGAACTACATCGACTTTCAAGGGAATCTTTCCTGAGCAGTAGTAGATAATCATGCTACACAAAGAGAACAATTCAATCTAGCTCCTCACCAGCTCAAAAGACACTTTTAGACATGCCTTTTCACCTCTTGTTAATGGTTTCTGAGCCTGCGCGATCATCCTCTCACCTACTCTCTCACGCAAGGACTTCTTTACGGTCCCTTCCGTCATTGTCGTTTACGCATGCCCTCTTCATCTTTGTAAGATTCCTCCCAAGCCCTGAATGATATATAAGCTCTCACCTCAATCCCTTGTAATCGTCCCCTATTTCAGAATGCAAAAAAAATAATGTTTTCTCTTGTTGTTTTGGCCTAGAGAGAGGAAATATTCTAGAGAGAGGTAATTCAAAATTGAGATATTTTTTAATATAAAGTTTCTCCTATATCTAAGATGAACTCCCCTAAAACATAAGTTCAAAATAAATTTTCCAATGTGCATTAATAATTAATTGAATATGTGTATTAAAGGCCTTAGCCTAAGGGTCCACATTTTCAAATAAATTTTCCAATGTGCATTAATAATTAATTGAATATGTGTATTAAAGGCCTTAGCCTAAGGGTCCACATTTTCATGGATTAACGCCCAAATAAGGTTCCAATGGGCCAATAGGATTAATCCAAGTGTTGGGATGACAAAAATGCAAAGAATAAAAGAAAATATCCCAAAAATAAGTAAATGCTCACATAAGATGAAGAGTTGACTAAGTACAAGGTTTATTAGTTAAAAATTAAGGTTTATTAGTTAAAAATTAGGATTTATTAGTTAAAAATTAGGATATTTTGGTAAAATGATGAATTTTTTACACCTCAATAAAGGAGGGAGAGCCCCATCAAGTAGGCACCTTTTTTATCATCATTACTTGGCCTTTTTTAATTAAAAAATTTAGATATTTTTCTCTCCTCTCTCTTGATGCAAATTGGATCAAAAAGGGAGCCAAACTGATCCAAATCTTGTCCGAATTGGGTCAAACTGAAGCTCGAAGCCTCTAGAACCTAGTTGGACTTGGTTAGTGGCCTCCCTCACCTATAAATAGATCCTCATTCCTTTGTATTTTTATCTTTAAGTAATTACATGCTAGTATTATCTTCATTTTTAGTGTAATTTCTATTATCCCTCTATTTTGTCTCTTCTTTTGGGAGCTTTGGAGCTTCTCTATTCTCCATCCTCTCTTGGAGATTACCCTCCCCCTCTTGGTGGCCAAGGACTTTCTTGAGGGCTTCACTTCTATCCAAAGAATCAAGCCAAAATCAAGGGTAACCTCCTATTTAATGGGTTTTTCTATTCCTCTCACAATGATTTTCTTCTTCTCAACCCCTCTAAAGCTTTCAATGGAATGGTTTTCTTCTTCTCAACCCCTCTAAAGCTTGAGAAGTTTTCAATGGAATGGTTTTCTCTTGAAATCAAGTTTTTCAATGATTCATAATGTTTAATCAGATTAATGCTAGTCTTTATGCTTAATTATAATGTTTTCTTTAAGAAAATCTCTATTTTGGAAAGATTAATCATATTTATGATTAGATCATTGTTAGAAGGATGATTCTCAATGATAATCTCTTTAATTTAATCAAAACTCTAGGCTTGATAAGCTAGAGAAAGAGATTAGAAATTTTCATGATTTTTAATCCAGTAAAAATGATGGTTAATTCTTTTAAGCTTCATTATGAGTAAGAAAAATTATATTAACTCATTATAAATTGAAACACGGTTATACTAACGTTTTTAGTTCTAAATGAGGATTGGTTATTTTAGAATAATCAAGATATTTATTCATAATTATGCTTATAATTATGTTATGTATGCATAATTTAATTTTAATCTAAAAGAAGTGTTCCTATCATATTTCCATTACAAGTATTCATTTTAAAATTAAGAATAAAACATTCTCATTAATTGTAACAAAGCTATGGTAAAATTTTCTCGAAAAAAGATAAATCTTATTTTTATGCATAATTTTAATAAAGCAAAAAGAGAAATTCCTATCATATTCTAGGTATAGATATTTTATGCTAAAAGAATGATTTTTATCATATTTATGAAAACTACTTTTATAGTATTTATGCATATTTATTTAATTAGAGAAAAGAGAAAATTTTGATATATTTATTTTCATGCATAAAAATTTAGGTGCAAAAACAGGAATTTTTGTGATATTCGAGATTCAAACATTTAAAGGTTAAAAAAGGAATTTTGGCATATTCCAAGATATGGATATTTTTATTTGTTTAAAAGAAAAATTTTTATTGTATTTTAAGTTAAAAAATGCATTAAAAATCAGGGCAACCCCATAAGAGTGCCAGCTCAGCCCTACAGCATCAATACAAAGTAGTCTCAGAACTCCCTCCTAGAATTAGGGAAACCAGAGAGAGAGAGTTCCATCTCAGATTGCAGCAGCTAGAGCCATCACAATAGTTGAGAAAGTGGAGGAAGAAAAAGGAAAGATCTATGCCGCCATTGAGCATCAGGGGTAAAATAATCAATTCTCAATCCTCCAAACTCCAACAAAGTACAAGGGTAAGAAATTCAAGCTTTTGATTGATTCAAGTAGTACATATTCTTTTATTTCCCTAAGGATGTCTACCTAAGTTAGTCCTAAATCAAAAATCAGGAAAACCTATGCAAGTGGAATTGGCCAGTGGAAAGATTCTTTTCACACACCTTGAGACAACCGTATTCAGTTTAATCTAGATGGGAACGTAACAGATTGCCAGTTCATAGTCCTACCCTTGGGAATCTATGATGGAATCCTTGGAATGGATTGGCTCCATAAGAATCAGGCGGCTGACATTCACTATCACAATGGAGCCATCTCTTTCCTTGACCTTCAAGGGAATAAAGTTCAAGGAACTGGAATTTTCGGATCCCCAGTGCTGCAATTAGTCAAAGCTTCTAAATTGTTAAAGGGACTCAGAAAGAGGCAAGCTGTTTATGTCGTTAAAATGAATCCAGTAGATAGAAAATTCAAGGCTAAGGAACCAGAGTTGTTAAGTGATTATGCTGATGTGTTCTCCCAGAAGAGCTGACTGAGATGCCTCTGACTCGCGAAGTAGATCATGAGATAGAGTTAACCCCCGGAGCTCAGCTAGTAGCCTAGCGTGCATACAAAATGCCAGTTCCAGAAGCCATAGGACTTAAGGAGCAGTTAAGACAACTGCTCCTAGAGAGCAAGGATTCGTCAGACCAATGTTTCACCTTGGGGTGCACCCGTTCTCTTTCAGAAGAAGAAAGATGGAACGTTAAGACTCTGTATTGATTACAAAGGATTGAATCAGTTCACAATTAAAAATAAGTATGAACTTCTGGATTGGTTAAGTGAAACTTAAATATTCACAAAGATAGATCTCAAATTCGGGTTTTACCAGATCAGAATCAAGAAACAAGATATCCCAAAGACAGCTTTCAATACTTGCTATGGGCATTATGAATGCACAGTCATGCCATTTGGATTGACTAATCCAAGCAGTCGTAGAGATTGGCCGGAGCCTAAGATGGTGAAAGAAGTCAGAGGATTCTTAGGATTAACCGGGTAGTATCGAATCTTTATACCCATATATGCTCAGATAGCATCCCCTTTAACTAACCTTCTCAAGATGAGTACCCTATATTCAGTGGACTGCTATGTGTCAGAGTGCCTTTGATAAGCTAAAGACATCTTCAGTAACCAACCCTGTCCTTAAGTTGCCATATTTTTCCAAACCTTTTGAGGTAGATGCCAGTGTTTTTGCCTTAGGCAGTGCTCTTATGCAGGAAGGTCATGCAATACACTTTGAATTAAGAAAGCTCATAACACACAAGAAAAATTATGATGTCTATGACTTGGAAAAACTCTAGTAGTTTATGCTATGAAGTTGTGGAGACATTATCTCTTGGGACAGAGATTCACCTTGATGACATATCATCAAAGTCTGAAGTGGATCTTCACCCAAAGGGATCTCAACATGCGCCAAAGAAGGTGGATGCAGACCCTGCAGGAATTCGATTTTGAGATTAAATACCAGCCAGGGAAAGAAAATGTGGTAGTCGATGCGCTCATCAGTAGGAAGGCCTCCTTGCTCTTGCAACCAATAACATTCAGTTGTCAAATCCATTGATCAATGAAGTAAGGGAGAAAATCATGTAGGACAAATTCTTTGCCCCTATTGCTACCCTACTGATGCGGCAAAGAAAGACTCCTCAGGAAATGAGTCAATTTCTTGGGTACAAATTGGATGAAGGATGCATGTATTATAATAATCGGCTATGCATTCCCAAGGATGAGGGAATAAAGGGAAAGATTATGAGAGAAGTCCATGATATCCTGATAATTGGACATCCAGGGTTCATAAAAACCTACATGTCTGTGAAGAAAAGCTTCTTCTATCTAGGACTCAAAAAGGATGTACTTGATCATGTGCGGCAATGCTTAATGTGTCACAGAGTCAAGGCAGAGAGAGTCAAGATGCTAGGAAAGCTACATCCCCTAGACATTCCTAAGGATGAGGGAATGAAGGGAAAGATTATGAGAGAAGCCCATGATATCCTGATAGTTGGACATCCAGGGTTCATAAAAACCTACATGTCTGTGAAAAGCTTCTTCTATCTAGGACTCAAAAAGGATGTACTTGATCATGTGCGGCAATGCTTAATGTGTCACAGAGTTAAGGCAGAGAGAGTCAAGATGCTAGGAAAGCTACATCCCCTAGACATTCCACAGATGAAGTGGGAATGTATCAGTATGGATTTGGTCACTGGACTAATCAAGTTACAAGTCCATTTTTGTGGTAGTTGACAAACTAACCAAGGTTGCCCATCTGATTCTAGTAGAAGAAACCTACACTATAGTAGATGTTGCCAGAGTTTTCCTCACATCGAGATTCTGGACTGCATTCTTCGAAGCAGTGGGAACTTTCTTAGATCTTAGTACAACCTATCACCCCGAGAAAGATGGT
This sequence comes from Cibotium barometz, assembly GCF_041138505.1. Lineage (NCBI taxonomy): Eukaryota > Viridiplantae > Streptophyta > Polypodiopsida > Cyatheales > Cibotiaceae > Cibotium > Cibotium barometz. The sequence continues at coordinate 21,583,510 of NC_141079.1, read as the reverse complement.
CAGACTAAAAGAGTGAATCAGGTAAAAGAAGATATCCTTCGATCATGCTGAGGCAGAGAACCCAAGAAGTGGTTAAGCTATTTGCACCTGGTTGAGTTTGCTTACAATGCTTCTTATCACAGAAGTATCGGGATGAGCCCTTTCAAAGCTTACAATGCTTCTTATCACAGAAGTATCGGGATGAGCCCTTTTAAAGCTCTCTGTATGGAAAAGATTGACTTACACCATTAACTTGGTCTGACCCATTGATTAGGTTCGAAATGTTCAGACAAAGATGATATGGACCAGCAAATGTAATCAATCTGTAAAGATATTAAGGCTACCCAAGATAGACAAAAGCAGTATGCTAATAAAAAGAGATTAGAGAGAGTGTTTGAAGAATCAGATATGGTCTTCATTCGAGTACGATCCAAAAGAAGTTCTTTATCTTTAGGGAAGTACAAGAAGCTCTCCTAGATACTATGGACCATATGCTGTTATAAAGAAAGTAGGAGATTTATCTTATGAACTTCTTCTACCTTCCCATCTCAAGGTACATAATGTATTTCATGTTAGTTTACTTAAGAAGTATGTACCTAGCCCGAGTCACGTGCTTGATGATGATGAACAATTGGTTTCTCCGACTCAAGGTTAGATGGTACTCAGTCTTGAAGAAATCCTTAACGTTTGGGAGAAGGTTCTTACTAGGAGCACATAGAATTTCTGGTCAAGTGGAAGTTCTTCCCTTTAGAGGACGCCACTTGGGAGAAAGAAGAAGAGTTGGTAAAGGATTAGTCCCACTTTGCAAGATGAGGACATCTCGCATTTTTCAATGTAAGATTCCTCCTCAGCCCTGAATGATGTATAAGCTCTCACCTCAATCCCTTGTAATCATCCCCTATTTTAGAATGCAGGAAAATATTATTTTCCCTTGTTTTCGCCTAGAGAGAGGTAATTCCAAATTGAGATATTTTTTATATAAAGTTTCTCCTAATATCTAAGATGAATTCCCCTGAAACAAAAGTTCAAAATAAATTTTCCAATGTGTATTAGGAATTAATTGAATATGTGTATTAAAGGCCTAAGCCTAAGTGTCCACATTTTTAGAAATTTTTGGATTAAGGCCCAAATAAGGTTCCAATGGGCCAATAGGATTAATCCAAGTGTTGGAATGACAAAAACGCAAAGAATAAAAAAAATACCCCAAAAATGAGTAAATGCTCACATAAGATGAAGAGTTGACTGAGTACAAGGTTTATTAGTTAAAACTTAAGGTTTATTAGTTAAAAATTGAGATATTTTGGTAAAATGATGAATTTTCGACACCTCAGTAAGGAGGGAGAGCCTCGTCAAGTAGGCACCTTTTTTATCATCATTACTTAGCTTTTTTAATTCAAAAAAATGAGATATTTTTCTCTCTCCTCTCTCTTGATGCAAACTGGATCAAAAAGGGAGCCAAATTGAGCCAAACTGATCCAAATATGGGTCAAAGCTGGAAGCCTCTAGAATCTAGTTGGACTTGGTTAGTGGCCTCCCTCACCTATAAATAGACCCTCATTCTTTTGTATTTTTATCTTTGAGGAATTACATCCAGTATTATCTTCATTTTTAATGTAATTTCTACTATCCCTCTATTTTGCCTCTTCTTTTGGGAGCTTTGGAGCTTCTCTATTCTCCATATTCTCTTGGAGATTACCCTCCCCCTCTTGGTGGCCAAGGACTTGCTTGAGGGCTTCACTTCTATCCAAAGAATCAAGCCAAAATCAAGGGTAAGCTCTAATTTAATGGCTTTTTTTATTCCTTTCAATGATTTTCTTCTTCTCAACCCCTTTAAAGCTTGAGAAGCTTTCAATGGAATGGTTTTCTCTTGAAATAAGATTAATTATCTTTATGATTAGATCCTTGTTAGAAGGATGATTCTCAATGATAATCTCTTTAATTTAATCAAAACTCTAGGCTTGATAAGCTAGAGAAAGAGATTAAAAATTTTCATAATTGTTAATCTAGTAAAAATGATGGTTAATTCTTTTAAGCTTCATTATGAGTAAGAAAAATCATATTAACTCATTCTAAAAAAAAATCATATTAACTCATTCTAAAATGAAAGAGGGTTATGCTAACATTTTTAGGAATGAGGAATGGTTATTTTAGAGTAATCAAGATATTTATTCATAATTATGTTATGTATGCATAATTTAATTTTAGTCTAAAAGAAGAGTTCCTATCATATTTCCATTACAAGTATTCATTTTAAAATAGAAAATTGAACATTCTCAATAATTGCAGTGAAGCTATGGTAAAATTTTCTAGAAAAAAGATAAATCTTATTTTTATGCATAATTTTAATAAAGCAAAAAGAGGAATTCCTATCATATTCTAGGTATAGATATTTTATGCTAAATCAATGATTTTTATTATTTTTATGGAAAATACTTTTATAGTATTTATTAATATTTTTTAATTAGAGAAAATTATAATTTTTGATATATTTATTTTCATGCATAAAAATTTAGATGCAAAAAGAGGTATTCCCATGATATTCGAGATTCAAACATTTAAATGTTAAAAGAGGAATTTTTGGCATATTCCAAGATATGGATATTTTTATTTATTCAAAAGAAGAATTTTCATTGTATTTTAAGTTAAAAAAATGCATAAATTAATTTTGATGTTAAAAGAGAAGTTTTTGCCATAATTTCATGTAGGAAATTTTGGTATATTAAGGTTGAGGATCAAACTGTTGAAAAGAATATTTTAGATATTTCTATGCGGATAAATCAATAAAATAATACATACTCACAATTGGATTATTGGAAGAAGAGTTATTTTCCTGTTATTCTCGAATAAAACTATTTTTTTAACTCTATTGTGGCTAGGAAGGAATGAATTTTCATAAAGTTAGAATTTTCCCTAAGTCACCGGTTAATTTTCAGTTAATTAGAAGAAAAATCCTTAGGAATGAAAGTTCGGATTAAACCGAGTAATTTATGGTTAGACCACGACAATGAGTATGGCAGGCCAGTAAGATACTTGCCCATCTCTCGAATCTGAATCAAGCAAAACCTCGTGACCAATTCCAAATCTTTGATACGAAGAATAGACTACCGATTGAATTAGAGAAGTTTTCCTTAGACCGAATTCATCGAGAAATGAGTTGGAACTTATTGAATTTGATGGGTAAATTATCCTCATATGAGATTCATGATTTTCATTAAGAAAGTCTGGTTTGTGAGAAAAAGGGTTTTGTGGAATCAAACTCAACGAGAAATTCTTACTTGCATAGAAACTTTGTTTTTGAAAAGGACTGTTTTACGCCAGAATGCTGGAGGAAGTATTTGGTGTATGATTTAACTAAGGAGATATTCATTTGCAACAACTGGTGGTGGGGAGTCGTCAAAGGACGTCGCTCGTGACAAAGCCTGCCGAGTCTTGACCAGCCTTGGTATGGTTAAAATGGTGCGCTTCTAGTGGTACGATGGGCGAGGACCGACGAAGTGGTCCCTGAGTGAAGTGCTAGGACACCTAAGTAGGATCCTAGAGGATTCTGACCAGGTGATGCACAGGCTCGCGGTTGCTAGGACACCCATGCGTATGTCGAGGAAGATATGGATGGACTAGAAAGGAATTATTTATGTGAACTGGAATTTTATATTGGATCTAGTTGGTTGACTAGCTGGTCTTCAACGGAGGGTCCAGATGATATTTTTGTAAAATAATGGACTGGATATTTTGGAGGATTATGATCAGTAATACTATGGTTTCATTAAAAGATTGCTTTAAAGATAGCCAAATCTATGAAAAAGGCAATTTCATATTGGGTGTGTAAGTGGTGTCACTACCTTGAATTTTGCTTGAAGCACCGGCTAGGGGGCTTGGGAACTCTTTTCCTTGGTACCCGGGACAAAATAGAACCAAATTTTTATATAAAGGGATCCCACCTAACCCATGGGCCGGTTCAATTAGATCGGTGGACTCCTGCGATACAGTCAGATACGTTAAGTTACGCTAGTGAGAATAAGTCCCTAGAAGATTCTTGTTATGTGGGAAAGAATCAGTTGTGCCTCGCTTAAGGGGAAAAAAAGCGGTGATTTCTATGAACCAAGTGCAAGTCTTTTCCTTGATTTGGCCATGCGACCTACGGGTTCGGTCGGATTAGATCGGATAGTTAACGCCTTGACCCGTTAGATGATTTTCCTAGTAGAATCGTTCGTGCCTTCCAAGCGAGGGAAGTTTTTTCGGGCTTGGTTTCGGAGGAACCGCCGAGCTAGTCTCTTGTCCAGATATTCGTGGGCGAGACCCCGAGTGGGAAGCCCTGCCTTGCACGAGAGGGTGACCCTGCTTCCGCCGCCGGTGCAACGGAAGGGGCATCACGGAGAGGGCGGGGGTCTCACAATCTTAGCAACCCCAACATCCCCCCAATCCTCCCAGCCATTATCATTTTCATTTGATCAATTCTCCTGGAGACCCTCCATGCATGCGCCTCGTCACTATATCACTAGGTATACGAGGACATGCACGAACACGTGGTGAGGTATCCCCCACTCCCCCACGATCGCCGCCACCTAAAGCTCATGTTAACTCACGTAATCAATAAAAGGTATGCACACCTGAGGATCCCAAAGTTTCGGGTAGAGGAATATTTTGGTGTGTAAAAGGGGGATGGGGAGGTTTAATGATAATGAAAGAAGGGATGGGGTGTGGGTTAATGAGGGTATAAGAAGGGATGGATCATGGGGGCTAGTAGACCGTGGGTTAATGTGTGTGTGAGAAGGGATGAGGGGTGTTTTATGGTAATGTAAGAGAAGGGGCAATGTGGGTGTGAGAAGGGATGAGGGGTGTTTATGGTAATGTAAGAGAGGGGGGCAGGAATGGTAGGTAAGCATGTATGATATGAGAGAAAACGGGGAAAGGATGATCATTAATACCTTTGGGGGTCATTTTGAATGTTAGAACTTACGGGGAAAGAGGATATTTTTAATTAACAAAAATAAAAAAAGGGGAAAGGATGATCATTAATACCTTGGGGAGCTTGAATGTAAGGGGAAAAGGGTATATTTTTAATTAACAACATTTAAAAAGTAGAACTCTACACGTTCCTCCCCCGACAACCTTTCCACCATCGATTGTCACTGCCATGAGACTCTCCGCCCACGACCGCCTTCTTCGCCACCGTACTCCACCATGATAGGTAGCTACCACCCCACTTTCTTGTTGTGCCTCCTCACGATAGGCCGTGCTACCTTTGCTTAGCTCAGACGACCACATTGCTTGTGATGCTCCTACACAACCTGTGTGAGGCCTTCTGTGCGGCCTTCTATGCTAGGGTTTTTGAGCGTATATGTGCTAGGGTTTTTGTGCGGCCTTCTGTGCTAGGGTTTTTGAGCTTATCGTGCGCCATAGCCAGGAGTATCTCTTCGTCAATGCAGTGCGTCTCCACCATGACGACGGTTGCCTTCCTGCTCCCGTTGCATAGTCGAGCCATGTTAGCTTGCTGCTTACACTGGAGCCGGCCATCTCCCTTGCTAATGAGCTGACATCCACCTATCCACCCTTTTTCGTCTTTTCTTAGCGCTGTTGAGTTATGATAACGGCTACCTCCTACTCCTGTTGGTGCAGCTGAGCCATGCCTATCTTCGGTTGTAGCGATACAAAAGCTCGTTTCCTCTCCTTGCTGCTTTGCTGGATTACCTCCTCCATGCTGACCACCATAGCTCGTCGACAGCTCTTCTGCCTTGCCCCAGCCGCCACCTCTCCGTGCTTCGCTATACATTGTGGGAGAATGCACGTGTCATCATTTTGGTCACCATTCAATGCAATCTGCAATGATCTCTCCAACTTGTTCATGCCTAACATCCTACCACTCCAATGAACTACTGGAGGCCATAGGAATAACGGCAAGAGGAATATCTTCAACAACATCCCCTAAAACAACCTTTTCCTCCATAGGATGAAGGTGAGGATCAAGTTGAGATTGTTAGGCTCAACATGTGTAGCTTTCTATTTCCCTCCTTTCTTTCTCTTCCTATAGAATATACCTTCCTTTATTGTTTTTGCACTTTCATTAGTTATATACATCAACGAATCCATAGGGATACATGAACTAACAAGAGTATTATCTTATTTGCCGGGGCCATTTTGTATAAAGTATGAAGGAACACTAGGTGAGAAGAAACACTGCAAGAGACAAATTTAATAGCTTAGAGGAACTAAATTCAATCCATTTTGCATGAAAAACACAATCTAGTTTGCATTGCAAATATTCAAAAGTAATTTCTTACATATTATGGTATTATTCAAATCAATTGTGAGGATGGCCCTACCATGCTCGTTATCAATATTGGAGCCAGTACTTGAAAAAAACATATTTTTCAACAATCAAAATAAGGACAAAGTCTTAAATCTATTCGGTTTTGTTCGGTTTTGTTCCTTATTTTTCAACAATCAAAATAAGGACAAACTCTTAAATCTATTCGATTTTGTTCAGGAAATCTCTATCCGATTTTGTTTCCGAAATCTCTACTATATGCCAGTTTATAACTAAATTATTTAAAAAAAATCATTTGTTAAAATAAGGCCTACTTAAAATCTCAGCCAGTTTTTTTTTAGCTTTTCTTAATTCTAGCCTGTACAAATACACTAGAATGCCATTTTTTGAGCATTGACATTAGGAGGCTGCACAACCAAATGAAAAACACGAGAAGCATTAATAAGACAAGAGTGCTAACTAGTGCTAGAAAAAACCGTCCTTTATGTTGGAGCTATATATAGCTAGCCCTAACTCACTCTAGGTCTTGCCTATATATATGTGACTTGTGACTAATATGATTCATTCTTGTGGAGCGTATGATTCATTCAACATGGTATTAGAGTGATTCTAATCATAAGGGAAGCATCTACATCTTCTTGTCCAATTTATGATTATGATTTCATGTCTTACAAGATTGATCTTTGGTAACAGTTTTGTGTAGGGTTGATTGGTTCTTTGATTATATGTTGCCTACATGATTTTATAGCTTCACTTGTTGTAATTAGAATTGTTTCTTAATCGTGTTCTTAAAACCAAAACCTATGGTGCTGGTGCATAGATGGTACAGTGCAGGTGAATCCTATCAAAAAAATGGTTTGTCAATCGGAGTTCTGAGTCAAAAGTTAGGATAGTTCAGGCAAACTGCATCTAAAATAGTAAAACAGGTTCTTTGTGAGAGCAAATAGGTAGTTGTCTCTGAGTCGTAAGCACGATTTGATTGTGAAAGCTTTTCGTGAAAGCTTGAGATGGATGCTTGCTATACAAGCTACAATTAGATAAAAAACTTGCCGTGCAAGTTGCGCCATAACACGATGCTTTTTCTTAACGTGGTGCTTTTTATTATTATTATTTTATCTTTTATGGACCTCTAAGTTTGCTTACGTGCATGAGACATGGGTCTCCAATTTTAGAGTTCTAATTTTGGTTCACATTCTATTCTTTACACACGATCACTTTATGCTCGTTGTCTGGTGCATGCCTATTTTTGGCTACATTTCTCATATCTCGTACATGGTCTGCAAGTTCTGCGATCTTATCTTGTATGTGTTCTCACAACCCGACATGGTAAACACCATACTTGTTAACGGATTTCCTTCTGGGCAGCGTTCTGTTCCTCTTTTCCAAGGCCAAGGATTTCCTGGTTGGAAATACAAGATGCTATTAATTTTGGAAGGAGACAAATTGGCAGATATTGTTCTTGATATTCTTGCATGCCCTCCTTAACCTATTGATCCACTTCAGAATAATTTAATTATTACTGAAGGTCCTATTTTTGAACAATGGAAAATTGATCATGCACACTGGATTCGTCGTGATAAGACTGCTCATCGGTATATACTTTCTGCCCTTAACGATTCACTCATGCACACTGGATTCGTCGTGATAAGGCTGCTCATCGGTATATACTTTCTGCCCTTAACGATTCACTCATGCTAGATGTTTATCCGTTATCCATGTCATATGCTATATGGGACTATCTTATCACTATGTTTGAGAAGAAAACTGTTTATAGAGATTCTATATCTCCGAAATCTTTTGGGCAAGCTTCAATTCCATGCCTAGTCACATTAAATCATTCAAAGGTATTATGAATCAACTTTCTGCTCTGCAGGGGATCCTATTCCTCCAACTCAATTGGTTACACACCTTCTTGATACGGTGCAGGATCCTTTGTATGATAATATTATCACTATATTATCTAAGAAGGATGGAATTGACTTTGAGCATACATGTATTTCTTTGATTGAATATTCTCAACGTCATGATCGTCAGATGTCGGTAACTCATGAAACGGTCATGATTGCCCAAGAGTATGTTAGAAACATGGTGAGCTAGACTAAAGTTGGAAATTGAAGTGAGAGAAGACAAAGACACACTGAGATACTTCCATTGATGTGACCCCTTGAATATATAGGGGGCAAGTACAAGAGCTGAGCATGAGTGCATTTGGGATAAATCCCTGAGTGCCACATGGCATACACTGAGATGACCAAGACTAAAAGTACTCCTAGTGAGCATTTAGTAAAAGTACTCCTAGTGTGAGCACTTAGTTCCAACACCCTCCTTAAGTGATACTAGGAGGACATGACTAACAAGATGACAGATGACAAAGATAGATAATAAGTCAAGATGAAGAGACTGATGGACTGATGACTGGACAGACAGACAAGCCAAGATAAAATGACTAAGACTGAAAGACAGAAACATAAGACAAGATCCTAAGACACCCCTCCTCAAGTGATATCCTAAGACAAGATCCTAAGACACCCCTCCTCAAGTGATATCCTCATATGGGTCCACAAGGGTAGGGACAAAAATGGATCATAGACTTAGACATAGACAATCAGCCAGTAGATGAGGTCTCATAGACAGAGACTGTCAGATAGACATTAGAGAGTCTGGCAACTAGATGAAAGATGGGGACATAGACAAAATGCCAAAGACATGTGGGTAACTAATCCACAAAAGATAGGCATATAGACAAGAGAATGACTGATTGTTGACAGACTGAGTGACAGACTGAGAGATGGACCTCGAAGATGGGCTCAAAGACAGATAGATCCACATGGCCTACATCATCGGTGACCAGAGGTGGTTTTCAAAGATAGAGAGAGGACCATAAGATATGTGGTTGTTATAGTAATGACTTGCTCAATATCTGAGCCATCTCCAGCACTATCTCCTGAAACCTTCTTTTTATAAGATGATACTTGACTTTCATTTGCCAAGTATGAAAATTTTGCCCATTGAACTTATCAATGGATAGGAATGACTGAGTAGATGTAGCAGCCATTGGGAAGGTCTTACCACTCGTGAGATGTGGCAGTGTCTAATCCCGTACAAAGATAGAGTGTAGATTGAAGAAGATAGATGAGAGGTTAACTTAGCATAAAAAGAGAGCATATGAATGACTGAGATAAAATGAAAGCATCATTCCTCCACTTTTGAAAACGCAGGTCTGGTGGACAGCATTTGGGGCCACTTCATTTTGCGGCAGCCTTCCAAATGGTATGTCTAGCTAACCCGCAAGACTAATCGGCAAAATAGAATCATAGTAAAGATTGAAGAGTTCTTTTACAGACCAGTTTGTAGAAGAACATTTCTTGTAGAGATCAATGTTCTCGCCCTCTTCGTTCTGCATCTCGAATCCATGTCAAAATCTCCGGCTCCTTCTCCACCGATGGTGTTGCTTTGGGGGCTATGAGCTTGAGGCCGGGAGATCAAGAAGCGCATAGGGTTTGAATTAGATGGCTTTTTGCAGAAAATATATGAATGCGGACACAGAATAGCAGAGATTAGGGTTTCTGCAGAAGAGAAAAAAAGGTTGTCATGGTCTTGAACCACAAATCGGGATAAAGACTAGTGTAAAAGTGCCTGCGACCACAGCCAGGAATATCTTAGCCTTGGGAGACTGTCGCTTGAACCAAAGAAAGTTGGCTTGTGGAAGCCACTCTACCGCTTATTCAGGCTCGCGAGTCACAAGACGAAGGCGTTGCTGACAGATATGACATAAGACGAAGGCGGTGCTGGACTGATATGACAGGTTGCAGAAGTAAAATGTTGGCATGCTACTTGAGAGCTACGCAGAAGGGATGGAAGATGAGCTAGGACTGAAAGGGAAGCTAGGTCGAGACCTGCTCTGATACCATGTTAGAAACATGGTGAGCTAGACTAAAGTTGGAAACTGAAGTGAGAGAAGACAAAGACACACTGAGATACTTCCATTGATGTGACCCCTTGAATATATAGGGGGAAAGTACAAGAGCTGAGCATGAGTGCATATGGGATAAATCCCTCAGTGCCACATGGCATACACTTAGATGACCAAGACTAAAAGTACTCCTAGTGAGCATTTAGTAAAAGTACTCCTAGTGAGCATTTAGTAAAAGTACTCCTAGTCAGCACTTAGTTCCAACAGAGTACACAGAATCAGAGACAGCCTTTGCTGTTCGGAGATGTCCATTTCAGCAACGCCCTTCTTCCTCCTCCCAATTTACATCCCGTGGCTTCCAAAGAGGAGGTAATTCTTCTCGTTTGAGATTTCCTCAAAAGCGTTGTTCTTATTGTGACAAAACTGGTCACTTGGTATCTGAATGTTGAACGCGAGAGTACGATGAAGAACACGGTATTACAAATAAGTAACCTCATTTATCAAGGGATTCTTCCTCTTCTGCAACCTGTGAATATGAAGAACACGGTATTACAAAAAAGTAACCTCATTTATCAAGGGATTCTTCCTCTTCTGCAACTTGTGAATATTGTGGGAGCACAAGGCATTCATCCAGTCGATGCTTCAAGAGGCGTTATGATGAAGCTCAAAATCAAGCTTATGCTACTCAACAAAATCCTCATGATGAAGACAATGTTCATCAAGAGGCTAATTTGGTTCATTATAATGTCTCTCCAGAAAAGGTACTGTATGTTCATGATGGTTCTCTCTTTATTGTTGATTCTGGTGCTACTGGCAACATGACATATCAATTGCAATGACTACACAACTATCATCCAATTCCTATCATGAAAGTGGTTTATCTTGCTGATAATACAACTTGCCAACAAGTAATGGGTATTGGCGACTTATATTTGGGAACTTCTTCCTCAACCAAAATACTACGGGGAGTTTTATATGTTCCTGATTTACAAAGAAACTTACTTTCTGTTACGTGGCTTGTGAATCTTGGTCTATTTTTTGGATTTAATAATACAAAGTGTCGCATCGAAAAGGATGGCACCACTATTGCGGTTGCTCCTTGACGACATGGTAATCTCTTTGAACTTTCATTGAATGAGGATGCTGCAAATGTTGTTACAGCTTTAGGAGATCTGGATTGTAAGCTATGGCATCATCGGTTTGCTCACTCAAATTTCTCAAAGCTTCTTGATATTCATCGACATGATCTTGTGAGAGGTATGGACCTCAAACCTCACCTGCATATGGGGATATGTGAATATTATGCTCTAGGCAAACATCATTGTAAGCCATTTCCAATGTCTACAAATATTCATTCAAAGAATCTTTTGGATCTCATTCATACTGATATTTCTGGACCCTTTCCTCCATCCAAGTCTTGCTACTACCGTTACTTCATTACTTTTATTGATGACTATTCACGGTATACAAATGTCTTTTTGCTACGACATAAATCAAAAGCATTGGACACATTTAAGAGGTACCAAATATCTATGGAGAATCACACTGGTCGGTCGCAGAGTCAAAATTCTTCGAAATAATAATGGTGGTGAATATATTTCCAACTTATTTCATGATCATTGCATCAACCACGGCATCCACCGTGAATATAGCATTCCATATTCTCCCCAACAGAATGGAGTTGCAGAGTGAAAGAGTCGTACAATTTTGAATGCAATGAGATGCATGCTTATTCATTCTGGATTATCTCGCTCTTTTTGGGCAGAAGCAGTATTGACAACCGTTTTAGTTCAAAATCATCTTCCAACTATACTGCACCTTCTAGTAAGATTCCAATCACAGCTTGGATAGGCCAAACTCCTTCTGTTGCACATTTCAAAGTCTTTGGGTGTATTGCTTATATTCATGTCCCAAAAGAGACACGACACAAGCTAGAACCTTCAGGTTTAAAGGTTATTTTTATTGGTTATTCTAACAACTCAAAGGGTTACAAGTTTTACGATCCAAGTTCTCAAAAGGAAATTGTTAGTCGAGATGCTATATTCAAGGAGAGGTTTGTGGCCCAGAGATGATGCTGATGATACAAAAACATTACTCATTTCTTTTCCTTTTCTACTTTTGGACAATAATTTGCGTGATGACAACACTCTTTTGATGGATATTGGAGACAAGTCTATTGATGTTCATCCTACGGTTTCAAAGGAGACTGCTACAGATCTTGATATCTATGTTGATCTTCCTATTGAACTTAAACACGGTGCAAATCATGTATATGATGATATTGAAACCTATAATCACGTATTGGCTGTCTGTGAAGATCCTTCAACTTATGCAGAAGCTATGTCCTCTCCACAAAAGAAACAATGGAAGGAAGCCATGGAAGCTGAATATGAGTCTTTGATCTCGAAAGGTACATGGGTTCTACCAATCTACCTTCTGATCGTACTTCTATCAAATGTAAGTGGGTTTATAAGACTAAAACAAAGACAGATGGATCCTTTGATAAATTCAAAGCTCGTTTAGTTGCAAAGGGATACTCACAAATTGCAGGGAGGATTGACTTTCATGACACTTTTTCACCCGTAGTTCGTAGTACAAGCATTCGAGTACTACTAGCTTTTGCAACTCAGTTTGATTTGGAAATACATCAAATGGATGTTAAGAAGGCTTTTCTTAATGGAAACTTAAAGGAGGAAATATATTTGGAGCAACCTGAAGGATTTACGATTCTCGGAAAGGAACATCTTGTACGCGCCAACTCCACTGTGCTTTGTATGGACTAAAACAAGCTTCACGATCATGGTACATCAAGATTGATCAATTTCTCACATCTCAGGGGTTTGTCTCTTGCTTCTCTAATCCAAATCTTTATATCAAGAACAATGTGGATAACCATTTTGTTATATTGGCCCTTTATGTTGATGATGACACTATACTTGTATCTAATAATCTATCTTTCATGCAACAAGTAAAAAAGGTTTTATCCTTAGCCTTTGATATGGTGGATCTTGGCGACATCCATTCATGCCTTGGTATTCAAGTTCAAAGGTATCATCACAATGGTATTTTGTTTCTTCGTCAAACAAAGTTTATCCAAGATATTGTTTAAAAGTTTGGATTGGCTACTGCACATTCGGCAAACACTCCCTGTCTTGCAAGCTCTACTAGGAGTGCTTCTGCAAATATTGAGGTTGAATCATTAGCTTTAAATCAACCCTATGCTAATCTTGTTGGTTCTCTTCAATTTGTGGGCATGAGCACTCGTCCTGATATTCTGTTTTTGTAGCAAATCTATTAGGACAATACTTGTCCTCTCCATCTACAAGACATTGGTCTCAAGCTAAACGTGTTTTAAAGTACTTGAAGGGCACTGTAGATTTCGGACTTGTATATCGCCGTCAAGAAGACATATCTTCATCAACTTCTCTTAACCTTTTGGGTTATTCAGATGCGGATTGGGCAAGCTCTAACTTGTCCATGCGATCCACCAATGGTAATTGCTTCTTTATCAATGGTTGTTTGGTATCTTGGGCTGGCAAGAAACAACGCTATATTGCAGTTTCTAGTATAGAGTCTGAATATGTCTGAATATGTAGTTGCATCTTTAGCAGCTCGTGAATTAGTTTGGCTTCGACGATTGCTTGCTGATATTGGTCATTCTCCTTCCTCAAGCACTCCTCTTAGATGTGACAACCAAAGTGCTATTAGTCTAGCCAAGGACTACGCGCAACATAGCAAGTCCAAGCATATTGCAGTTCATTATCACTATGTTTGAAGTAAGGAAAGGAGGAATAATGGTAGAACATTGTCCAATTGATCAAATGATTGCAGACATTCTCACCAAAGGACTCCATGAAGCTTGGTTTACACTTTTGCGATCAGAACTTGGAGTTGCGGCGGCGGCCTCTCTTTTTGGAGATTAGCACATCTCACGTCATGTCAATTTTGTCTAGACTTGTACATAGCCTATAGACTTTAGGACACTTCACACATTACTTCACATCATGCACATTTATTCTTTGTACTTTGTGTATAGAAGCACATTGCACATGTACTTTAAGGTGGCATTGTACATTTATATGTAGGAGCTCGGGTTTTTCCCTTGTGCTCCCAAGGGTTTTTTTTACTCGCAACTGGAGACCTTTATTTGAGTGGGGGTGTTGGAGCTATATATAGCTAGCCCTAACTCACTCTAGGTCTTTCCTATAGTAACCATGATGTTACTCTAGATATTCATGTCACTCTAGTAACCACGATCGACGGGTGGTCGCAACACTGTAGAGAGTTACTACCATGGGTAGAGGTTGTAAGCCCATACACAAATAAAAAGACGGATCTTTTCCACAACCAGACCTTTTACTCATCCTTTCAATCGCAATAACACTCACAATGACATACTATCAAGTCAACTCTAACTAGGTGTAGCGATCTCTTAGTGTAATAGTTATCATCACTCACCACACTTCAACAACCTCGCAGGCATTAGGGCCAAAAATGTTAAAAAAGGGCCACATTTTAATCACTTTTATTGGATTTAGATTAAGCTTTGGACCAATAGAAATGTGACATTCAACCATAAATATGACATTGGATGTCATATTCACTTTTTAGTAAAATAGCCATGTCATATCACATTAAAGTGGTGATAACTGACTAAAATAGCCAAAACTTCACTAGTTTTGGCTATTTTAGTCGATTATCACCACTTTAATGTGATACGGCATGGCTATTTCAATGTCACTTTAGTGGGTTCCAACTTCAAGGGCATGTCCTCACGTGCCAAATGTTAGTACTTCAAAAAGTAAAAATTTAGTTTCCCCCAAAATGAGTAAATACATTTGGATTCCCTAATCTACCCGAGGCGTCTTTCTAATCATATTTTTGCATCATCCTCTCCTCTATTCATCATCTAACAATGTCACGACAATAGTCTAACCCAAGGCGCACTCTTAATGACATTTCATCATGCATTCTTCATAATGTTAAAGAAGATCACGGTGTGTGGAATGGTATAAACTTCAAATTAAACAATTGGGTGACTATGCAACTGTCATGCAAAGGTCCTCATAGGATAAAAAGGCAATTAAGAGGCTTAGTACAATACCATTGGAAGGGACATATCTTGGAATTCAAGATAGCAAAAGATGGATGGAAGGCAAAGGTACAACATGTGTACACGACAAGAGAGATGCACATGCATCTTTCTACTCTAGCATTTGCATTGCAAGCTCATTGTTGGCAAGATATTTTTTGTAATTTTACTTATGTTCTTTATGATTCTAGGTGAAAGCATGATAAGGTGGTACACTTTCTACCAGTTGCATTAGTTGCTACCACACTTGAAGACAATCAATATTCGTGGATTTAATATCATCAAAAGATGTGTTTAGCAAATTATCCCTAGTGCCTTTTGGATATAATAAATCTGAAACAAGATTAAACACTTGAGGCTTCATACCTTGGATGAGTAGCTTTGATATGGTCTTGTATCCCTTTCTACTTATTGAAACCTTGTCACATGCCTCCACCAGCTCATCAGGATTGACCAAGTCATGAACTTCTTTGCAAACTTCCTTGACTACCTTCCTTCGAAGCCTTGCACACACTGCGAGATCTTGAGCATTTCAATTATGTCATTGTTTTTTATAGAAGATTTGATCAAAGAAAATCTATCAAGAGGATTATCCAAGCAGAAACTTCCAAAATATTCATGTAGCTTTGATCAAGCCTCATCTATTTTTTCTTAACACCCCCATGTGCGGCTAGGCATGTAACACTTTTAAACTGTCTAGATCTCACTCTTAACCCAAAATGAGTGCTTTTTAGTTAGGTTTTTTGGAGTGCATGTTCCTCTAATTTTTGGTTAGTTTTTCTAAGCTTTATTACCTCTTCTTGATGAGATGACTGAAGTAGCCTTTCCAACTCATTTACATGTTAAGTTTGTGAGATCATGATATCTTCTAGTCCTTTAATAGATTGCTTGTACAGACTAAGCATAGTTTACTTGAGAATAGTAGCTTGATTATTCATTCTTGAGCAATATCCAAATAAGCCTTTTTACCATCCCCAATGAATCGAGCAAGATCATGCAGGGTGCTAAATGATGGAGGCTTACAAGTTGATGGATCAAGCGGGTATAGACCTCCTTGAACCCACAAATCTACATGCTTCTTTCCTTCTGCACATAGCCTTTGAGCTTCAACCTAATTATGTACAGCTTTGTGATGAATACTTCTCTAGGTACACAATATGGTGTCTTTTCATTAAGTGTGGATCAGCTCTTGGAGTTAGCATAGCAATTAAAATGATCCAAACAGAAAGCAAGAGATGGTGGGAGAGAAAAAAGACAGTAGAAAGAAAATAGAGGGAAAAACTCGCGTCATGCCCTATGGAAGAGAGAAGTATTTTATGTATTCAAATATTTAAAATTAGCTTATTTTAGAAAACGTGTAGTAGAGTAGGTAAGAGGGCTGCCAAAAGGATAGGTGAATTGAAGACTATAGATGCCTGATGGATGGCATCTTAAAGACACTCTCCTCTAAATAGAGGTAAAAGAGGTGCATTTAATATAGCTATTTGTCTCTACTATTTTAGATAAGTCACTTTGATTAAGAAAGTTAATCTAATTCTTATATGACCCTTTTTTTTCATTTTTTGCCTTAATGTGTAAGATAGGAAGGGGGTGATGCTAATATAGTCAATGTTTTTTTTTCTGGGAAAAATATCAATCAATTAGTTAAAGAACAAATAGCCACAAAGGGCTAAGTACCTCTTACATGATCAATTTCGATCCCAAAAAACTTATTTTCTAAATTTTTTGCCTCTTGAATTGGATTAATCACCCTTAATGACAAAAACTAATCAATTAAGAGAGATTAGTCAATTTCAAGGGTTTTTTAATGGGAGAAATTTTTAAGGAATTAAGCTACTCCTAATGCTTGGTAACACTCTAATGCATACAAATCAAATAAAAAACATACAAATCAACCAAAAATTAATGATTCTACTTCTATGTTTAACTCTAAAGAGAGCTAAAAATCCCAAAAAAATCAAAGTATCTAGCATGTATATGTAAAATATGGTTAGCTTCATGTATATGACATAGAGGAAGAGCCACTTCACACAAATAGGGGGTCTTCCTATGCATAGGGAATAAAGAAGAGAGTTGGATTGCTACACATAGTGGTAGAAGGAACCTCTTGCACATAAAAGAACCTTGCACACATAACTTAAGCATAAAGAAGAGGACATATCGAAAATCAACAACAAACACAAAGAAGCTGGCAAGAGAGATCAAAAACGATAAGAAGTTGGTTATTGATCGATATTTATTGATGTTTTCTTTGTTATATATAACAAAGAAAACAATAGATGTTCTATTGTTATATATAACAATAGAACATGTTCAGTGTGTACAGCAAGTGATGGCAAAGCTCATACAGCGTTAATATTGTCTTGTGATTATCTCATATTGTAACATGATTCAAGTTGATCCTCTGTACCACACATAAAAATTAAAGTATAGTTGAGCATGTTATCTTGCATATATGAGAGAAAAGGTTTTTTTTCAAGCGATTGCATTGACACTCGTGGCAGGTGATGATCTAGCTACACGCTCTCGCCATAGGTCCTTGTTTTTTTCATTATTGGGCTTGGTCTTGGGAGTCAAGAATAGCCATCTTTTGAGAACCTTGGTCTTGGGAGTCAAGGATAGCCATCTTTTGAGAACCTTGGTCTTGGGAGTCAAGAATAGCCATCATTTAAGTAGCTTAGCCTTGGGAGTCGAGGATAGCCATCATTTGAGTAGCTTTCTTTGCTAGGTGTTCTTGGGCTTGGGTTTAGCTCCAGAGGCTCCATAATATTTCATACCACTCATGAAAACGTTTTCCAATGGCTCCGGCTTCCTCA
Source organism: Cibotium barometz (assembly GCF_041138505.1). Taxonomy (NCBI): domain Eukaryota; kingdom Viridiplantae; phylum Streptophyta; class Polypodiopsida; order Cyatheales; family Cibotiaceae; genus Cibotium; species Cibotium barometz. The sequence goes on along the minus strand of NC_141079.1, from coordinate 21,565,445 downwards.
AATACATAGGCCACTATAAACCTTCTTATGCATGTAATTGAGTAGCTCTCAGTTGAAGAAGAGGAGATGACAATTAGACTCATGTTGCTGCTAAACAAGTAGGGGTTTAGGGTGTTGTTGGATCGTAGAGCAGGCAACATTCTGTTTTGATGAATATTGCTATGGCCACCTGTCCTAGCCCTTCGTAAGCAAAATTTACAGCCATGGGGTTGTTTTTTCAACGATAACTTTGGCTAACTTGAAACTCGCTCGAGTACAAGTTTGAATGTGCCGAGCATCTACTATGATGTAGAGCAATTTGTCCAGAACTGCAAGTTTTGTGTTAAGCCATTTCCAGCCCTAAACATTACTTTGTATCAAAGTAACCAGTACCCCAAAGTAGAGTTGATATATAGTGGAATTTCCTCGGGGGGGTTCACCTAGAAAAACTTTAGTGTACCACGTGAGTTCATCAGGAGGGTTTTTTTAATTAGATACATTGAAGAAAATTACCAGGATTACATTAATAGGAGGAGTTCTTTAATTCAACTTTAGAAAGAAATCCATTAGTTCATAAGTAAAGAGGGGTTGTTTGATTGGGAAAAATATTTTTGGTAAGGGGTTTTTTTAATACCCTTTGAATGCACATGATACATAGAGTTTCCTCTTAGTGCACCTCCCAAGGGAATTTCTAACGTGATACATAGAGTTTCCTCTTAGTGCACCTCCCAAGGGAATTTCTAACGGAAGGATGTATACAAATCCAAAATTGTCAAACTTCACCACCCTTAATCCATAACCCGCTAGCTCTTAAAATTCATAACTCCCCTCCTCACCATCTCACTACTACTTCTCTAATTTTTGATGCCTCTCCGCATGCTCTGTATCCTTCCCCATAAGTCTTAAAGAAGTCATGATAGTAAATTTGCACTCATAAGGGTTTCTCTCTCTCTCTCTCTCTCTCTCTCTCTCTCTCCTTCTTATCCATCATGATGGGTACTTATTGTGAGCATAAGGTTTAGGTCTAATCTTTCCACAACCAAGAATTATAGCCACCTAACACCACAGATCTTGTCAATACCCAAGAAGGAAAGCCATCACTAACATAAGTTTCTATGCTTAACAGCAAGTCATGAAAAATGATAACAAGTCCATGAGTTATCATTTGCAATAGGCTATCTTGATTTTTACAATCTTTTGGAGACATTAAACAGAACTGTTTTTTATAACTTTTGCAAAATAAGCATAGGCTCGAACTTTTTTTAAGAAATATACATATTGCTAACTTAAAGGTGAAAACATTTTCACTTTTCATATCAAATAACAAAATGAAAAAACAAGATCAATGACAAGATCTAATATTATTTAAAACTACTAATAATTCACGCATGTCTATGTAATTTATAATACATTCTTTACTTAGAATTACAAAAATGTGATTTTTCTTCTACAAGAATAAGTAACTCCATCCCAATCATTGAATTAGAGCATCTATTTGATGTTAAAATAAGTAGGTATATGGACTCCATGCCTGTAGAAGAGGCTTATCTAAAGAAAAGATTTCTCTAGATTCAGATAGAAAACCAACGATACAAACGGTCAAATTTTAGATTATAGTAAGTACTACAATTTATCAATTTACTTTATTTTGATCTAACGGTTCAATTTAGAGTTATAGATTTTGCAAGAACATAATTTTTAGTTTATAATAATTAAATTTTGAGCCATGAAAAAAGACAACAGTTGTCGTTTTGAAAAACTGATGAAACTAGGAATCCAAATTGTTGACAAACTGCATTCTGAAATCCAAAATTCCGTGAACAGATTGACATTTCTCACAAAGTCAAATTTCTGTCCGAAAAAAGGAAATTTGAACCCATAAATAGACATAAATTTCACTTATTTGAACGATGGATAGAAATTTTCGTTAATGGCCTGAAATTTTCATCAATGGAAAATTCGGTCCTTCGATAGAAATTTGCACTCATAAGGGTTTTGCTCTCTCTCTCTCTCTCTCTCTCTCTCTGTTACCAAAAATTAATGATTCTACTTCTATGTTTAACTCTAAAGAGAGCTAAAAATCACTAATAAATCAAAGTATCCAGCATGTGTATGTAAAATATGATTAGCTTCATGTACATAACATAGAGGAAGAGCCACTCCACACAAATAGGGGGTCTTCCCATGCATAGGGAATAAAGAAGAGAGTTGGATTGCTACACATAGGGGTAGAAGGAACCTCTTGCACATAAAAGAACTTGCACATAACATAAGCATAAAGAAGAAGACGTATTGAAAACCGACAACGTCAAACAAAAAAAAGCTAGCAAGAGAGATCAAAACAGATAAGAAGTTGGTTATTGATCGATATTTATTGATGTTTTCTTTGTTATATATAACAATAAAACATGCTCATTGTATATAGCAAGTGATGGCAAAACTCACACAACGTTAATATTGTCTTGTGATTATCTCATATTGTAACATGATTCAAGTTGATCCTCTATACCACATAAAAATTAAAGTATAGTTGAGCATGTTATCTTCCATATATGAGAGAAAAGGTTTTTTTTCAAGAGATTGCATTGACACTCTTGGGAGATGATGATCTAGCTACACGCTCTCGCCATAGGTCCTTGTTTTTTTCATTATTGGGCTTGGACTTGGGAGTCGAGGATAGCCATCTTTTGAGCACTTTGGTCTTGGGAGTCAAGGATATCCATCATTTGAGAAGCTTGATCTTGGGAGTCGAAGATAGCCATCATTTGAGAAGCTCTCTTTGCTAGGTGTTCTTGGGCTTGGGTTTAGCTCCATAGGCTCCATAATATTTCATGCCACTCACGAAAACATTTCCAACGGCTCCAGCTACCTCAAATACATAGGCCATGGTAAACCTCTTGATGTGTGTAATCGTGTAGCTCTCAGTTGAAGAAGAGGAGATGACAATTAGACTCGTGTTGCTACTAAACAAGTAGGGGTTTAGGGTGTTGTTGGATCATAGAGCAGGCAGCATTCTGTTTTGATGAATATTGCTATGGTCACCTATCCTAGCCCTTCGTAAGCAAAATTTATAGCCATGGGGGTGTTTTTTCAATGATAACTTTGGCTAACTTGAAACTCGCTTGAGTACAAGTTTGAATGTGCCGAGCATCTACTATGATGCAGAGCAATTTGTCAAGAATTGCAAGTTTTGTGTTAAGTCATTTTCGGACCCAAACATTACTTTGTATCAAGTAACCACTACCCCAAAGTGGAGTTGATACATAGTCGAATTTCTAACGTAAGGATGTATACAAATACAAAATTTTCGACTTCACCACCCATAATCCATAACCCGCAAGATCTTAAGATTCATAACTCCCATCCTCACCATCTCACTACTACTTCTCTAAGTTTTGATGCCTCTCCCCATGCTCTGCATCCTTCCCCATAAGTCTTAAAGAAGCCATGATAGTAAATTTGCACTCATAAGGGTTTCTCTCTCTCTCTCTCTCTCTCTCATCCATCATGATGGGTACTTGTGAGCATAAGTTTTAGGTCTAATCTTTCCACAACCAAGAATTGTAGCCACCTAACACCACAGATCCCGTCAATACCCAAGAAGGAAATCCATCACTAACATAAGTTTCCATGCTTAATACCATGTCTTGAAAAATGACAAGTCCATGAGTTATCGTTTTCAATTGGCTATCTTGATTTTTACAATATTTTGAGACATTAAAGAGAACTGTTTTTTATAACTTTTGCAAAATAAGCATAGTTTCAAACTTTTTTTAAGAAATATACATATTGCTAATTTAAAGGTGAAAAAAATTTCACTTTTCATATCAAATAAAAAAATGGAAAAAACAAGATCAATGACAAGATCTAATATTATTTAAAACTACTAATAATTCATGCATGTATATGTAATTTACAATACATTCTTTACTTAGAATTACAAAAATGTGTTTTTTCTTCCACAAATTTAAATAACTTCATCCCATTCATTCCACTTCATCCCAATCATTAAATTAGAGCACCTATTTGATGTTAAAATAAGTAGGTATATGGAGTCCATGGCCATAGAAGAGGCTTATTTAAAGAAAAGATTTCTCTAGATTTAGATAGAAAACCAGCGATCCAAACGGTCAAATTTTAGATGATACTAAGTACTACAATTTATCAATTTACTTTATTTTGATCTAATGGTTCAATTTAGAGTTACAGACTTTGAAAGAACACAATTTTTAGTTTATAACAATTAAATTTTGAGCCATGAAAAAAGACAATATGTGTCTTTTTGAAAAACTGATGAAAATGGGAATCCAAATTGTTGACAAAGTGGATTCTGAAATCCAAAATTCTGTGAACAGATTGAAATTTCTGACAAAGTCAAATTTGTGTCTGGAAAAAGAAAAATTTCAATCCATAAATAAACATAAATTTCACTTTTTCTAAACGAAAATTTCAACCTAGCGATAATGGATAGAAATTTCTGTCGATGGCCTGAAATTTTCATCGATGGAAAATTCGATCCTTTGATAGAAATTTGCACTCATAAGTGTTTCCCTCTCTCTCTCTCTCTCTCTCTCTCTCTCTCTCTCTCATCCATCATGATGGGTACTTGTGAGCATAAGGTGTAGCTCTAATCTTTCCACTACCAAGAATTGTACCCTCCTAACACCACAAATCCCGTCAATACCCAAGAAGAAAAGCCATCACTAAGATAAGTTTCCATGCATAACAGAGAGTCATGAAAAATGACAACAAGTCATGAGTTTTCATTTTCAAGGCTATCTTGATTTTTACAACTATTTTTTCTAACTTTGTAAAATAAACATAGTTTCAAACTTTTTTTAAAAAAATATACATATTGCTAATTTGAAGGTGATAAAATTTCCACTTTTCATATCAAATAACAAAATGGAAAAAATAAGCTCAATGACAAGATCTAATATTTTTTAAAAGTACTAATATTTCACACATGTCTATGTAATTTATAATACATTCTTTGGTTAGAATAACAAAATGTGATTTTTCTTCTACAAGAATTTAACTAACTTCATCCCAATCATTGCTCTTTATCCCAATCATTGAATTAGAGCATATATTTGATGTTAAAATAAGTAAGTATATGGAGTCCATGGCTGTAGAAGAGGCTTATTGAAAGAAAAGATTTCTCTAGATTCAGATAGAAAACGAATGATCCAAACGGTCAAATTTGAGACGATAATAAGTACTATAATTTATCACTTCACTTTATTTTTATCTAACGGTTCAATTTAGAGTTATAGACTTTGCAAGAACATAGTTTTTAGTTTAACAATTAAATTTTGAGCCATGTAAAAAGACAATAGTTGTCGTTCTTCTGAAAAATTGATGAAAATTTAAATTTTGGAATCCAAATTGTTGACAAAGTGGATTTTGAAATCCAAAATTCCATGAACAGATTGACATTCTCACAAAGTCAAATTTCTGTCCAAAGAAAGAAAAATTTCAATCCATAAATAGACATAAATTTCACTTTTGTCAAACGAAAATTTTAGCCTGATAATAATGGATAGAAATTTTTATCGACAGCCTAAAATTTTCACCATTTTTTGAAGAGAACAATCATTCTCATTTCATGGCTCAAAATCTACGCGTTATAAACTAAAAATTATGTTTTTGCAAAGGCTATAACTTTAAATCGAACTATTAGATCAAAATAAAGTAAACTGAAAAATTGTAGTACTCATCATTGTCTAAAATTTGATCGTTTGGATCATTGGATTTCTATCTTAATCTAGAGCTTTCAATAAACCTCTTCTATGGCCATGGACTCCATATACGTACCTGTCTTAATACCAAAATATGCTTAAATTCAATCGTTGGATCAACTTTATATACAAAGAAAAATTATTTCTTAGACAATTCACTATCCCCATGTAAGAGAGTTTCATCAAATTATATTGGGTCTAAAAGGAACGTCAATTTTACCACCTATTAGGTTGTGGATAGTACGCTACGTACAACACGTAGTTTAGAAATGTGTATTGGTACAAAACTTATCCGTGCTCAAGGGAAAGTATAATCTAGAGATGCTTAAACAAAGCAAGAAAGGAAATAAAAGCGAAATTCATCGACGTGTGGACATGCTTAGTTTGAATGATATAGAAATTCTTGTGTATGGATTTGAGTTAAAAAATTCTTGACACTTGTGCCATAAAACAATTGATATTTTAAAGCAAAAGTTCTAATTCTCCCAGTTGATCGGAAAAGTTTCTTCTCCTTTGTAATTTATCGTGTTTTCCAAATTGAAGAATAGAACTCTTTTTTCAATTGATAATATTGGACGTTTTGGGTTTAGAGTAAAATGTAAGTAATGTTTCATGCATTCCTTTTTCACAAAAGTAGTGGGTTTTTTTTAATGTTTAACATGAAAGTGTGTCTTTTTTTCCCATAAATTTGAAAAAATGTACATTTTTGGATTCCTTTCCAAAACTGGAGTTGAGTTGTAGTTTCCATGATTTTGTTGTTGTTTTTCATGACTCGTTGTTGCTTGTCAAGCCGTCATCATAATCTATCACTCATATCCTTGTATTACTCTCAAGGCTAATCATTAGTCACCTTCCACCACCCTTTTGTCAAGGATTATGCTACATTGTCATTGTCATTTTAATCATCATCATGGTCCTCTTGTATATCTACCTAATTTTCCATCTCACAAGCTAGACCCATTGCCATAGAAAAGGGGTGTTTTCTCAAGCTATGCTTTGCTTGAGCTTTGTTTGTATAAGATGTGTTGATTTACAATGCAAGGATGGGTTGGCTACCACATATTTTCTCTCGATCACCTCCCCTCTCCTCATTCCTCTTGACCCAAGGCTGTGAAGGGGCTAAGTAATCATTCCACACGCTTGAGGAAAAAGGTCTAGTAAATTCACATAAATCATGGGTTGCATTTTCTCTCCTCATTCCTCTTGACCCAAGGCTGTGAAGGGGCTAAGTAATCATTCCACATGCTTGAGGAAAAAGGTCTAGTAAATTCACATAAATCATGGGTTGCATGGGTGTGTCTGCGACGTTCATTTTTTTAAAGTTGATCGGTCTATTTGTTTTTTAAATCTAAATTTGCGAGCATAGTATTTGTAACTAGCTTGCTTGCCCTAAGATTTTACCTTGTCTCACCATGAATTTACATTTTGTGGGTTTAGGTAAATTTAGTAAAGACGTCACTTTGGGAAGATTTTCTTTAAGTGGGATATATGCTAGCCATGTTTGGTTGAGTATATGCATAAATTACGATCCATGAATATTTTAAGAAAAACCCTTAAGTACTCATTCAAAGCATGAAACATGAATATTTGGAAAGTCATTGGAGCATTCATCAGACCAAAGGGCATGACTTTATATGCAAACACCCCCTACAATGTTGATTTGCAGGGTGTATAGACACTCGCTTATATCTTGAAAAGCCATCTCAAAAGTTATACACCTCTTTACAAACCGCTCATTTGAGAACATGATCTGTAATCAAGAGAGGGTAATGGTCTCTAAGTGTAGGCTAAGCTGTATTAACCTTTTTCAAGTTGATGCAGACATGGACTTTACCACCTACATCTATGAGCTTATCATGCTCCCCTTTGATCATCCGTGCAAAGTATTGGCTATCAGCATAAGGCCTTTTTTTTGGGGTCAATTTAGTGCCTTGATTCAAATAGTGTACTGGTAGAAGACCATGCAAAAATATATCTTGAGGGTTTCCACAAGTTCTTTCTCTTCTTCTGACGTCAAATCAGTGGAAATCTAAGCCGACTTTGATTTTCTGCTCTAGATCAAACTTCATTGTTTCCTTAGGTCCGTCATATGACTTGCTTGGCTATTTGTTCACGCCTAGGATTTCGCAAGCAAACATTATGGTTTTCCACTTTTTTGAAGCTCTTGAAACTAGGCAGAACACAAATTTCGTCTTGTTTTTTTGTCTTCTTTCACATCAAATTTCGAAAGACTAGTGTGCTTTTAGGGATTTATTCGTCCATTGGGATTTCAATTTAGGTTCCTCATTCACTAGGGACTATTTGTTGGTTTTTTTTGTGTCAAGTTTAAGCAAGGGCTCCATTGCTCCAATAGAATAAAGATATTACTCATTATTTTGCAATACTAGGGTTTCTCTTTTACTAAACTTTATGGTTCTCTTTTTGTGTTTCCTTTTAGGATCAAGTCTGAGCTAATCTTTGCTAATTTGTAAGAGAACTTCTTCTTATATTCTTATGAGTAACATTCTCACCTTTTCTAGTTCTTTTTCTGGGAATCGTTGAGGTCATTGTTGGAATGGTTAGTTAAGATATGCACATGAACCACGTGCAACATTTCTTTCCGAAGTCTTCGACCCAGTGAGCGCACGGGAAAGATGTGTCTCAGCTAACAGTTGTGGCCGGTTCAAGTTGAAGGTAGTAGGAACAAATGAACATTGGAAAATAGTAAGGCATGTTTCTCTGCCAAATTTCACAGACAACGTGGGGCCGGTTCTTTACTGCTCTGCACGCCGCCCAGCTCCGCTATAGCTCAGTCCGCGGCGAGTGGGCTTCCAACCCACACCCCAGCTCAGTCCGCCTCTCTACTTTTTTATTTCAAATATTTGTCGTGATTCGCACCTTTAGTCTTGATACCCAGCTTTAGTCTTGCCAGTTGCCTCTAGGCTTTAGAGCTGAGAGGCCACTAGCGAATTGCAATGAGAGTGAGTCAGTAGCATCATCGGTTGGATAACCTTCATGGCCACACACTCCAGAGAGAGGTCGGTGTGCGTGTGTGAGAGAGAAAGTGTGTGGGAGAGATGCTTTTCAGCTGATGTCTATAGAGAGAGAGAGAGAGAGAGAGAGAGAGAGCAGCTGTGCAATGGCGGTGAGGGTAGGCCTATGGGCTAAGTGCAACTTGTCTTATCCCCAACAAATTCAGACCTAGTGTTATCTGCGTCCGCCCACTATATAATGGTGAGCTCAAGCGCTCACCACTACGCATGCAAGCACGCCCAATAGCTTACCTCACACCATCCTCACAGCTTATCTTGTTCAACGTGCTCAAGGAGCTGCATGGCTTCATCTTCTGCTCCCGTCTTGCTTCTGCTTCTAGTATTGGCAGCCGCAGCTTGGAGCTCCTCAGTACGAATGGTGGATGCGCAAGCCTGCTCACAGCCTTGCTGCGGAGCGCTGCCACAGGGCGGCACCGGTTTCTGCTCCACTGGCGAGTGCTGCAGCCAGTATGGCTTTTGCGGCGGGCCCAATGATAGTGCCTATTGTGGCAGCGGCTGCCAATCCCAGTACGGCCGTTGTGACGCCGCCGCCACCACTAGCACAACCACCTCCACCAACACCACCGCTGGGGGAAACAACTAGTAAGCTGGCGAGGCACCCCGCCAGCTGCTTGCTGGCATTGGTGGTTAGGCTTGGGTAGCTATATATAGCGGGGCACCCCTGCTAGCTGCTTGCTAGGGTTGGAGGTAGGGTATGTCTTGAGTATGATGCTTGTACTAATAAGTAGTGGCCACCACCCCCGCTAGCTAGCTGCTTGCTAGGGTTGGAGGTAATTGAGTATGGGGTTAATATGATGCTTGTACTAATAAATAATGGCCACCATGTATTGAGTACGATATAATATGATGCTTGTACTAATAAATAATGGCCACCATGTATTGAGTACGATATAATAAACAATGGCCACCATGTATTGAGAACGTCAATTGATTTTTTTTCGATTTGAACCGATGCAAAATACATTGAAGGATGGTTTATTCTAACACTGGTTGACACACTTGTTGTATCAATGTTTCTCATGTCTATGATCTGATTGTGCGACCTTCCAATGGCTGTGCTCGAAAAATGGTATTCTAGTGTGTTTCTATTGGCTAAAATGAAGAAAAGGTCGAAAAATTAGGGTGAAATTTAAGTAGGCTTTTTTTTTAGTATCAAATGAAACTTATATATAATTGACTTATAAACTGGCGAATAGTAAGACTATCGAAAACCAAACCAAATAGAAACTTCCTAAACAAAGCCAAATAGTCATTTAAACTTTGCCTTTATTTTGATATTGAAAAACAAGCTCTTTTTGACCACTAGCTACCATATCGATAATGAGCATGGTAGGGTCATCCTTACAATTGACTTGAATAACCTAATATGTAAGCAATTATAGTTGAATATTTGCAAGGGAAACAAAATTGTGTTTGTCATGTCTCAAGCTATTAAATTTGTCACTTGTGATGTTCCTTCCCTTAGTGTTCCTTTCTACTTTGTACAAAATGGCCCTAGCAAATAAGATAATACTCTTGTTGGTTCATGTATCTCTATGGATTTGTTGATGTATATAACTAATGGCTTACTTTGTACTTTGGTTTTGAATGTGAAATAACAATAAAGGCTAGTATCTTCTATAGGAAGAGGAAGAGAGGAGGGAAATAGAAAGCCACACAGGTTGAGAATAATAATCTCAACCTGATCCTCACATAGGTTGGAACTAGGGGTTCGTATACGAAATGTTGTTGAAGATACTCCTCTTGCGTTGGTCTTGTGGCCTCTAGTAGTTCGTTGGAGGGGTAGGATGGTAGGCATGAGCAAGCTGGAGAGCTCATTCCAAATTGCATAGAATGGTGACCAAAATGGTCATATGTGTTTCTCCCACGGTGTATAGCCAAGCACGGAGAGGTGTGGCTTAGCTGCACCAATAGGAGTAGGAGATAGTCATAATCATAACTCAATAGCATCAAGCAAAGAAGGAGAGGGTAGATAGCCAGATCAAGCTTTGTTGTGGCTCTACTGCGCTAACGGGAGGAGGAAGGCGATTGTCATTGTTGTGGTGGAGATGCACTTTAGTGACGAAGAGCTACTCCTAATTTGGCACATGACAAGCTCAGAAATTTTAGCATATATATATATATATATATAATATATATATAAAACTAACCCCTCCCTTTCACCTTTCCACTCTTAACTTTTTAAATAAACTTCTCTTTTTAAAAGAAATCTACTTGTATTTTTTTCCCATCTTACAAATACTCTTTGTCTATATTTCTCTCTTTTTTAACAACCCCCTCAAATATTTTTTCCTTTTTTACAAAAAGTATATACTAGAGAATGTTTCCTAGTTGATAGGGTTGGATACATACAAAACAAAACATAGAAACAGCTTTTCTAATCAGATTGTTTGATTAATTTTTCAAATGTATATCTTAACACATATTGTATAGCAACCACTGGAATCAATAATTAGCATCCTTGATGTTTTGCATGTGTATATTAGAGAGCAACAATAGAGAGGTCTCTCTCCAAGATCATTGACTGAGGCAGGTATATTCTTTTACGGCCACTATTTCCAAATTCATACAAGAAGAAAGATAACTTTTGTCACATGGGCCCCTTCGCTCGAATTCACAAGTCATGAATAACATATGAGTATGGGGTTAATATGATGCTTGTACTAATAAATAATGGCCACCATGTATTGAGTACAATATAATATGACTCTGTTTATACTAAACAGAGCATTCGAAATGAGAGTGAGCGCTATATATATAGAGAGAGAGAGCGAGAGATATACTAGCATTGAGAGAGACAAAGTGCCGTTTGAGAACGCGCGCTCTCTCTCTCTCTCTCCCCCTGTCTCTCAATGCGGGTATCTCTCTCTCTCTCTCTCTCTCTCTCTCTCTCTCAGGTGCGTTTGTTTTCTACCTTAGTTGTGTTTTGTTGCTGTCAAGAATTGCGATGCGTCTGTCTTTCTCTCAGTTGTGTTTCATTGGTGCATGTAATCTACGAGAGATAGGTAAAGAGAAAGCGATTCAATATCAATAGATGCATGTTTCCTTTGTAGCTTTGTTGGCACCAGTGTTATGGAGATACATTTTTCTAGACAGGTTGGAATACAATCGGTGTACTCTATTCAAGATTTCATTATGAACCCGTTTTTTTGTAACTAGTACCTTATGAATTTTATTAAGTAACTATAAAGACAAAAGGAACTTGAATTGATTTTTTTTCGATTTGAACCGATGCAAGATACATTGAAGGATGGTTTATTCTAACACTGGTTGACACACTTGTCATATTAATGTTTCTCATGTCTATGATCTGATGTTGACCTTTCCAATGTCTGTGCTCGAAAAATGGTATTCTAGTGTGTTTCTATTGGCTAAAATGAAGAAAAGGTCAAAAATTAGGGTTAAATTTAAGTAAGCTTCACATGAAACTTATATACAATTGACTTATAAACTGGCGTTTAGTAATACTATCAAAAACCAAACTAAATAGAAATTTCCTAAAAAAAGCTAAATAGATTTTTAGACTTTGTCTTTATTTTGATATTGGAAAACAAGCTCTTTTTGACCACCAGATACCATATCGATAACGAGCATGGTAGCGTCATCCTTCCAATTGACTTGAATATCCTAATATGTAAGCAATTAGCAATTACATTTGAATATTTTCAAGGGAAACAAAATTGTGTTTGTCATGTCTCAAGCTATTAAATTTGTCACTTGCGATGTTCCTTCCCTTAGTGTTCCTTTCTACTTTATACAAAATGGCCCTAGCAAATAAAATAATACTCTTGTATCCCTATGGATTTGTTGATGTATATAACGAATGGCTTACTTTGTACTTTGTTTTTGAATGTGAAATAACAATAAAGGCTAGTATCTTCTATAGGAAGAGGAAGAGAGGAGGGAAATAGAAAGCCACACAAGTTGAGAATAATAATCCCAACTTGATCCTCACACAGGTTGGAATTAGGGGTTGGCATAGGGAATGTTGTTGAAGATACTCCACTTGCGTTGGTCTTGTGGCCTCTAGTAGTTCGTTGGAGGGGTAGGATGCTAGGCATGAGCAAGCTGGAGAACTCATTCCAAATTGCATAGAATGCTGACCAAAATGGTCACATGTGTTTCTCCCACGGTGTATAGCCAAGCATGGAGAGGTGTAGCTTGGCTGCACCAATAGGAGTAGGAGGTAGTCATTATCATAACTCAATAGCGCCAAGCAAAGAAGGAGAGGGTAGATAGCCGGATCAAGCTTTGTTGTGGCTCTGCTGCGCTAACGGGAGGAGGAAGGCGATCGTCGTCGTTGTGGTGGAGATGCACCTTAGTGACGAAGAGCTACTCCTAATTTGGCACACGACAAGCTCAAAAATCTTAGCATAGATATATATTTAATATAAATCTAACTTTCCCTTTCGCCTTTCCACTCTAAACTTTTTAAACAAACTTCTCTTTTTGAAAGAAATCTACTTATATTTTTTTCCCATCTTACAAATACTTATTGTCTATATTTCTATCTTTTTTAACAACCCCCTCAAATATTTTTTTCTATTTTACAAAAAGAAAAAAGAAAAAAAAAAGATTTTAACGCCAAATAGAAACAAATCTCATATATGGAAGCAACAAATCAAGTATCAAATAGATGAATGTGCAACATGTGAATTTGCAAAACGAGGCAAAGGTGGATGGTTCGCCACACAATCTTCCACGGCATTGACCAAATTTTAAGCTTCTAATTCATTGTTGTAGCTTCATTTTAAACTCACCACAGCTTTTCTAATCAGATTGTTTGATTAATTTTTCAAATGTATATCTTAACATATATTGTATAGCAACCACTGGAATCAATAATTAGCATCCTTGATGTTCTGCATGTGTATATTAGAGAGCAACAATAGAGAGGTCTCTCTCCGAGATCGTTGACTGAGGCAGGTATATTCTTTTACGGCCACTATTTCCAAAGTCATACAGGAAGAAAGATAACTTTTGTCACATTAAGGCTCCTTCGCTTGAATTCACATGAACAAGTGAAATAATCGAGCAAAATGTTTCTAGGAGGTGCAATTTAATCTCAAACCACAGATCTCTACAAGACTTCTTCAAGTAGCATTCGCAATGTTGGTAACGGTATTTGTGGATTTGTTTGCAAAGTCAAGAATACAGGTTACAAAAGTAATGTTTGTCTGTGAAAACATGCAAAACATGGATATGCTTGAAATCCTTGACAGAAGATGTGATACAAAAGGAAGAGAGAAATGTAATTTGCTTTGTTGAAATGGAGACAATGTGTTGTAGGTATGTCTTTCTGCTATACGGACGTATACACAGAGAGTACATAATAAATTAGTGCCAATGGATCAAGACATGGATGAGAATGCTCTTATTGAAATTACAATTAAACTCAATGATAAAGTGATTTCAATGGTAACTATTGGTAAAAATTACAGTCTAGAACAGTTATTACGACAAGATATCATAAATGAGAGCCAAACAGAATTGCAGTTTGACTTTCGTTTTAGAGTGGGCAACAAGTAGGTAAACAATCCAATGCTCTCAAAATTCATAATAAGATGATTCCTAAAATAATTTTCTTTACTATATAGGTGTCATCGAGATGTGAGCAATGCATATATTGTAAAGACCTACAAGACAAATAGTTGACACTAACGTGTATGTGACCTTGATTATTATTATTTTGCAGAGTTTTGACTTTGACTGCATTTCAAACTAGAAGGTCGAGAGGAGAACGAGACAAAATTGCAAGACACACTTTAAACAAAGAAGACAACAACAATGCGATATTGGTCGTTAGGAGTTGGGTTCTATGTCATATCATGTTGTTGTGGTCGTTTGTTGAATGACGTTTAAACAAATTGGAACATACACTTCCAGAGCTAAATGACCACAACAATGTGATGCTAGGTCATTCTACCGACATGTATACCCCGTATCGCGTTGTTGTGGTCGTTTTAGAGGATAAGGAAAATGCACTTTATAGCATCTCCTCACACCATTAAAACTATGTTTGCCCTTTCTTACGTTTGAATGAAGATTTTTAAATGCAAAATCTTATGTTTCGGTAAACAACCATAACAACGTGATATGGGACATTCTACATGGACTTTCGACCCACATCACGTTGTTGTGGTTGTTTTGTGTCTATATTTGTTTTGTCATGCGAACTATATCCAATGGGGATTTTGTCAGAAATTAACCATACTTTTTTTTATGCAAGAAGAGATATGGACTAAGGTGCCAAGTTCGAGCTATCTCCCCCATTTTTTTGAAGAATGCCACTCCATGGTGGTGAGATGGTTTGTTGTCTCACAAAGAGCGAAGTGCTATGACTATTGTGCTGCCCTCCTTAAATGGCTATCTATAATTGTTCATATTTCAAGGTTACAGTTATTTTACACAATGTTCTCATCACTCCTCCTCGATGGAGAGTTTGTAACAAAAGTTTTATGTGTATATAGTGATGTCCATTTCAATTCATTAAACAAATCTCACTTTCAATTTTATCATGTAGGTTGTGACAGAGGACCATGAAACCCTCCATTGGGTGTTCCATAATACAGATATAACTAACATAATTAGGAGGCAAAATGAAGGAGAAATGCTTCATGTAGAAGACATAGGAATTTTCACTGTGGAATCTCGTATGGTAGGTATGGCTTGTATTAGAGAATGATACCAAAAACATTCCCAAATAGTTCTTCTAAATAGGAAGCATTTAATAACAATTCTTTTGCTATAATATTTCAGGAGACTTACAAACACTCAAGGGAATGTAAAGGCTGGAAATGTAAAGTGCCCCTACCTATACTGCATGGAGCATGCAAGTACGATGGACAAAAGAAACTGGTCACAGTCTCATAACAAGCATGAGAAAGATCCAAACTTCTAACCTATGGTGCTAGATATTCCTCTTGCAACAAGAGTACATATCTGCACATTGCACGCACTGTGTAGGATAATTGAGAAACTTGTATTCCTGTACATTGGATTTGCTTAGAAGATCTTGCCTATATGCAGGAGAAAAAGAGCTATGAGAGCCTCGAAAAAAGTTCTATCTGGCATTGGCTTACATGGGGGAAACGTCAAGATAACAATCAATTAATAGAGGTCAACAAAGAGCGTACAAGTACCATCAAAGGCATCAATTGGTGGAGTGAAAGAAAGGCACTTTCTTTCCAACAATAGACATAATGTAGAAACAAGGAGGAGGAGCACTACAGTGTCATATGAGAAATGGAAGGCATTGCATAATGTAGTAAAGGATCATGGGCATGATGGCACTGCAAGAACAAAGAAGGAAGATGTGTGGAAATCCATAGACAAGATCTTCCATTTCTACGAGAAGAAACGTTGGGACAAGAATGAACTTAACATCTTCAAAGCCACCATCGAGAATTTTGGAAATCGATGAAAGATACATGGAGCAAACTAAAAATCATTATGGCTAAATTCATTTCATTCATCTAGCAAGGACTCGAGTTTCATTCATCACACATTATAAGGTAAGAGCTCATTTCATTCATAATTGTCTTTCTACATCACATAATATACAACCATCTACCATGGTTTGTGAAAGAGTATGGAACTCCATCAATATGGTCAACACAAGGAATGGAGAAGTCTCACTATCAAGCAAGCAACGCATACTTTCCCCACACCAGACATATAGGAGGGAAAGTGAGAGCACACAGTCTACATGAAGTATTCTAATGGTTCTACTAGAGGATTCTGTAAAAATTACGAATAAGAAGCGAATTGGAGTGCATGAGGCCTTACAGAGCGCATTGAGCAGCACAAAAAGCAAAAAGGCAACAAGCATATAGAGGATCACATGCTGCACAAAAACTCTCAGAGTGGCAATCATAGAAAGTGTGCATCAATCAATGCTAGGTAGACTGCACATAATGAAGCTACTCTTTTTTTTAAAAATTGTACATTAAAATAGCAAGAGGAAGTATGTACAAGCCTTTTTGTATCTGGACCGAGATAATATCAAGGAAGTTCATCATCATCTTTTTCCTTGTCTATAACATGATTCTATTAACAAGACATGTTTATTACAAAAGACCATAACAACGTGACAGGGGGTAGTCCCGTGTTAAAAGAGAACCCGTATCGCGTTGTTGTGATCGTTCACAAAAATCATGTTTACCACCTAATGATACGAGAAAATCATGTTTAGTACCTCATGTTTGCATTCACTTTTACAATGAAGGAAGTTGATCATCATTTTTTCCTTGTTTTTAAGACGGTGCTATTAAAAAGACATGTTTATTACAAAAGACCACAACAACGCGACAAAGGGTAATCTTGTATTGAAAGATGAAACGTATCACGTTGTTATGGTTATTCACAAAAATCATGTTTAGTGTATGATGATGCAAAATAATCATGTTTAGTACCTCATTTTTTCCTTGTCTATAACCTGGTGCTATTAACAAGACATGTTTATTACAAATACACACACACACACACACACACACACACACTTTATTTTGTCATTGTCTCTCTCTCTCTCTCTGTCTCTCTCTCTCTCTCTCTCTCTCTCTCTATTCTATTAACAAGCCATGTTTATTACAAAAGACCATAAAAACACGACAAGGGGGGTAGTCCTGGGTCGAAAGAGAACCCATACGGGTTGTTGTGGTCACTCGCAAAAATTGTGTTTATCGCATAATGATACAAAAAAATCATGTTCAGTACCTCATGTTTGCATTCACTTTTGCAAATAAGAAAGTTGATCATAATTTTATACTTTTCTATAAGACAATGCTATTAAAAAGACATGTTTATTACAAAAGACCACAACAATGCGACAAAGGAGCAGACTAACTTTATAAAAAAAACTACTTCATAGCCAATTTGTGCGATAGAAATGCTACAAGTGAAACCAAAAAATGTATGCACACCAAATGGCTATCATTGCAAAGAGAGAGAGAGAGAGAGAGAGAGAGAGAGAGAGAGAGAGAGAGAGAGAGAGAGAGTCTAAGGCAAAGATATGAGAGAATTGGACATTTGATTAAAGTATTTTCCCACCAACTAAAATTTTGTTGTGTCGACTTCTTTTGCATAAGATAGAGAGTGAAACTCAGGCAAAGAGTTGAGAAATAAGGGCATCTGTATGGAGCATTTTACCACCAATTTTAATTTTTTCTCAAAGAGAGAGAGAGAGAGAGAGAGAGATTCAAGAAAAGAGCTCAGGGAGTTTCAACAAGGTCATTTTTTTGTAGACATTAGAGTGAGAAGGACATAAGGGCACATATTTATATTATTAGCATGAAAAGAGAGAGATATTACAAAATAGCTTTTTTTTTAAAGAATCCTAACTTAAAAAGATATTACAAAATAACTATCCCTCAAAAAGAGTCTTTCAGGGCTACAACTTTCCTAAGTTAAGCAAAAATTTTAGCATCTTTTTTGAAGAACATATTCTGTGATACACCAGTTTTACATCCATGACCTTGTACTCTAGCCACTCTTCAGCTTGGGCTATCCTCTGGTCACACTCAAATTTTGCCTCAGCAACTTTCTACAGGGCCTCCTTGTTGGTTTCTGCAACCTCTCTTTTCTTCTGCAAAGAGAAAGCACTGAGTTAGGCTTACCTATGGAACCAATGAGTTAAGGACTTAGTTAGGCTTTCCTATGGAACCACTGATTAAAGCACTGAGTAAACGCCTGAGTTATGTAGCAAGGAGAAAACATAAGGAGAAAGGATTACCTCCAAAAGGGCCAACTCCAAACCTTACAGAATTTTGAGCACTTTTATTCTGTTCAGTCTCTTTCCCAATGATTGAGGGAGAACCAGGTTTTGGAGGGGCTCGGAAAGCTCCATAAAGTCTAATACCTCCTCCGTTGCATTGAAAAGGAGATTTTTTCATAGTTTTTACACTACCTCACTATTAGCAAAGGATGATGTGTTGACAAAAGAGTGTTTGTAATGTTAACAAATGCTCAAGTGTGTTTGCCCATGTAATGTGTAAGTTTGTCTTTTAACAAAACTGGCTTAAGTGTGTGTGCTCGTGTGAATTTATGATGAATACAACTGGGGGATGCATGTAAGTATTATTTGCTGATGTCATCATGATGATTAATATTTTATTGATATCATCATGATGATTACTATTTATTAATGTCACCATGATGATTGAGAGAGAGAGAGAGAGAGAGAGAGAGAGAGAGAGAGAGAGAGATCAATTTAGAACATACAGTGACGGATTGGTTAGGGTTCGATCTCATCTTCAATAAGATCCATCCTTGCCAAACGATCAACATCAATATCCATTTGATCAATTTGTAAGGCTACGATTAAATTTATTCCACTGTCGATATTCTGTACTCCATTGATAATGGTATCAATGTCCTGATCATCCTCATCAACATCACCATCATCCTCAATGGTAGGGTCATTCTCATGATCATGAGAAATGGCACGCTCATCCTCATTATCATGATCATCTCTTGTTTCTTGATCATCGATCACAACATCTTCATTGGCATGTTCGACATCATCTTCATTGCGGCTTGTTACATCCTCCATATGCTCCATATCAATGAATGTATTATACATCACTTTGGAACGTGGTGCAATAGGGATGACGTACCACCATTTAATGTCATGCACCATTGGTAGATAGATAACCTACTCAAATACACATAGTATAGTAATTAATTAGCATATCAAAAGTCAAGGGGTACGCGAGCTTAGATATATATGTACATGAAACACATTAGTAAAAAAATGCATACCTGCTCACATTGTTGTGGCAATACGAGCCTATCTTTCTTTGTTTGCCAAAACTTTGTAGAGTCAATAGTTACATAGCCACTTGCATGGCGTTTTATCGTTGCATCAGGCCCTTTTTCCACCACGTTCATTTGCCATTTGACATCCAAAACATACACAAAGAAGCGACGAAAGTCAAGCCTAAATATGTCTTGGATTATGCCACAATAATCATCCATTTTTCCATTAGCTCCCTCAAAGCTACTAATGACACCGCAATCTTGTGTATTTCTCTTTTCATCAATTCTTTGTGTTCGAAAATGCTTGCCTTCACACCATATAGCATTGAACATAGTGCACTGGACCAAAATAGAAGCAATATTTGTGTAAGCAATGTGAATAAATATTAAAAGCAAATCACTTACAACTAATGCAAAACATTAGTTCTATGTACCTTTAACATGCATCCTCGTGCATACTCCCATTCTTCCGCCGTGATATGCAGCCCCTCGTCGCTCTCTGCTCTCTCCATTTCCTCATGCAACCAATCAACATGGATATCATTCGGAAGTGTTGCTAGATGCTTAGGGTACGCCTTCCGAGAGCCATGTTGCCTCCGAAAGAGAGCTCTTTCTGCTTGCCTTTTTGTCTTTGCATCCTCATATCTTGTAACCCATCTGCTCATCACATCACTATTAAGGATACAAGTGAAATTGAGATCATCAATCAATGTTCTATCAATTACTTTACTCTGTCCTTTTCCTTGAGGCACAATAGAGGTCATCCTCAAGTCCTCTTCATTGCTCCATAGTCGTGGCAAAGAGCTATCCACCTGACCAAGAAATTCTGAAATATATACAAGAGACTCTTGTATCAACCAACCCTCGGCCATGCTTCCTTCAGGCCTTGCACTTTGCCTCACAAAGTCTTTTAAGGTCTTCATGAAGCGCTCTAGGAAGAACATCCAACGTGCATGCACAGTACCACATAAAGCGATTTCGTCCACTAAATGCACAATGAGATGTAGTTGACTTGTGAGAATGGTTCGCGGAAAAGTCTCCTCTACCAAACAAACCACCTCCACTGCCATAACACGCGCATCATCCAACGTGGCTGGATCAATTGCTTTGGAACTAACATATCTGAAAAATAAATAAATAGTACGTTATACCTCATGCACGTTCATTTTGCAAGGTATAATGAAGGGCAGGGATTTCACTGACGTAAACGAAAACATGTGAACATATTAATAACATATGTTAATAACACAAAAAATCTTGTGATCACATGTTATATTCACAAAGCTTTCACAAGGGCTTAAAAAAATTATCTTTGTCGGGCATAAAAAATCTTCTTAGGTGGCCACTAACTTGCTATTATGTGAAGATGATAACATGAGAACATGTGAATAGCTTATTCCCATTTGTAGCCAAGCTTTTAAGGGCTTCCCAAATGGCAAGTGACCTGTTATTTTGTGAACGGTAACATGAGAACATGTGAATAACTTGTTCATATGTGTTACTATTACAAAAAATCTTGTGATCACGTGAATATTAAATCCCTGATGAAGGGTGATCTAACATGGGTTTTACATACCTCACAAGCTTGCCCATCTTATAAATACATTTTTTCAAACTCTTATTTGCATAATGGTCGATGCTAGTAGATAGTATGAACTGCGCATATAAGAGCACATGTATGTATGGACACGTGGTCAAAAGTTTGGATTAACCATAACTTGAACACCACTAATCCAAATTGAGCGCTTTATAGCTCTTTAGATTCCATTTTTCAAGCGCTTTCCAACGATAGGTCATATGATAGGGTTTTGAGAAACTTACAAACATGTTATCCATGTCCCCTTTTTTAAGTATTCAAAAATGGGAATTGGGAAATTCCCAAATTCACTAATATGGTGTTCATTACAAAATTTAATTTCAACGTACAAGATTTGGAAAACACTTACTTGAAGCATCTTGTGCCAATCGTGGGACTTCAACCCATATAGTTGCTCAACGCCTCTTTTCTTAGTGGTTGTAAAGGCTCCCTTCAATGATCTCATGCATCCAGTGGGAGTACGCGAAGTGGTGATGGCGTGCTTTACCTGCTTCTCCTCTTTCTTTGATATAATCCATGGTGCAGGCAGAAGACGAACGTGCCCACCCACCTCTTGTGGCCAAGCTTGACGCATACGTCCTGCGACCCGCAAGTCCTCACATACGCTAACATTGTCTCGTTTACCAATAATATGTTCCCAAATACCAGATCCCACATTCTTGAAGATGTGCATGGGATCAAGAAGATGGTTGATCTTAAGATGGGTCCAATATGGCAGCCGAAAAAAAATGGAGTACCTACACAAGGGATTGCTCTATGTGACCTTTAATCCAATTAGAGACTACACAAAACAAGATTGAAAAAATATTACTATACCTGTTCATGCCATCTGGAGGAAGAATAGTTGTAGACTCCCAAATACGCTTCCAATCTTTTGCACGAAGTGTTTGTGGAGGAATGTTACTCTTACTAGCAACATATTTAGGATGATCTAAGGGGAGAAATCGATGATGATTATCGAATATGGTCTTACACAAACCGTCAGCATACTCATGTACTAACGAAGGGCCACAAACAGGACATGCATGTTTACCCGATGTTTTTAAACCTGTTAAAATATAAATAAAAGTTAGAATAATAAGGTCAATATGTATAATTAATATATATAGCCAATAGTATTAGAGTAGGGAGGTAATTAGAATTCTTACCAGAACAATCGCTGTATCCTGGAAAGTCATGCATTGTCCACATCAACACTGCTTTTAAGTCGAAGTGTCGAGATAAGGGAGGCTTACTAATGTCCACCACCGCAACACCTCTCCATAGTTCCTCCAACTCATCAATCAATGGTTCAAGATAAACATCCATATGCTTGACTTTAGGTTTCCCTGGAATTAGAAGAGATAACATAAGATGTCCCTTCTTGATCGCCATTGATGGTGGAAGGTTGTAATTCACCAACACAACTGGCCACACACTGTATGCGGTGCTTTTGAAACCAAATGGATTCACTCCATCCATACCTAGGCCAAGTCTCAAGTTTCTGGGCTCTATTTTAAAGCTGGGCCACTCATCTTCAATATGCTTCCAAGCAGGAGTGTCTCCGGGAATTCTCCACATGCCATCATCCGATCGATGTGAAGAATGCCATGACATGAGCTCTGCTATGGATTTGCACTTGAACATGTGTTTGATGCGAGGAATTATAGGAAAGTGTCGCAAGACTTTACGAGGTACATCAAAACTCTTCATATCTGTTCTATACCTTGCTTCACCACAAGTGGGACAATGTCGAGCCTCCTTATGCGTCCCATGAAAGAGAATGCAATCATTGATGCATGCATGTATGCGATCATAATCCAATCCTCCAAAAGATGTCACATAGCGCCTCGCTATGTCTCTTGAGATGGGTAGTCTATTTTCCTTTGGAAGCATGTTTGATAATAGCCTGCATTCAATATCATCAATTATAATTAGTCTTAAATCTTAAACCTTAAACCACTAATTCAAATTTGTAAGTTAGAATGCTTACTTCAATAATGCGTCAAGACTTGCATTACTCCATCCATAAACTGTTTGTATATTGAGTAGTTCAAGTGAAGCACGTAAAATAGAGAATGTGCACCCTTCAAACACCGGTGTCGATGAAGCCTTGTAAAGATGCTCTTGTTCCATATCATCGTCGTCCATACCTTTGGGATCATCCTTAAAAAGATTCCGCACCATATCATCAAGCACCTCCTCTTCCACAACTTCGTGGGGTGCAGGGCTATTGTCATCCCCTTCCCACTTATCTCTGACAATAGATCCCGAAGCTCCAGCATCATCTCGTCGACGCTTTGCGTGCTCTCGTCGCGCGTAGGGCACCATGTTAGGGTGTGGTACTGCATCCTGCTTCAATTAGAGTTTATATATTACAACTCTATTAATTTAATTTGGATACCATGAGTCATTTGAATACCATCAATTTACATCTACTCACCTCTAAACCTATTTGATTCCATTCTCCATACATGGAGATATGATTCAAGGTAATTCGACGTGCTCGTACAATGCATCCTTGACATCGATTACACATACATTTGATCCGTTGTCCCAACCACACATCGCGATTATGATGACGCATTGTCTCATCTTCCCCAGAACTGCTTGAAGAGGTTCATGACATCCTATGTACAATCCAGAAAACACAAAATCATAATATGTTTTTAATGAAAGTATAAAAATCGCGTGTATTGACGCGGCTATTTCCTAAAAATTGCGTGTATTAACACGGCTATTTCCTAAAAATCGCGTGTATTAACGCGGGTAATTCCTGCAAAACGCGTGTATAAACGCAGCTAAATTATTATACACGCGAAGATACACGCGTTTATAAACGCGACGGTCTGTTTAAACTAAAAAAAGCCTGCCTTCCCCAAATAAAGATTTTGAACTAACATATCAACACTGCTTTCGTTTTTGCCTCTTCCAACAGAAACGAAACCTAAGTGCAAGGAGGGAGCAGAGAAGGAGCACACACGGGAGGAAACCGAGCAAGAAAGAAGACTCACTTTTTCAGAGGTGAGTCAGTTTGTCCTTTGCCTTGTCTCCTTCCTCAGATTTGTTTATGCTATTTTCTCTTTGCTTTTTGGGTTTGTCTCCGTCCTTTTGCTTCTGTGCACACAATTGGGTTTGTCTCCGTCCTTTTGCTTCTGTGCACACGATTGGGTGAATGATTCTGACAGGGGCGACAGTGGACCTTTTATAAGGACACTTTGTCGGAGATCGGTCCCTTTGAATTTTTTTTTTGCGCAGAAACGCGTGTAAGAGCGTGTGTATCCTGTCTGCAGAGTATGTTCACGCGGATATACACGCGTTTCTGGACGGGTGTATACACGCGTTTTTTGACGGGTTTATACACGGGTTTCTGCACGGATGTATACACGAGACTGCGTTTCTTGTTTCTATGGTTTGCAGGCAACACAACTGACTTGAATGATGATATTTGTGTGAGTCAAGAGACAGCCCATGATGTACATTAGGATTATTTTTGCAGGTTTGTTATGGATATTCCAGGTTCTTCATCCGATCCATTTGCGTATAGCAATTGGCTGATGGAGATGCTCAATCATTTTAGGCGCCATCCTGGTCCAGTTGAGCTTACAGAGTATATGTATGCCCATCCCCCTCCTTCCCTGCCTGGTGTCTATACCTCTACCGCGAGTATCCAGGGCACTGCAGTGCCGTCTATGCCTACGAGTCCGACGAGACGGCATGCAGCTTCTCCTCTTCCACGTCCACCGAGGAGACATACCTCGTCCCAGACACACTCACGCACACCCTCGCAGCCACCATCACGTGCTCCCTCAGAGCCACCGTCACGTCAGGGCTCACAGCCAGCGTCACGTAGACAATCCCCCAGTCGTGACTCCACCCGCATCAGTAGGAAGAGTCACGAGTGGAGGATGCGGCGGGTGCTTTGGTGGGGGAGGTGGGGGAGGTGGGGGAGGTGGGGGAGGTAGTAGGGCACATGGTGAGAGAGGAGATAGAGGGAGAAGAGTTAGAGGAGACAGTTCGGAAGAGGAGGAGATGAGAGAGGTGGAGAGAGTGGTCTGCTATGATGTGACGGATAGGGGCGGGATAGTGATGGATGCGAGGGGGAGGGAGGTAATGGAGTACATGCGTGGGGTAGTATCAAACTCATATAGAAATTGTTTTATTAAATTTAAAGATCAAAATAGCCGATTAGTTGGGGAGGTGATAGAGGCTGTACATAGTCGGTACCCCAATCCCCCACATGCTACATTCTCGGATGTATGGGAAAGGACGCGAACTAGGGAGATCTTAAGTAATAAAAGATCTCACCTTAAAAAACTCGCGTACGATGACCGGCTAAATGTAGCTGCGGGTGGCTATCCTGCCGAGAAACCTGCCCATTGCACACAAACGTGAGTGGAAGGAGGCAAAGAAATGATCAGAGGGTGGCGTGAAGAGCAGGCAGCATGTGGAGGCACGACGGATCCAGATGGAGACCATTGGATCTTTGCCTCCTTCCACTGCGCACAAACGCGAGTGGAAGGAGGCAAAGAAATGAGCAGAGGGTGGCATGAAGAGCAGGCAGCATGTGGAGGCACGACGGATCCAGATGGAGACCATTGGATCTTCGCATTTTGGATCTGGCGGCGTCGAGTCATGGGAGGCAGAGTTCGTAAGTATCTTGCCACTTTATTTGATTGTTTACTTAATTCATTGATTCTATGATTGTTTTAATCTTACAAATTGTGTTGATTATGATACAGCGACGGGTTACGGGGAGGAAGCCCACAACCCACGATACTGCGTATGCTCGCCGACATAGCAGACGTGACACGTGGGCCATCTTCAGAGCCGAGGGACGTATTACAGACGCGCAGTTTGAGATGGCCATGAGACCATACGGTCGACAGGTACTTGAAAATTCTAAACGAATGATTTTGGTTTATTGAATTACATATATATACACTTATATACTATATATTACTTGAATAGGCACAAGCTGCTGATGATCCACCCGCCGCCACTGCAGAGGGTGGACGTGAGCACTACTCATCGGACATTCCAACCGATGTGAGCTCATCTGAGCATGGAGGGAGCACCGAGTCATCATCTGGGTCTGAGTAGTACTCAGACTTATAGTATCACATTCCATATTGAGGATGTGGTTGTATATATTTTTTTGTAAACTGAAGCCATGGGCTACTTCGAGATATGGACTCCCTTGTATATATGTGTGAAATTTTGATAGTAATATTGAATCGTGAATCGATAGTATTACATTCATGTCTGTCTTGAATCGTGTATTGACAATGTATGCATTCATGTCGTTCTTGTCTTAATTTCCCTCATGCATATGTTCTTCGTGGATGGTCTAATGCACCAAAAAAAAAAATCCAGAGAGTGTTACTGGGTGTTGGAATGCTGGAACAGTATTCAGGCACCAAATAGCACTCTCTGGATTTTTTTTTTTGCTCTCTGTTCGCGTGTATAAACGCGTCAGAATTGCTAATAAAAATTGCGTGTATATACGCGGATACTCTATAAAATACGCGTGTATAAACGCGTCAAAACTAACAATCACAACAATGCGATACAACACATTCTTGCTAGTAGAATGCCCTCCCCTCACTTTGTTGTGGTAGTTTTCATAGATATAAGGGGCCTCACCTCTAAAACTTTATATCCCCAAAGCGACCACAACAGCATGATACACAGTATAATTGCCGGTGGGATGACCTCCCAATGTATACTTGCCAGTAGGATGACCTAGTGTCATGTTGTGGTGGTAGTTCTTGGGGGGATGGAAAGGACTTGCCATCTTGCATTTCTCTTTGCTACAAAAACAACCACAACAATGTGATATGACACATACTTACTGGTAGAATGCCCTCCCCTCACGTTATTGTGGTAGTTTTTGTAGATAGAAGGGGCCTCAGCTCTAAAACTTTATATCCACCACCAAAGTGCCTTCAACAGTGCGATACAGAGTATAATTACCAGTGAGATGACCTCCCAACATGTTGTTGTGGTCGTTTTGGTGGATACAATGTTTTTTCAGCTACCTACATTAAACGAGCACCTATTTAGAGGTTGTATCTCAGAGAAACATGAAAATGACATAGAAATTAGATGGCGACCCCAATAGCGAATATCGACATAGAAATCCAAAAACTATGGAATCAGCCAAAAACCTAATGCACGTCACTGTAGTACCTATGCGATGTCATGGAATCAGCCACGGAATAATGTAGTCATGAGGACGAAGACGATGACATAGAAGCAACAACATATTCATGAAGACAAAGCCAAAGATACAGACGAAGACAACGACAAAGACACAGAAGCAACAAAGGTCGGGAGACCCATGATGACGAACATGATAGCATGCACAATTAAATATAGCATTAATTGGCATTGAATGCACAACATGGAAAATGTTCGAGGATGTCAATCACATCATGCACTTTCCGTCAATTTGGGTCACGTGGAAAAAGTATGTCTTTGAGCCCTTTACCCGAGCCTACCCAATGTTCCCACTCTCATTCCTTTTTTTGCCGTTTCCTCATCACTTGTCCTTTGTTTGAGTCTGAGTCCTTCACTAGGCCTTCGTCGATCCTTGAATACATCCATTATGGAGGTAACTCTTACCCTTTTTAGCCAAAAATAAAAAGAATAATTTCATACCGCAAATAACCCAAGCCACCAAATATTCTAGGACCTTTTTTTTGTATTGTGTTATCCAATGCCTTGTTCATTATGTGATTGTTATTCTCTCTTTTTTCCTTTGCTTCACAACTTCACATTCATCAAGTTTGATAGCAAACTTAAGCACTCCTCTAGTCTCTACCAAGGTCATTCCAAACAATTGGACCATTGTCTTTTGTAATATTTTCAAATCAAAGAAAATGTTGTTGGTCTTATTATATCTTATTTCTTCGTCATTATTAAGGTAGGTGTGTGAAAAGGCTGACCAAGCCATGTTCTGATTTGCTCATTGAGCACCACATGTTCTCTCCTAACATGATATGGTTTTGAAAGAAGTGTAGCCCAAATTCTGTTTTCTTTGTATTTTGAGTGTATTAGCTTGAAAATCTCAGAATACCCCTTTCTCCCTATGCCAACATCATCAAGACATTTTTGTATATCAAGAGCTTGAAATACCTGGCTTTTCTTTGTATACTGTTCTATGAATGTTCGTCGTACTTTCTTATACTTCTTCTCCTTGAGCATCTGGCCTACCATCTTTGAAGATAAAAACTTGGAATATTGTCTGGCTAGTAAATTCAATTCCATGTTTTCTTTATTTGGATATAGGAGACACTTGAAATGAATTCGTCTTGTTATAAATTTACAAGTTACATGCACTAAATGTTGTATCATAGAAATGTAGAAGTTTATTACCTTGTGTATTACTTTCTTGACTCCTCCACCACTTGGATTAAGTTGCTCTATGTTACTCAGATTCCTTTTTCTTTCTCTCATGCCAATGCTTGTTTCTTTTACATGTGCAACCTCTAATTTCTTGTCACTCTCCTATATTGTTTTAGATTGAGACTCTATTTTGCACAAGAGCTATGAACTTCTTTCTTGAAGAGAGATGTACACATGTCGTCTCGCAAATGACTATACTCCAACTGTGCTGCAGAATTCAAGTCTTTTAGAACTCTATTCGATTGTCTTAGTGCATTGCAATAGCCAAGTAGTCCTTGGTGACTATCACCAACACATCTAATTGATGAGGTTCGATTTGAGAATGAGGGTGTGCTTGAGGTTAAAGGATTATTTGGATACATAGATCCATCACACCACAAGTCTATATGCTTTGAGCTTGAAGCTCTCATCTCTTCCTTCTCTCTTCGATTGATTGAAAGCTGTGGTTGATTTCGTTTCTTCAAAGGTGCATATTCTTCTTCAAGATCAATATGCATATGATATGGCTTCCTCTTCTCTCCCATATCAATGTGATGCAACTAAGTCACAATGTAGCACAATGATGAGCTTGCAATAGCCCGAGTTCACGAGAAATGCACTTGAATGTCTAAAATGGGAGAGAAGAGTCACTAGAAGGAAAATATTTTGCTAAAAAGGAAATAAACATGCTTAGAAAGTGCATTCATGAGAGCTTGTTTCCATCAATATTTATTATGCACCCATAGGATGGTGGTATATTCTCTTTGTTCTTCAGCATTTAAGGTCTGGACCACCATGTTGATTATCTCTCTCTACAAAAACAAAAAAAAGGGTAAAAAATCCTTCCTTTTTCCAAATTTTGGGCCACAAAAAATAGGGTGATGTATATTATCTTACAGGGCTCCAAAATGAGTCCCGATTTCTCCTAATGTTAGCATGTAACCATCGCACTACATCGGCTTTCAAGGGAATCTTTCCTGAGCAGTAGTAGATAATCATGCTACACAAAGAGAACAATTCAATCTAGCTCCTCACCAACTCAGAAGACACTTTTAGACATGCCTTTTTCACCTCTTGTTAATGGTTTCTGAGCCTGCGCGATCATCATCTCACCTACTCTCTAAGGCAAGGACTTCGTTACGGTCCCTTTTGTCATTGTCGTTTGTGCATGCCCGCTTCATCTTTGTAAGATTCCTCCTTAGTCCTGAATGATGTATAAGCTCTCACCTCAATCCCCTGTAATCGTCCCCTATTTCAAAATGCAAAAAAATAATGTTTTCCCTTTGGCCTAGAGAGAGGAAATATTCTAGAGAGAGATAATTCAAAATTGAGATATTTTTTTATATAAAGTATTTTCCAATGTGTATTAATAATTAATTGAATATGTGTATTAAAGGCCTTAGCCTAAGGGTCCACATTTTCATGGATTAAGGCCCAAACAAGGTTCCAATGGCCGATAGGATTAATCCAAGTGTTGGGATTAAGGCCCAAATAAGGTTCCAATGGCCGATAGGATTAATCCAAGTGTTGGGATGACAAAAATGCAAAGAATAAAAGAAAATACCCCAAAAATGAGTAAATGCTCACATAAGATGAAGAGTTGACTAAGTACAAGGTTTATTAGTTAAAAATTAAGGTTTATTAGTTAAAAATTTGGGTTTATTAGTTAAAAATTGAGATATTTTGGTAAAATGATGAATTTTTGACACCTCAGTAAAGGAGGGAGAGCCCCATCAAGTAGGCACCTTTTTTATCATCATTGCTTGGCTTTTTTAATTCAAAAAAATTAGATATTTTTCTCTCCTCTCTCTTGATGCAAATTGAATCAAAAAGGGAGCCAAACTGATCCAAATCTTATCCGAATTGGGTCAAACTGAAGCTGGAAGCCTATAGAACCTAGTTGGATCTGTTTAGTGGCCTCCCTCACCTATCAATAGATCCTCATTCCTTTGTATTTTTATCTTTGAGTAATTACATGCTAGTATTATCTTCATTTTTAGTGTAATTTCTAGTATCCCTCTATTTTGCCTCTTTTTTTGGGAGCTTTGGAGCTTCTCTATTCTCCATCCTCTCTTGGAGATTACCCTCCCCCTCTTGGTGGCCAAGGACTTTCTTGAGGGCTTCACTTCTATCCAAAGAATCAAGCCAAAATCAAGGGTAACCTCTTATTTAATGGGTTTTTCTATTCCTCTCACAACGATTTTCTTCTTCTCAACCCCTCTAAAGCTTTCAATGGAATGGTTTTCTTCTTCTCAACCCCTCTAAATCTTGAGAAGCTTTCAATGGAATGGTTTTCTCTTGAAATCAAGTTTTCCAATGATTCATAATGTTTAATCAGATTAATGCTAGTCTTTATGCTTAATTATAATGTTTCCTTTAAGAAAATCTCTATTTTGGAAAGATTAATCATCTTTATGATTAGATCGTTGTTAGAAGGATGATTCTCAATGATAATCTCTTGAATTTAATCAAAACTCTAGTCTTGATAAGCTAGAGAAAGAGATTAGATATTTTCATGATTTTTAATCTAGTAAAAATGATGGTTAATTTTTAAGCTTGATCATGAGTAAGAAAAATTATATTAACTCATTATAAATTGAAAGAGGGTTATGCTAACATTTTTAGAAATGAGGAATGGTTATTTTAGAATAATCAAGATATTTATTCATAATTATGCTTATAATTATGATTATAATTATGTTATGTATGCATAATTTAATTTTAGTCTAAAAGAAGTGTTCCTATCATATTTCCATTACAAGTATTCATTTTAAAATTAAAAATAGAACATTCTCATTAATTGTAACAAAGCTATGGTAAAATTTTCTAGAAAAAAGATAAATCTTATTTTTATGCATAATTTTAATAAAGCAAAAGGAGGAATTCCTATCATATTCTAGGTATAGATATTTTATGCTAAAAGAATGATTTTTATCATATTTATGAAAAATACTTTTATAGTATTTATGCATATTTATTTAATTAGAGAGAAAAGAGAAAATTTTGATATATTTATTTTCATGCATAAAAATTTAGATGCAAAAATAGGAATTTTCGTGATATTCGAGATTCAAACATTTAAAGGTTAAAAGAGAAATTTTTGGCATATTCCAAGATATGGATATTTTTATTTATTTAAAAGAAGAATTTTCATTGTAATTTAAGTAGAAAAATGCATAAATTAATTTTGATGTTAAAAGAGAAGTCTTCGCCTTGGCTCTTGCAAGGCTGAAGATAGTTGAAACAGCCAGAGTGGCATGGAGAAACCACTGCAAGACAAACCATCTGGATCGAAATACCCAGACATGGAATGATCTCAAGACTTACCTAAGGAAGAGATTCTGTCCTCCCAGCTTTTTCAAAACCAAGATGAATGAATTGGAGTTAACCCAGGGGAGCATAACTACTGAAGCAGTAAGGATGGCGAAGGACTTCACAAAGGCCTTTATTGTTAAGGTCCTGCCAAAGCCAGCTCCCTTGACCTTCAAAAGGTTTCAAACAACGGGAAGTTCTTCCAACCTTTCAGAATTTCTCGTTGAGTTTGATTCCACAAAACCCTTTTTCTCACAAACCAGACTTTCTTAATGAAAATCATGAATCTCATATGAGGATAATTTACCCATCAAATTCAATGAAGTTCCAACTCATTTCTCGATGAATTCGGTCTAAGGAAAACTTCTCTAATTCAACCAGTAGTCTATTCTTTGTATCGAAGATTTGGAATTGGTCACGAGGTTTTGCTTGATTCAGATTCGAGAGATGGGGCAAGTATCTTACTCGCCCACCATACTCATGGTCATGGTCTAACCATAAATTACTCGGTTTAATCCGAACTTTGATTCCTAAGGATTTTTCTTCTAATTAACTGAAAATTAACCGATGACTTAGGAAAAATTTCAACTTTATGAAAATTCATTCCTTCCTGGCCATAATAGAATTAAAAAATTAGTTTTATTCGAGAATGACAAGAAAATAACTCTTCTTCCAATAATCCAATTGTGAGTATGTATTATTTTATTGATTTATCCACATAGAAATATCTAAAATATTCTTTTCATTTTGATCCTCAAACTTAATATACCAAAATTTCCGACATGAAATTATGGCAAAAAACTTCTCTTTTAACATCAAAATTAATTTATGCAGTTTTTTACTTAAAATACAATGAAAATGCTTCTTTTAAATAAATAAAAATATCCATATCTTGGAATATGCCAAAAATTCCTCTTTTAACATTTAAATGTTTGAATCTTGAATATCATGGGAATACCTCTTTTTGCATCTAAATTTTTATGCATAAAAATAAATAAATCAAAAATTATAATTTTCTCTAATTAAAAAATATTCATAAATACTATAAAAATATTTTCCATAAAAACAATAAAAATCATTGATTTAGCATAAAATATCTATACCTAGAATATGATAGGAATTCCTCTTTTTGCTTTATTAAAATTATGCATAAAAATAAGATTTATCTTTTTTCTGGAAAATTTTGCCATAGCTTCACTACAATTATTGAGAATGTTCAATTTTCTATTTTAAAATGAATACTTGTAACGGTAATATAATAGGAACTCTTCTTTTAGACTAAAATTAAATTATGCATACATATCATAATTATGAATAAATCTCTTGATTATTCTAAAATAACCATTCCTCATTTCTAAAAATGTTAGCATAACCCTCTTTCATTTTACAATGAGTTAATATGATTTTTCTTACTCATAATCAAGCTTAAAAGAATTAACCATCATTTTTACTAGATTAAAAATTATGAAAATATTTAATCTCTTTCTCTAGCTTATCAAAGCTAGAGCTTTGATTAAATTAAAGAGATTATCATTGAGAATCATCCTTCAAACAAGGATCTAATTATAAAGATGATTAATCTTTCCAAAAGAGATATTTTCTTGAAGGAAATATTATAATTAAGTATAAAGACTAGCATTAATCTAATTAAACATTATAAATCATTGGAAAACTTGATTTCAAGAGAAAACCATTGCATTGAAAGCTTCTCAAGATTTAAAGGGGTTGAGAAGAAGAAAATCATTGAGAGGAATAGAAAAAATCATTAAATTAGAGCTTACCCTTGATTTTGGCTTGATTCTTTAGATAGAAGTGAAGCCCTCAAGCAAGTCCTTGGCCACCAAGAGAGGAAGGGTAATCTCCAAGAGAATATGGAGAATAGAGAAGCTCCAAAGCTCCCAAAAGAAGAGGCAAAATAGAGGGATAATAGAAATTACATTAAAAATGAAGATAATACTGGCATGTAATTACTCAAAGATAAAAATACAAAAGAATGAGGGTCTATTTATAGGTGAGGGAGGCCACTAACCAAGTCCAACTAGATTCTAGAGGCTTCCAGCTTTAGTTTGACCCAGATTTGGATCAATTTGGCTCCCTTTTTGATCCAGTTTGCATCAAGAGAGAGGAGAGATAAAAATATCTCATTTTTTTGAATTAAAAAAGCTAAGTAATGATGATAAAAAAGGTGCCTACTTGACGGGGCTCTCCCTCCTTACTGAGGTGTTGAAAATTCATCATTTTACCAAAATATCTCAATTTTTAACTAATAAATCTTAATTTTTAACTAATAAACCTTGTACTCAAGCAACTCTTCATCTTATGTGAGCATTTACTCATTTCTGGGGTTTTTTTTTATTCTTTGCATTTTTGTCATTCCAACACTTGGATTAATCGTATTGGCCCATCGGAACCTTATTTGGGCGCCTTAATCCAAAAATTTCTGAAAATGTGGACACTTAGCCTAAGGCCTTTAATACACATATTCAATTAATTCCTAATACACATTGGAAAATTTATTTTGAACTTCTGTTTCACGAAAATTCATCTTAGATATTAGGAGAAACTTTATATAAAAAATCTCAATTTGGAATTACCTCTCTCTAGGCGAAAACAAGGGAAAATAATATTTTCCTGCATTCTAAAATAGGGGATGATTACAAGGGATTGAGGTGAGAGCTTATACATCATTCAGGGCTGAGGAGGAATCTTACATCCTCTCCCACTTGAAAAATACGAGATGTCCTCATCTCACAAAGTGGGGGTAATCCTTTACCAACTCTTCTTATTTCTCCCAAGTGGCATCCTCTAAAGGGAAGAACTTCCACTTGACCAGAAATTCTCTGAGGACTGTGCTCCTAATAAGAACCTTCTCCCAAACGTTAAATATTTCTTCAGGACTGAGTACCATCTGGCCTTGAGTCAGAGCGAGAGTCGGAGAAACCAATTGTTCATCATCATCAATCACGTGACTCGGGCTAGGTACATACTTCTTAAGTAAACTAACATGGAATACATTATGTACCTTGAGATGGGAAGGTAGAAGAAGTTCATAAGATAAATCTCCTACTTTCTTTATAACAGCATATGGTCCATAGTATCTTGGAGAGCTTCTTGTACTTCCCTAAAGATAAAGAACTTCTTTTGGGTCGTACTCGAATGAAGACCATCTCTGATTCTTCAAACACTCTCTCTAATCTCTGATTCTTCAAACATCCTCTCTAATCTCTTTTTATTAGCATACTGCTTTTGTCTATCTTGGGTAGCCTTAATATCTTGATGGATTGATTACATTTGCTGGTCCATATCATCAAGCATTTGTCTGGACATCTCGACCCTAATCAATGGGTCGGACTAAGTTAATGGTGTAAGGCAATCTTTTCCATACACAGAGCTTTGAAAGGGCTCATCCCGATACTTCTGTGATAAGAAGCATTGTAAGCAAACTCAACCAGGTGCAAATAGCTTAACCACTTTTGTGATAAGAAGCATTGTAAGCAAACTCAACCAGGTGCAAATAGCTTAACCACTTCTTGGGTTCTCTGCCTCAGCATAATCGAAGGATATCTTCTTTTACCTGATTCACTCTTTTAGTCTGACCATCTTTCTCGGGGTGATAGGTTGTACTAAGATCTAAGAAAGTTCCCACTGCTTCAAAGAATGCAGTCCAAAATCTCGATGTGAACTTAGGATCTCTGTCACTTACTATCCTCCTAGGTAAGCCATGCAATCTGAAAATCTCCTTGAGGAAAACTCTGGCAACATCTACTATAGTGTAGGTTTCTTCTACTGGAATCAGATGGGCAACCTTGGTTAGTTTGTCAACTACCACAAAATGGACTTGTAACCTGATTGCACTGAAGGTAGTCCAATCCATACTAATACATTCCCACTTCATCTGTGGAATGTCTAGGGGATGTAGCTTTTCTAGCATCTTGACTCTCTCTACCTTGACTCTGTGACACATTAAGCATTGCCGCACATGATCAAGTACATCCTTTTTGAGTCCTAGATAGAAGAAGCTTTTCTTCACAGACATGTAGGTTTTTATGAACCCTGGATGTCCAACTATTAGGATATCATGGGCTTCTCTCATAATCTTTCCCTTTATTCCCTCATCCTTGGGAATGCATAGCCGATTATTATAATACATGTATCCTTCATCCAATTTGTACCCAAGAACTCGACTCATTTCCTGAGGAGTCTTTGTTTCCTGCATCAGTAGGGTAGCAATAGGGGCAAAGAATTTGTCCTACATGATTTTCTCCCTTGCTTCATTGATCAATGGATTTGACACCAATGTTATTGGTTGCAAGAGCAAGGAGGCCTTCCTACTGATGAGCGCATCGACTACCACATTTTCTTTCCCTAGCTCGTACTTAATCTCAAAATTGAATTCCTACAGGATCTGCATCCACCTTCTTTGGCGCATGTTGAGATCCCTTTGGGTGAAGATCCACTTTAGACTTTGATGATCTTTCATCAAGGTGAATCTCTGTCCCAAGAGATAATGTCTCCACAACTTCATAGCATAAACTACTAAGAGTAATTCCAAGTCATAGACATCATTATTTTTCTCATGCGTTATGAGCTTTCTTAATTCAAAGGGTACTGCATGACCTTCCTGCATAAGAGCACTGCCTAAGGCAAAAACACTGGCATCTGACTACCTCAAAAGGTTTGGAAAAATATTATAGAAACTTTGTTTTTGAAAAGGATTGTTTTATGCCAGAATGCTGGAGGAAGTATTTGGTGTATGATTTAACTAAGGAGAGATTCATTTGCAACAACTGGTGGTGGGGAGTCGTCAAAGGACGTCGCTCGTGACAAAGCCTGCCGAGTCTTGACCAGCCTCGGTATGGTTAAAATGGTGTGCTTCTGGTGGTACGATGGGCGCTCGGATGGGCGAGGACCGACGAAGTGGTCCCTGAGTGAAGTGCTAGGATACCTAAGTAGGATCCTAGAGAATTTTGACCAGGTGATGCACAGGCTCGCGGTTGCTAGGACACCCATGCGTATGTCGAGGAAGATATGGATGGACTAGAAAGGAATTATTTATGTGAACTAGAATTTGATATTGGATCTAGTTGGTTGACTAGCTGGTCGGAGGGTCCAGATGATATTTTTGTAAAATAATGGACTAGATATTTTGGAGGATTATGATCAGTAATACTATGGTTTCATTAAAAGATTGCTTTAAAGATAGCCAAATCTGTGAAAAAGGCAATTACATATTGGGTGTGTAAGTGGTGTGACTACCTTGAATTTTGCTTGAAGCGCCGGCTAGGGGGCTTGGGAACTATTTTCCTTGGTACTCGGGACAAAACAGAACAAAATTTTTATATAAAGGGACTAACCCATGGGCCGGTTCAGCTGGATCGGTGGACTCCTGCGATACAGTCAGATACGTCAAGTTACGCTAGTGAGAATAAGTCCCTAGAAGATTCTTGTTATGTGGGAAAGAATCAGCTGTGCCTCGCTTAAGGAGAAAAAACGGTGATTTCTATGAACCAAGTGCAAGTCTCTTCCTTGATTTGGCCATGCGACCTACGGGTTCGGTCGGATTAGATCGGATAGTTAAAGCCTTGACCCGTTAGATGATTTTCTTGGTAGAATCGCTCGTGCCTTCCAAGCGAGGGAAGTTTTTCTGGGCTTGGTTTCGGAGGAACCGCCGGGCTAGTCTCTTGTCCAGATATTCCTGGGCGAGACCCTGAGTGGGAAGCCCTACCTTGCGCGAGAGGGTGACGCTGCTTCCGCCGCCAGTGCCCCGGAAGGGGCATCATGGAGAGGGCAGGGGTCTCACAATCTTAGCAACCCCAACATCCCCCCAATCCTCCCAGCCATTATCACCTTCATTTGATCAATTCTCCTGGAGACCCTCCATGCATGCGCCTCGTCACTATATCACTAGGTATACGAGGACATGCACGAACACATGTGTGAGGTATCCCCCACTCCCCCACGATCGCCGCCACCTAAAGCTCATGTTAACTCACGTAATCAATAAAAGGTATGCACACCTAAGGCTCCCAAAGTTTCGGGTAGAGGAATATTTTGGTGTGTAAAAGGGGGATGGGGAGGTTTAATGATAATGAAAGAAGGGATGGGGTGTGGGTTAATGAGGGTATAAGAAGGGATGGATCATGGGGGCTAGACCGTGGGTTAATGTGTGTGTGAGAAGGGATGAGGGGTGCTTTATGGTAACTAGTATTGGACCCGCGCGTTGCTGCGGCCGACAGGTAGAGTTCTAGAAAAAATAAACTCAGTTTCTCCAATTTAGGTCATGTTTTAAGTAAACACAATACATTATTTCAAGTGACTTTATATATACATATCTCAAAATAACATCCATGTCTCGTAGATTTATGGCGAAAACAAAAATATCATAGTAATGTAGCATACAGAGATGCAAAAAAGGACCAATATTACATATTCTCAAAATGCACCACAAAATACGTATTCTTAGTCAGTAATGTCAGAGTCAACAAATTGAATTCTTCTCTTGTGAGAAGGATCATTCAATTGTCTCCTCATCACAATACGCTCTCTATTGTAAAGCGGTGATCCATCCTGCACATGCTCTACTATCGATGAATGCAAAGGACCTGCACAAACGAAACAATGATAAATCAAATCTGCACATAACGACACATCGATAAATAAAATCTCAAAAAAATCTTATAATAGAAAAACATAATCAAAATTACCTCGCACAATAGAACATCGAGTCGATGGTACATGAGGAGCTCTAGTATAAAACGCATAACGAATACCAATGGCCATGATGGATGTAAGAAACAACCACACATAGGGTACTGAATACCCCTCAAATGATGCAAAGCATCTGTCCATCTCTCTCCAGAACAAATACACACCCCACTCCTCATCAGGAACACCAATCCCGTACATCTCGATGCCTTCGTCGACAACTCTTACCATAAACGTATCAATGTCATGTAATATCCTAAAATCAAAGCATAACAAATAGGTTATACAATTATTTATATATAGGTTCAAAAAATATTCATACAATGCCTAACAATTACACTTATACTTACCCATCCCTATAAGCATCAATCATAATCCCTCCTACGTGACCTGCAGTAATAGGAGCTGACCATAGCGGTGGCTCTGTATACAGATAGACATTAGTATAGAATGTCATGTTCCATACTTTGTAATCAAGAAAAGTTAAGCAAATATAGAGAAAAACTCACGTACTATCCTCGACAAAGGCATGTCCAATGTAAAGGTAATCTTAGACATGTCTGTCAAAACATAAACAACAAAAATAGGTACTTTTACCATGGACAAATATGTATAAAAAAAGAAATCACAACAAAATTAATCAAATTGCAGAACTTAAATAAGAAACCTGACTTGTCACTCTGAAGTCATTAAGATCTCCTTATAAACAATATTGTTTGTTGTAGGTGTATAACTTTGAAGATCATCAAATGAACACTCCACATTAGCATTATCCTCAAGTAACACCTTAACAGCATGAGGAGACCGTGCTCGTGACAACGCAACATACAGTTGTCCATGAGTAAACACTGGAGTCACCAAATACAACCCCAAGACATTTAGGGTTTAGCCTTGTGATTTGTTTATTGACATGCCAAATGCCAGCCGCACGGGAAACTGTCTCCTCCTCATGGTGAATGGTAGTTGGGCCTCGCTGCATATAAAGGTAATCCGTGGAAGAAATACTCTTTCACCAACTTTAGTACCAGTGATGATTTCAGTCTCCAAGACTTTAGAGTGAAAGGCCTTACATATCATCCGCGTACCATTACAGAGTCCACGTCTTGGATCCAAGTTATGACGCAAAATAACAGGAGCTTCTAACTTTAAAACCAAGCAGTGAGGTGGATATCCGCCCCGAAGGTCGATTGTGTAAAAAAATTCTGTGGAATATAGGAATGAATTTTCATCATTTTCAAGAATTGAATCTGCACTGAAATATTCCTTAGGCTCACCAGGCATTGCATCCAAAGCTGTCTTATTCACAATATCCACTTGACTATTTATCGGAGCAAGAATAGCACGCTCACTAAAGTATGAAGCATATGTCGTAGTGATAGCCAATTCAGAGTATACCCAATGTACGAAGTCTTTAAGACTCGATCTTTGCAAGACCATATTACTTGGTAGTGTCACCATCGTATTATCATTGCTACAATCCACTCCATTCCCAATATTCATGACCCACTGTTTAAACTCATTGCATCCATTAGTATTGCTTGATTGAATACACATATTTCCAGCTAACTTTAGAACTTTGATAGAGTTCCATAGAAAGGAACGACACAATGCTGCATTAACAATATCCTCACGTCTTCCCTTCATAATAACAGGCAAGATTTGTCTAAAATATCCTCCCATTAATACAACCTTTCCACCAAATGGCTTATCTGAGAATAATACATCTTGTAAGC
Source organism: Cibotium barometz (assembly GCF_041138505.1). NCBI lineage: Eukaryota > Viridiplantae > Streptophyta > Polypodiopsida > Cyatheales > Cibotiaceae > Cibotium > Cibotium barometz. The sequence goes on along the minus strand of NC_141079.1, from coordinate 21,525,223 downwards.
TCCTATCCAATGCTTCAAAAGCATAACGATGAATCATTGGAGCCTCATCCCAAATAATGAGCTTACAAACTCTCAAAACCTCAGCAAGTTGTCCATGTACAGGGATTTTGCAAGTTGAAGAATTGTTTAGCTCCAGAGGTATCTTGAATCTAGAATGTGCAGTACGTCCATTCGCCAAGAGTAGAGAAGCAATACCTGACGATGCAGTGGCCAAAGCAACATACCCTTGTCCACATACTCGCGCAAGCAAGCAATTATACAAATAGGTCTTGCCCGATCCCCCCGGACCATCCAGGAAAAAAATGTCACCTGCATCTGTCGCAATTGCATGCATTACAGCATCGAAAGCAACACGCTGGCTATCTGTTAAAGTTGACTCCATAGCACTTGACAGGTTATATTGTTCCACAGTATCAAAAGATCTCTCTTCCAAAAGCAATGTATTTTCACCCAAGACTTCCAAATCAGTTCTGTTTAGTTCAGGCATCCCTTCAAAATCTGCCAATGTCCGTCTCTGAGCACGAAGAATTTCTTCCAAATGTAGTAGTGCATGAGTTTCAGCTAATTTTTCAATACCAATAAACTGACCCCTGCTTCTCGATAACTGGTATAGAAAATCTTCTATCATTTCTTCTCGAAATCTCTTCCACAATATTCCTGGACAGGAAGGCTCACAAAATAGCAATATAGTACCAAAAAGACATCTCAACTGCAAGGCATTTTGCATAGATGATGCTTCCTCCATACATGCAACCCATTCAGAATCATCTTCCAGTATCCCTCTGGCAATGCAAGCTGCCTTGAAAGAAGGATAGATGTGACCATTGAGCGAACGCAAATCTTCAAATGACTTAGATCCTTTACATATTGTAAGAAGTAGGCGAACATAGTATGCCTCACCTGCCAAAGGAGCTACAAAGTACATGCGCCCTATAGTGTTTCCAATCTTTCTTTTGGTTCATTTCTTCAACCTGGAGTTCCAAACCCATTGTTGAGGGAAATCACTATACAATGTATTGTTTGCTTCAGGATGTTGTTGATTACAGGTGAACCATTTAGTCATAGTAGTCTTGCCTACATTTTCCCTCTGAAAAACATCTGCAATATTATCATCATCTCTGAAGATAACATTATGACCCCCATCTAAGTGCACCTGCAACCGTTGCACATCAGGCTTCTCATTGTGTAAATCATACTCAAAGAGTCTCCTCTGATGCAGAGACGTAACGTGCATCCAAATACCTCTGAATCTCATCGACTACGCAAGCAGCATTAACATCCCCACCTTGTACAGTGCTAAATCTTATTGTTGCTCTGTCATGCCCCTTGTATATGTACTTGTAAAGATATTTCACTGCTGATATTGTTGAGCATATTTCCACATTTACATGAGCATTATATGTGATTGAAAGATAAGGGTTATATGGCACAACCCATCTATTATCAACATTACACTTTTTCAATGCCACAGTTCTTCCATCATTTCGACGCATATACACGGGGTAACCACTCTCATCCACAGTAGTCTCTTGTGCAAAAGCTCGTGGATAGTTCCTTGTGCATTTCCCTTTATCCATACAAATTGCACTTGGATTGAATGGCCCACAGTGCCCATGGATATTGCAATGCAACACGACATCATGCAGAGCAGGAAACATTTGCTTGTCAGGCAATTCGGCACATACTAATCTATCATAGTCTTGGAGAGTCTTAGGTTTATGGGCACTATCCAAGATCAATAACGTGTGTGAATGAGGCAATCCTCTTTTTTGGAACTCAATGACACTCACATATCCAATCACCTTACCAAAGAGGTCCTTCTTCACGATATTTTTCATCATATCTGAATGTTTTTGGTGAAATACTCTAGTAGTCAAATCAGGCCGGTCACATGCACTTTGCCCCGGGAGTAAAGCATCTAATACCTCTGGCCACTTTGGGTTACAGGTGAAAGTAATGAATAAATTGGGCTTGCCCTTTGAACGAACAATTGCCATGGCATCCTGATAAAGTTGATACATTTGTCGTGGCCCACCAGTAAAACTGGAAGGTAACACTATTCTACTTCCCACTGTCCTTCCTGCAATACCACTTCCACTTCCTTCCACATGAAGCATGTCTGCTAAACCACTATAAACCTCTGAACGCAAACTTTTTTGATTATGGCGTAGCCAAGATAATCGTGACTCTTCAACACTGCAATAGGCATCAACCATAAACTGTTGCAACAACCTTCCACCACGTAGCAAGCATGCATTTGTATCTGGGCGAATTTGCAATCGATAAGCATAGTATTGTCGTTGAGTCACACAATGACCATTTCTCAATGCACTCACTTGTGCATCAGCATAAGGGATTCTCAAGTGCCATCCATCCTCCCCTCTTGGAAATAACATGACGTACAAAAGAGACATATAGCACCTCTGCAAATTAGAGATGTGTTTGCATGTGCCTTCTCGAGTATGCAATAAAATATCACGACGACCAACATTATGATCATCACCTTGACCAATCATGATACCAGCAATCTCGGAAGCTGTTGGCATTGAGTACTGCCTAGATGTGGATTTCGTCTCACATATAGTCATTTTCAAATCCAAACTTGGATTGTCACTCAACATTCTTCCCACATACTTAAAAGCTTGTGCAAATGGATTAGAAGTGTGCATCATCGATTGAAGTGCTTCTAGGGTTGTGGATTCCAATCCATTCATGACACCTAGTCGATTTTGTAATTCGTGCTCAGTATCAAACACATACAACTGTGCAAACTGTGGCTTAGGATTGTACATATTATTGGGGACCAAGGACCCAATCCGATGATAAACAGTCCCATGCACCTTGAAAGTATAGACACTACTATTGTGAAAGAGAGAGTCATCTATTTGTGCACCCAATGATGAAAAAGCCAACACACTATTATAAGCCCTGATGTTTTCTCGAAATTTTTTACTTGTAGTGTCACTACCAATCAAAAGAGATCTTAATGGCTCAGGTGGTTCAGCAAGTGAAGGAACAGACACACGCCCATGTTTACAACAATATTTGCTAAGAACCTGTCCACAACTCATCTTCTTTTCACTTGCCCATAACTGTGCTCCACAAAACCGACACTCATGTGTCATCCCTCCTAATGAGTGACTTAAAGTGCACGAATATACCAAAGGCCAAGTAGCTACATGTGTACCTTGTACGGGCGAGAGTTCATGGAGGATAGACAAAATTCCTCCCTTTCTTTTTTCAAATACATAAGAGGGAATTTCTTCGATACTCTCCCTTCTTATTGTATTAGCAAATGGTACTTCTCTCTCTTCATGAGCAAAAAAGGAACACATTGTAATTGCATTACCCTCATTTACTCTTCTAGCTGCATTATAAGAGGTCCTATTTCTAGCGATGAAGCGACGGTACCTTCTTGTAAGTCTCAAACTTTCAACCAGTGATATCCCTGAATAAACTCCACTTGCCATTTCCCTTGTTATTTCTTTCAAAAGAGTCCTATTCCTAGCAATTTCACGGCGAACACTTCTAGCACTCTTGTTAGATATCCTTTTATCTCCACCCAGGGCAATTTGAGAGACCTCTTAGTGCTAGATTGAGGTAAACACATCAAAGTTTCTTTTGCTACTTGTCTTTGTGCACAAAAGGTATCGTTTTCTGCAGGAATCCTATGAGTCTCTTGCATCAATACATCACCGGTATTACAGCTAACATTATGCATCCTTGCATCACAACAATGAGGTTCACTATCCCTTGACTCCTGTGCACATTTTATTTTTTCATTTCTTCTTCTTTTCCTTGGAGCATTCAAGGAAATGGTCTGAAGAGGACGCCTCAAACTACGTGTCTCTACCATTCTTGCTATAAACCTAATTCCATCATAAAATAGTAAAGTCAGTTTCTTTATTATAAAATAGTAAACATTGAATAAAAATAGCAATTTTTTTTCTATAATATTTGTGTATACACATAATATACAATCCCTTATGAGATTTTCTCCAATCTTCACATACATACTAAAAGATTAAAAAGCTCTCTCTCTCTCTCTCTTGGGATGACATTTACCCACCTGGGTTCAAGTCTCCCCATCGATTGGGTAGAAATAACCCTCTAAGTCGACGTTAAGCGGTCTAGTCTCAAGTGGGTATATACACATGTATATGTATATATATATATATATACACACACCATACATATATATATGTATATATATATATATATATATATATATATATATATATATATATATTCATGTATATACAGATATATATATATACATGTATATACACATGTATAGATAGATAGATATATATGTATATATATACATGTATATACATGAATATATATATACGTGTATATATAGATGTATATCCATGTATATATATACATGTATATATATATGTATATATATATATATATATATATATATATATATATACATGTATATATATATCTATATATATATATATATATACATGTATATATATATCTCTATATATATATATATATATATATACATATATACATGTGTATATATACAATATATATACATGTATATACATATATATATATACACACACACACATATATATATACATATATATATATATATATACACACACACACACACACACACACACACACATATATATATATATATATACATGTATATATATATCTATATATATATATATATATATATCTATACATATATACATGTGTATATCTATATATATATCTATATATATATATATATCTATACATATATACATGTGTATATATACAATATATATACATGTGTATATATATACATGTATATACATATATATACACACACACACACACACACACACACACACACATATATATATATACACACACACATATATATATACATATATATATATATATATATATACACACACACACACACACACACACACACACACATATATATATATATACATCTATATATTCATGTGTATATATATCTATACATATATATATACATGTATATATATATACATGTATATATATATCTATACATATATATATATATACATGTATATATATATATACATGTATATATATATATATACACACACACACACACATATATACATATATATATACATATATATATACATATATATATATACATCTATATATTCATGTGTATATACATGTATATATATACATCTATATATACATGTATATATATGTATGTATATACATGAATATATATATATACATATATATATATATATATGCATATATATATATATATATATATATACATGCATATATATATATATATATATATATACATGTATATATATATATATATATATATATATATATATATGCATATATATATATATATATATATATATATATATATACATGTATATATATATATATATATATATACATGCATATATATATATATACATGTATATATATATATATATATATATCCATCCCTTTGACTCAAGCTAGATTGTGCTTATATGTAGGTAAATAAATGTCATAAACTTATTTGATCTTTGCCAAGTTTCATCTTTTCTCATGAGCATTAAAATCCTTATGCTCTTATCAAACTATATCGAGCTATTCGTATTTAAAAATCATAAATTCTAAAAATAAACATAGAATTAAGAAGAAAAACAAAAATAAAGTAAAGTTTTGGCAGCTTACCTCAAAAGACTAAGGAAGACCCAAACTATATGACAAATCAACAATATGGCAGTCCTATGAAAAGCTAATGTACCTACATTGATCCACAAAGTAGAATAGATGAGAGCTCTTTCCATCCCCTTAACTTCATTTCACAGTTTTCCTTTAAACTTACATTTATAAAAATAACAGACAAAATCTATAATCATAAAACATTACATATATACTTATAAAAAGACAATAACAATGTCACAAATATTACAAAAACATTATAAAATCAACATCCAATGTCTTCCAATGACCAAACCAAGCTTAGAAATCTCTCTCTCTCTCTCTCTCTCTCTCTCTCTCTCTCTCTCTCTCTCTTCCCCCCATGTACATATAAGAGACAAAAAGCCATAAAAAGAGAATTTTCTATAAAAAACCATTAAAAGAGACATTCTCTATAATCTCCATATAAATACTAAGAGATTATATCCACATATATAAATCAATCTGTCTCTCTCTCTCTCTCTCTCTCTCTCTCTCTCAATGATATCTGAGAGACAAAAAAACCATCATTATCATTCGAGTACTTAGAGCCCAAAGTTACAAAAAGAAAATACTGTCATAAGCATTACAAAAGGATCATAACAAAAACTTCTTATCGGTGAACCAAATGAATAATTACATTCCACCTGTTTACAATCTATAACTCATTTTGGTAAGTAAATGACCATCATTATCATTAGAGTACTTAGAGCCCAAACTTACAAAAAAATAATAGTGTCATAAGTGTTACAAAAGGATCATAAGATCAACTCCTAATTGGTGAACCAATTGAGTAATTACATTCCACGTGTTTGCAATCTACGACTCATTTGGGTAAGCAAAGCCCCAAACCTATTCAATGTTACTTTAAGGCTTGATACTTCCATTCCAAGCCTATCAACATGGGCACTTAACTTGTCTTGTTGCTCTTTTATAGCATCAATTGTCTTTCGACAACCAATATCACATAGGTGTGCTCCAAAAGCACCACATGTATCCATTACGCGGAGGTAGGTAGCTTCGACAATATCCTTAATCTCGTGATTGTTACTTATAATGGCAGAAACTGATTCTCGAGTTGAACTGCTCTCCCCACTTCCATGATTTCTTATGCACTGACCAAGACCAGCAATCAAGCTCTCCACATTTAACACATGGGAGTTTGTGTCATTGACCAAATGGAGTATATTCTCTGATGTTACATTTATTGTCTTCTTTCCATTTCGAGTCTTCTTACCATGGTTATGTCGCACCCACTTATTAGAGGTTTTTAGTTTCCTCTGGCATTGCTTAAAAGCATGCATTATTCGTTGAGTCTTCACATTATCTTCTCTTACCTCAGATTGTTGAGGTCTTGAATACTCTGCACAATGGCCTCTATCCTGAATGTCCATGGAACACCTCACAATTTCCCCCTCGTTATCCATACTGTACATCATTAAGAAATATATTAATGAAATATTTTTTAAATTTTATTTAATCTAGAAGAAAGTATGGATTATGAAAATAATCGAAACGGTGAATCAGAAACTAAATGACACGTACGTAGAATAGATTAAGACCCAACTACGCTCAAGTGAATGAATGGTAAAAAGGTATCCACATGATGTATATGTATATGTATCTATATGTATATATATATATGTATATGTATATGCATATGCATATGCATATGCATATACATACATATATGGTTGTATATGTATTTGTATATGTATATGTATATATATATGTATATGCATATACATACATATATATATGTATATGTATTTATATATATATATCTATATATGTCTGAAGGCGGTTCACGTAATTTTAGCATTTAGGAAACTCATTTAAAAAGATGGATGAGAGTGCGGGCCCAAGGGGTTCACCTACGAATATGTAAAATATCATGTGAGTTTGAAATCTTTAGGTAGTCCTCTCTCTATATATATATATATTTATTCTATATAAATATATCTTTTATTCAAAACAAAACAATCCAAATCTTTATCAAACATTAATCAAAAGTTGTCAGTCTTTGACTTTTCAGGAACGTTTTGAATCGATGTTTATATTACGTTGAATCATTAATTATAAAACAATTCATTACAACATGCATGTTCCCCATATAGAGGACACATTGTTTGAACAACGTGCATGTTCCCCATGTAGAGCACACATACTGTGCCAACTTTCATAAAGGAATCTGTTCTTGAAGGCGTGTATGTCAATAATTCGATCGAGCATAAGAGGTATGAGGGGCAATGCAATGCAGAAGGGATTTGGTCCCATGGGCTTCTCAGGTATCACAACAAAAATCAAGACAGTGATCGATCGTTTCCTTCTGCCATGGCGAAGGGGCTGCCGTTGGCCACACCGTTGACATCAAGCCGTTCATATGAATAGCCTCCTCTCCCATCCATGAATGCATCGAGTTCAAGGTATAGATAAATATATATAATACATTTTGTTTGAAATCTTTAGGTAGTCCTCTATATATATATATATTTATTCTATATAAATAAATCTTTTATTTAAAACAAAACAATCCAAATCTTTATCAAACATTAATCAAAAGTCATTAGTCTTTGACTTTTTAGGAACGTTTTGAATCCATGTTTATATTACATTGAATCATTAATTATAAAACAATTCATTACAACATGCATGTTCCCCATGTAGAGGACACATTGTTTGAACAACATGCATGTTCCCCATGTAGAGCACACATACTGTGCCAACTTTCATAAAGGAATCTGTTCTTGAAGGCGTGTATGTCAATAATTCGAGCATAAGAGGTATGAGGGGCAATGCAATGCTGAAGGGATTTGGTCCCATGGGCTTCTCAGGTATCACAACAAAAACCAAGACAGTGATCGATCGTTTCCTTTTGCCATGGCGAAGGGGCTGCCGTTGGCCACACCGTTGACATCAAGCCGTTCATGTGAATAGCCTCCTCTCCCATCCATGAATGCATCGAGTTCAAGGTATAGATAAATATATATAATACATTTTGTTTGAAATCTTTAGGTAGTCCTCTATATATATATATATATATATATATTCTATATAAATAAATACTTTATTTAAAACAAAACAATCCAAATCTTTATCAAACATTAATCAAAAGTCATCAGTCTTTGACTTTTTAGGAACGTTTCGAATTGATGTTTATATTAGGTTGAATCATTAATTACAAAACAATTCATTACAACACTCATGTATACAATTGCATCGAGTTCAAGGTAGCAGCGCAGTACCAGTTCTGGTTTGCACTTGGAGGAGGCAAAGGCGGTCAAGGAGCTCGAGGAGGCGAAGGCACGACCACGTGTAGCTCAAAGGTAGCAAACTGAGGTGCCTGGCATACATAGAATAACCAAAATTTTTAAAAATTTGAAGGCTAGCCAAAATGCAACCACTTTTTCTCAATCATTTTTTAATTAAAAAACCCAAAATATTCTACACACACTCTCTCTCTCTCTCTCTCTCTCTCTCTCTCTCTCTCTCTCTATCAAGCCGTTCATGTGAATAGCCCCTCTCCCATCCATGAATGCATCGAGTTCAAGGTATAGATAAATATATATAATACATTTTGTTTGAAATCTTTAGGTAGTCCTCTATATATATATATATACATATATATATATTCTATATAAATAAATACTTTATTTAAAACAAAACAATCCAAATCTTTATCAAACATTAATCAAAAGTCATCAGTCTTTGACTTTTTAGGAATGTTTTGAATTGATGTTTATATTAGGTTGAATCATTAATTACAAAACAATTCATTACAACACTCATGTATACAATTGCATCGAGTTCAAGGTAGCAGCGCAGTACCAGTTCTGGTTTGCACTTGGAGGAGGCAAAGGCGGTCGAGGAGCTCGAGGAGGCGAAGGCACGACCACGTGGAGCTCAAAGGTAGCAAACTGAGGTGCCTGGCATACATAGAATAACCAAAATTTTTAAAAATTTGAAGGCTAGCCAAAATGCAACCACTTTTTCTCAATCATTTTTTAATTAAAAAACCCAAATTATTCTACACTCTCTCTCTCTCTCTCTCTCTCTCTCTCTCTCTATATATATATATATATATATATATATGTGTGTGTGTGTGTGTGTGTGTGTGTGTGTGTGTGTAACAAAACACGTCGAGGGAGGGCCAGTCTCCCTTAAGCTTCTAAATGAAAATTTATGCTTAAGAAAATATATAATTTTAATATTTAAATATCCATTTTTAAGTTTTACATTCTTACTCTACAAAGAGGAAAAATATTTAATAGACTATTCACTTCAAAAATGTAATGTAGAATATTAAAAATATTTAATAGACTATTCACTTATAAATGAAAAATCATGCTTAAGAAAATATATAATTTTAATATTTAAATATCCATTTTTAAGTTTTACATTCTTACTCTACAAAGGCGGTCGAGGAGCTCGAGGACGCGAAGGCACGATCACGTGGAGCTCAAAGCTAGCAAACTGAGGTGCCTGGCATACATTAAAAAACCCAAATTATTCTACACTTTCTCCCTCTCTCTCTCTCTCTCTTTATATATATATATATATATGTGCGTGTGTGTGTGTGTGCGTGTGTGTGTGTGTATAACAAAACACGTGGAGGGAGGGCCTTCTAAATGAGAATTTATGCTCAAGAAAATATATAATTTTAATATCTAAATATTCATTTTCAAGTTTTACATTCTTACTCTACAAAGAGGAAAAATATTTAATAGATTATTCACTTCAAAAATGTAATCTAGAATATAAAAAATATGTAATAGACTATTCACTTATAAATGAAAAATAATGCTTAAGAAAATATATAATTTTAATATTTAAATAAAAAGTGAGAGAGAGAGATAAAGCACTTTTTATTTTAAATCATTTTTCTCTCTCTCTCTCTCTCTCTCTCTCTCTCTCTCTCTCTACCACGTGAATGCGTGGGGATTGACGTGGAGAGAGAGAGAGAGATAAATCACTTTTTACTCTCTCTCTCTCTCTCTCTCTCTCTCTCTCTCTCTCTCTACCACGTGGAACTGGAGATTGACGTAGAGAGAGAGAGAGAGATAAATCACTTTTATTTTAAATCATTTTACTCTCTCTCTCTCTCTGCCACGTCAACGCATGCATGCATCATCTCCCCCTCTCTCTCTCTCTTACTCTCTCTCTCTCTACCGCCTCTACGCCACGTGGAGAAATATGCCATGCATGCATCATCTCCCTGCCTACCTCCCTCCCTCTCCCTCCCTCTCTCTCTCTCTTTCGCCTTTACGCAAACGCTTGGAGTCGGCTTCTTGCACAGAGGCTTGGAGTCGGTTTCTTGCACGTAAACACAGAGAGCTCTCAGCGTTTCTGGGCTACGTCAAGGCTTGGAGGTGGCTTGCAGCTTCTCACTGTTGCTGGGCGCGTTGGTGGCATCTACGTCCAGGCTGGCTGCAGGCTTGGAGTCGGTTTGCAGAGAGCTTCTCACTCTTTGTGGGCGCCGTGGTGGACATGCATGCATCATCTCCCTCCCTCCCTCCCTCTCTCTCTCTCTCTCTCTCTCTCTCTCTCTCTCTCTCTCTCTCTCTCTCTGCCGCCTCTACGTCCAGGCTTGGAGGCGGCTTGTGTTTCTGGTTTTTGTGTTTTGTCTTTGAGGACTTGGTCTTTGAGTCAGTCCAGAAAGCTAGCTCTCAGCATTTCACAGCTCTGTGGACTCACTCAAAGACCAAGTCCTCATAGAGAATGTCTCTTTCAACCTTTTTCTCTTCTCTCCTCCATAGCAGCGCCCCTCCCTGCCTCCCTACCTGCCCTTCGTGCCTCCCCACTCTCATGTAAGCACCTTCACAATCACCACCTTCACAATCTGTTTGCATGCAACACAGAGGAGCTGTTGTTGCATGCAAACAGAGGAGTTGTTTTTGTTGTTGCAACAGGCCATGGGGGCTGTGGGCGGCTCCGTCTTCCATCTCATCAACGCCATGAAGAACTCGCCCAGATGCGGGCTATCATCGATCGGGTCCAGGTAGAGCAAACACGGCGCCAACATGCCAGTGTTTGCTCTCTTTTCTCTCTCTCTGTGTTGCATGTATATTCTAGGGCGTTTTTGACGCTATGAGGAATCCTCTTGCGTATTTTGACCTAACTGTGGCTTGCTGTCACTTGCAGTTGTCCTTTTACCCATGCAGCTCAACATAGTTGTGCTTGGTAGATCTTGGTGTCCCTTTGCTCCTCTGGCTCTTCATTATCGACAGATCTGTAGTTTCCGCAAGCAATTAACTAATTTGGTATTTTAGAATCTACTTATTATTAACTGTGAAACGCGTGTGATTAAAGAGAATTAAGTTGAGTTGAAACTCCTCCATCCCCTGTTTCAGTGGTGCATGGCCATGCGAGGAGGAGGGGGAGGTCCAAACCGACACGGTGGAAGAGGCTGAGGCGGTGGCGGGAGAGGAGGCGGCCGAGGTGGTGAAGGAGGCAGAGGAGGTGGCATGGCCATGCGAGGAGGAGGGGGAGGTCCAAACCGACACGGTGGAAGAGGCAGAGGCGGTGGCGGGAGAGGAGGCGGCCGAGGTGGTGAAGGAGGGAGAGGAGGTGGCCAACAGAGATGGTGGGATCCAGAATGGCGAGCAGAAAAGCTGACACAAATTCGTGCAGATGCAGGTCATCTTGTTTTTTTATCAGTCCCTCTCATCTTTGTATTTTTGCCTTCCCTCACTTACACCACCCACGTTTCTCTGTATCGCAGTCCCGACATGAAAGACGTCTTGCAGTAAAAGCAGACAATGGACACGGAGTAAAAGCAGACAATGCACGTGGAGGGAACCTTAGAAATGTACCTGCACCGTGTGGAGGTCGAGGCGAACAGCAGGCGTGGAACAGCAGGCGACCCGAATTGACTGGACCCGGCAATATTCAAATTTTCAAATCCAAGCGTGACGTGACTGGCTATTTTCAAATTCAAGCGTGAACGTCACGCTTGCAAGGAGGAGGCAGTATTTTGAAATAGGCCCCCCTCCTTTGCCCACGTGGAGGGAGGGCCACTCTCCCTTAATCCTGTATAGATGTAAGAGAAGGGGGCAATGTGGGTGTGAGAAGGGATGAGGGGTGTTTTATGGTAATGTAAGAGAGGGGGGCAGGAGTGGTAGGTAAGCATGTATGATATGAGAGAAAAGGGGGAAATGACGATCATTAATACCTTTGGGGGTTAGAACTTACGGGGAAAGAGGATATTTTTAATTAACAAAAATAAAAAAAGGGGAAAGGATGATCATTAATACCTTGGGGAGCTTGAATGTTAGGGGAAAAGGGTATATTTTTAATTAACAAAAATTCAAAAGTAGAACTCTACACGTTCGCCTTCCATCGACTGTCACTGCCATGAGAGCTCCGCCCACGACCGCCTTCTTCGCCACCGCGCTCCACCATGATAGGTAGCTACCACCCCACCTTCTCGTTGTGCCTCCTCACGATAGGCCGTGCTACCTTTGCTTAGCTCAGACGACCACATTGCTTGTGATGCCCCTACACAACCTGTGTGAGGCCTTCTGTGCTAGGGTTTTTGAGCTTATCGTGCGCCATAGCCAGGAGTATCTCTTCGTCACTGCAGTGCGTCTCCACCATGACGACGGTTGCCTTCCTGCTCCCGTTGCGTAGTTGAGCCACGTAAGCTTGTTGCTTACACTACTGCAGCCGGCCTTCTCCCTTGCTACTGAGCCGACAGCCGCTTATCCACCCTTTCCGTCTTTTCTTAGCGCTGTCGAGTTATGATAACGGCTGCCTCCTACTCCTGTTGGTGCAGCTGAGCCATGCCTGTCGTCTTTGGTTGTTGCAGCGATACAAAAGCTCGTTTCCTCTCCTTGCTGCTTTGCTGGATTGCCTCCTCCACGCTGACCGCCATAGCCCGTCGACAGCTCTTCTGCCTTGCCCCAGCCCGCCACCTCTCCGTGCTTCGCTATACACTGTGGGAGAATGCACATGTGATCATTTTGGTCACCATTCTATGCAATCTGGAATGATCTCTCCAACTTGTTCATGCCTACCATCCTACCACTCCAATGAACTACTGGAGGCCATAGGAATAACGGCAAGAGGAATATCTTCAACATCCCCTAAAACAACCTTTGCCTCCATAGGATGAAGGTGAGGATCAGGTTGAGATTGTTAGGCTCAACCTGTGTAGCTTTCTATTTCCCTCCTCTCTTCCTCTTCCTATAGAAGATACCTTCCTTTATTGTTTTTGCACATTCAAAACCAAAGGTACAAAGTAACCCATTAGTTATATACATCAACGAATCCATAGGGATACATGAACCAACAAGAGTATTATCTTATTTACCAGGGCCATTTTGTATAAAGTATGAAGGAACACTAGGTGAGAAGAAACACTGCAAGAGACAAATTTAATAGCTTAGAGGAACTAAATTCAATCCATTTTGCATGAAAAACACAATCTAGTTTGCATTGCAAATATTCAAAAGTAATTTCTTACATATTATGGTATTCAAATCAATTGTGAGGATGGCCCTACCATGCTCGTTTATCAATATGGGAGCCAGTACTTGAAAAAACATATTTTTCAACAATCAAAATAAGGACAAACTCTTAAATCTGTTCGGTTTTGTTCGGTTTTGTTCCTTATTTTTCAACAATCAAAATAAGGACAAACTCTTAAATCTATTCGGTTTTGTTCAGGAAATCTCTATCCGATTTTGTTTCCGAAATCTCTACTATATGCCAGTTTATAACTAAATTATATAAAAAAATCATTTGTTAAAATAAGGCCTACTTAAAATCTCACCCAAATTTTTTTAGCCAATTTTTTTTTTTAGCTTTTCTTAATTCTAGCCTGTACAAATACACTAGAATGCCATTTTTCGAGCATTGACATTAGGAGGCTGCACAACCAAATGAAAGACACGAGAAGCATTAATAAGACAAGAGTGCTAACCAGTGCTAGAAAAAACTGTCCTTTATGTTGGAGCTATATATAGCTAGCCCTAACTCACTCTAGGTCTTGCCTATATATATGTGACTTGTGACTAATATGATTCATTCTTGTGGAGCGTATGATTCATTCAACATGGTATCAGAGTGATTCTAATCATAAGGGAAGAATCTACATCTTCTTGTCCAATTTATGATTATGATTTCATGTCTTACAAGATTGATCTTTGGTAACAGTTTTGTGTAGGGTTGATTGGTTCTTTGATTATATGTTGCCTACATGATTTTATAGCTCCACTTGTTGTAATTATAATTGTTTCTTAATCGTGTCCTTGTTGTACAGTGCTGGTGCGTAGATGGTACAGTGCTGGTGAATCCTATTAAAAAAATGGTTTGTCAATCGGAGTTTTGAGTCAAAAGTTAGGACAGTTCAGGCAAACTGTATCTAAAACAGTAAAACAGGTTCTTTGTGAGAGCAAATAGGTAGTTGTCTCTGAGTCGTAAGCAGGATTTGATTGTGAAAGCTTTTCGTGAAAGCTTCAGACGGATGCTTGCCGTATAAGCTACAATTAGATACAAAACTTGCCGTGCAAGTTGCATCATAACACGATGCTTTTTCTTAACGTGGTGCTTTTTATTATTATTATTTCATCTTTTATGGACCTCTAAGTTTGCTTACGTGCATGAGACACGGGTTCCCACTTTTAGAGTTCTAATTTTGGTTCACGTTCTATTCTTTACACACAATCACTTTATGCTCGTTGTCTGGTGCATGCCTATTTTTGGTTGGCTACGTTTCTCAGTTTCTCATATCTCGTACATGGTCTGCAAGTCTCCGATCTTATCTTGTACGTGTTCTCACAACCCGACATGGCAAACACTATACTTGTTAATGGATTTCCTTCTGGGCAGCGTTCTGTTCCTGTTTTCCAAGGCCAAGGATTTCCTGGTTGGAAATACAAGATGCTATTAATTTTGGAAGGAGACGAATTGGCAGATATTGTTCTTGGTATTCTTGCATGCCCTCCTTAACCTATTGATCCACTTCAGAATAATTTTATTATTACCGAAGGTCCTATTTTTGAACAATGGAAAATTGATCATGCACACTGGTTTCGTCGTGATAAGGCTGCTCATCGGTATATACTTTTTTTCTGCCCTTAACGATTCACTCATGCTAGATGTTTATCCATTATCCACGTCATATGCTATATGGGATTATCTTATCACTATGTTTGAGAAGAAAATTGTTTACAGAGATTCTGTATCTCCGTAATCTTTTGGGCAAGCCTCAATTCCATGTCTAGTCACATTAAATCATTCAAAGATATTATGAATCAACTTTCTGCTCTGCAGGGGATCCTATTCCTCCAACTCAATTGGTTACACACCTTCTTGATACGGTGAAGGATCCTTTGTATGATAATATTGTCACTATATTATCTAAGAAGGATGGAATTGACTTTGAGCATACATGTATTTCTTTGATTGAATATTCTCAACGTCATGATCGTCAGACATTGGTAACTCATGAAATGGTCATGATTGCCCAAGAGTACACAGAATCAGAGACAGCCTTTACTGTTCGGAGATGTCCATTTCAGCAACGCCCTTCTTCCTCCTCCCAATTTACATCTCGTGGCTTCCAAAGAGGAGGTAATTCTTCTCGTTTGAATTTCCTAAAGCGTTGTTCTTATTGTGACAAAACTGGTCACTTGGTATCTAAATGTTGGGTGCGAGAGTACGATGAAGAACACGGTATTACAAATAAGTAACCTCATTTATCAAGGAATCCTTCCTCTTCTGCAACCTGTGAATATGAAGAACACGGTATTACAAATAAGTAACCTCATTTATCACGGGATTCTTCCTCTTCTGCAACCCTGCGAATATTGTGGGAGCACAAGGCATTCATCCAGTCGATGCTTCAAGAGGCGTTATGATGAAGCTCGAAATCAAGCTTATGCTACTCAGCAAAATCCTCATGATGAAGACAATGTTCATCAAGAGGCTAATTTGGTTCATTATAATGTCTCTCCAGAAAAGGTACTATATGTTCGGGATGGTTCTCTCTTTATTGTTGATTATGGTGCTACTGGCAACATGACATATCAATTGCAATGGTTACATAATTATCATCCAATTCCTATCAAGAAAGTGGTTTATCTTGCTGATAATACAACTTGCCAAGTAATGGGTATTGGCGACTTATATCTGGGAACTTCTTCCTCAACCAAAATACTACGGGGAGTTTTATATGTTCCTGATTTACAAAGAAACTTACTTTCTGTTACGCGGCTTGTGGATCTTGGTCTATTTTTTGGGTTTAATAATACAAAGTGTCGCATCGAAAAGGATGGCACCACTATTGCGGTTGCTCCTTGATGACATGGTAATCTCTTTGAACTTTCATTGAATGAGGATGTTGCAAATGTTGTTACAGCTCTAGGAGATCTGGATTGTAAGCTATGACATCATCGGTTTGCTCACTCAAATTTCTCAAAGCTTCTTGATATTCATCGTCATGATCTTGTGAGAGGTATGGACCTCAAATCTCACCTGCATATGGAGATATGTGAATATTATGCTCTAGGCAAACATCATCGTAAGCCATTTCCAATGTCTACAAATATTCATTCAAAGAATCTTTCGGATCTCATTCATACTAATATTTCTAGACCCTTTCCTCCATCCAAGTCTTGCTACTACCGTTACTTCATTACTTTTATTGATGACTATTCATGGTATACAAATGTCTTTTTGCTACGACATAAATCAGAAGCATTGGACACATTTAAGAGGTACCAAATATCTATGGAGAATCACACTAGTCGAAGAGTCAAAATTCTTCAAAGTAATAATGGTGGTGAATATATTTCATTGCATCAACCACGGTCGTGAGTATAGCATTCCATATTCTCCCCAACAGAATGGAGTTGTAGAGTGAAAGAGTCGTACAATTTTGAATGCAATCAGATGCATGCTTATTCATTCTGGATTATCTCACTCTTTTTGGGCAGAAGCAGTATTGACAGCCGTTTTTGTTCAAAATCATCTTCCAACTATACTGCACCTTCTAGTAAGATTCCAAACTCCTTTTGTTGCACATTTCAAAGTCTTTGGGTGTATTGCTTATATTCATGTCCCAAAAGAGACACGACACAAGCTAGAACCTTCAGGTTTAAAGGTTATTTTTATTGGTTATTCAGACCAACTCAAAGGGTTACAAGTTTTACGATCCAAGTTCTCAAAAGAAAATTGTTAGTCATCGAGATGCTATATTCAATGAGCAATTGATGAGAGGTTCATGGTCCACAGAAGATGCTGATGATACAAAAACATTACTCACTTCTTTTCCTTTTCTACTTATGTACAATGATTTGCGTGATGACAACACTCTTTTGATGGATATTGGAGACAAGTCTATTGATGTTCATCCTACGGTTTCAAAGGAGACTGCTACAGATCTTGATATTTATGTTGATCTTCCTATTAAACTTAAATACGGTGCAAATCATGTATATGGTGATATTGAAACCTGTAATCACGTATTGGCTGTTTGTGAAGATCCTTCAACTTATGCAAAAGCTATGTCCTCTCCACAAAAGAAACAATGGAAGGAAGCCATGGAAGCTGAATATGAGTCTTTGATCTCGAAAGGTACATGGGTTCTACCAATCTACCTTCTGATCATACTCCTATCAAATGTAAGTGGGTTTTTAAGACTAAAACAAAGACAGATGGATCCTTTGATAAATTCAAATCTCATCATGACACTTTTTCACCCGTAGTTCGTAGTACAAGCATTCGAGTACTACTAGCTTTTGCAACTCAGTTTGATTTGAAAATACATCAAATGGATGTTAAGATGGCTTTTCTTAATGGAGACTTAAAGGAGGAAATATATTTGGAGCAACCTGAAGGATTTACGATTCTCGGAAAGGAACATCGTGTACGCCAACTCCACCGTGCTTTGTATGGACTAAAACAAGCTTCACAATCATGGTACATCAAGATTGATCAATTTCTCACATCTCAAGGGTTTGTTTCTTGCTTCTCTAATCCAAATATTTATATCAAGCACAATGTGAATAACCATTTTGTTATATTGGCCCTTTATGTTGATGATGACACTATACTTGTATCTAATAATCTATCTTTCATGCAACAAGTAAAAAAGGTTTTATCCTCAGCCTTTGATATGGTGGATCTTGGCGACATCCATTCATGCCTTGGTATTCAAGTTCAAAGGTATCATCACAATGGTATTTTGCTTCTTCGTCAAATAAAGTTTATCCAAGATATTGTTAAAAGTTTGGATTGGCTACTGCACATTCGGCAAACACTCCCTATCTTGCAAGCTCTACTAGGAGTGCTTCTGCAAATATTGAGGCTGAATCATTAGCTTTAAATCAACCCTATGCTAATCTTGTTGGTTGTCTTCAATTTGTGGGCATGAGCACTCGTCCTGATATTCTGTTTTTGCAGCAAATCTATTAGGACAATACTTGTCCTCTCCATCTACAAGACATTGGTCTCAAGCTAAACGTGTTTTGAAGTACTTGAAGGGCACTGTAGATTTCAGACTTGTATATCGCCCGTCAAGAAGACATATCTTCATCAACTTCTCTTAACCTTTTAGGTTATTCAGATGCTGATTGGGCAAGCTCTAACTTGTCCATGCGATCCACCAGTGGTAATTACTTCTTTATCAATGGTTGTTTGGTATCTTGGGCTAGCAAGAAACAACGCTGTGTTGCAGTTTCTACTACAGACTCTGAATATGTAGTTGCATCTTTAGTAGCTCGTGAATTAGTTTGGCTTCGACAATTGCTTGCTGATATTGGTCATTCCTCAAGCACTCCTCTTAGATGTGACAACCAAAGTGCTATTAGTCTAGCCAAGGACTACGTGCAACATAGCAAGTCCAAGCATATTGCAGTTCATTATCACTATGTTTGACATGAAGTAAGGAAAGGAGCAATAATGGTAGAACATTTTCCAATTGATCAAATGATTGCAGACATTCTCACCAAAGGACTCCATGAAGCTTGGTTTACACTTTTGCGATCAGAACTTGGAGTTGCGGGCGGTGGCCTCTCTTTTTGGAGATTAGCACATCTCACGTCATGTCAATTTTGTCTAGACTTGTACATAGCCTATAGACTTTAGGACACTTCACACATTACTTCACATCATGCACATTTATTCTTTGCACTTTGTATATAGAAGCACATGCACATGGACTTTAAGGTGGCATTGTACATTTATATGTAGGAGCTCGGGTTTTTCCCTTGTGCTCCCAAGGGTTTTTTTTACTCGCAAAATGGAGACCTTTATTTGAGTGGGGATGCTGGAGCTATATATAGCTAGCCCTAACTCACACTAGGTCTTGCCTATAGTAACCACGATGTTACTCTAGATATTCATGTCACTCTAGTAGCCATGATCGAGGGGTGGTCGCAACACTATAGAGAGTTACTAGCATGGGTAGAGGTTGTAAGCCCAAACACAAATAAAAAGACGGATCTTTTCCACAACCAGACCTTTTACTCATCCTTACAATCGCAATAACACTCACAATGACATACTGTCAAGTCAACTCTAACTAGGTATAGCGATCTCTTAGTGTAATAGTTATCATCACTCACCACACTTCAACAACCTCCCAGGCATTAGGGCCAAAAATGTTAAAAAAGGGCCACATTTTAATCACTTTTATCGGATTTAGATTAAGCTTTGGACCAATAGAAATGTGACATTCAACCATAAATATGACATTGGATGTCATATTCACTTTTTAGTAAAATAGCCACGTCATATCACATTAAAGTGGTGATAACTGACTAAAATAGCCAAAACTTCACTAGTTTTGGCTATTTTAGTCGATTATCACCACTTTAATGTGATACGGCATGGCTATTTCAATGTCACTTTAGTGGGTTCCAACTTCAAGGGCATGTCCTCACGTGCCAAATGTTAGTACTTCAAAAAGTAAAAATTTAGTTTCCCCCAAAATGAGTAAATACATTTGGATTCCCTAATCTACCCGAGGCGTCTTTCTAATCATATTTTTGCATCATCCTCTCCTCTATTCATCATCTAACAATGTCACGACAATAGTCTAATCCAAGGCGCACTCTTAATGACATTTCATCATGCATTCTTCATAATGTTAAAGAAGATCACGGTGTGTGGAATGGTATAAACTTTAAATTAAACAATTGGGTGACTATGCAACCGTCATGCAAAGGTCCTCATAGGATAAAAAGGCAATTAAGAGGCTTAGTACAATACCATTGGAAGGGACATATCTTGGAATTCAAGATAGCAAAAGATGGATGGAAGGCAAAGGTACAACATGTGTACACGACAAGAGAGATGCACATGCATCTTTCTACTCTAGCATTTACATTGCAAGCTCATTGTTGGCAAGATATTTTTTGTAATTTTACTTATGTTCTTTATGATTCTAGGTGAAAGCATGATAAGGTGGTACACTTTCTACCAGTTGCATTGGTTGCTACCACACTTGAAGACAATCAATATTCGTGGATTTAATATCATCAAAAGATGTGTTTAGCAAATTATCCCTAGTGCCTTTTGGATATAATAAATCTGAAACAAGATTAAACACTTGAGGCTTCATACCTTGGATGAGTAGCTTTGATATGGTTTTGTATCCCTTTCTGCTTATTGAAACCTTGTCACATGCCTCCACCAGCTCATCAGGATTGACCAAGTCATGAACTTCTTTGCAAACTTCCTTGACTACCTTCCTTCGAAGCCCTGCACACACTGCGAGATCTTGAGCATTTCAATCATGTCATTGTTTTTTATAGAAGATTTGATCAAAGAAAATCTATCAAGAGGATTATCCAAGCAGAAACTTCCAAAATATTCATGTAGCTTTGATCAAGCCTCATCTATTTTTTCTTAACACCCCCATGTGCGGCTAGGCATGTAACACTTTTAAACTGTCTAGATCTCACTCTTAACCCAAAATGAGTGCTTTTTAGTTAGGTTTTTTGGAGTGCATGTTCCTCTAATTTTTGGTTAGTTTTTCTAAGCTTTATTACCTCTTCCTGATGAGATGACTGAAGTAGCCTTTCCAACTCATTTACATGTTAAGTTTGTGAGATCATGATATCTTCTAGTCCTTTAACAAATTGCTTGTACAGACTAAGCATAGTTTACTTGAGAATAGTAGCTTGATTATTCATTCTTGAGCAATATCCAAATAAGCCTTTTTACCATCCCCAGTGAATCGAGCAAGATCATGCAGGGTGCTAAATGATGGAGGCTTACGAGTTGATGGATCAAGCGGGTATAGACCTCCTTGAACCCACAAATCTACATGCTTCTTTCCTTCTGCACATAGCCTTTGAGCTTCAACCTAATTATGTACAGCTTTGTGATGAATACTTCTCCAGGTGCAATGATATGGTGTCTTTTCGTTAAGTGTGGATCAGCTCTTGAAGTCAGCATAGCAGTTGAAATGATCCAAACAGAAAGCAAGAGATGGTGGGAGAGAAAAAAGACAGTAGAAAGAAAACAAAGGGAAAAACTCTCGTCATGCCCTATGGAAGAGAGAAGTATGTTATGTATTCAAATATTTAAAATTAGCTTATTTTAGAAAACGTGTAGCAGAATAGGTAAGAGGGCTGCCAAAAGGATAGGTGAATTGAAGACTATAGATGCCTGATGGATGGCATCTTAAAGACACTCTCCTCTAAATAGAGGTAAAAGAGGTGCATTTAATATAGCTATTTGTCTCTACTATTTTAGTTAAGTCGCTTTGATTAAGAAAGTCAATCCAATTCTTACATGACCCTTTTTTTTCATTTTTGGCCTTAATGTGTAAGATAGGAAGGGGGTGATGCTAATATAGCCAATGTTTTTTTTTTGGAAAAAATATCATTCAATTAGTTAAAGAACAAATAGCCATAAAGGGCTAAGTACAACCACGAAGGTCTAAATACAAACTCGCCTCATGTAAGGGCGGGAAACAAGTGATCATAAGGGGAAGAGATAATTCTCCTCTCCGGTTGGCCGCTCTATGGGGAGAAGATGTTACTCCTCTCCGGTTGGCCACTCTATGGGGAGAAGGCTATCTCATACGATGGGGGGGGGAACAACCACACAGGTGGTCTGTAATGCCAAATGGGGTCAGTGCCTCTATCTGTAAGGAAAGGGCTAGGCTCCAAAGTCTCAAGAAGGCTTCCTCCACTTCGCACGCGGTCAGAACTTCCCTGCAGATTCCCCCACAGACCACAGAGGGTGTGAGTGATGTCGATCCATATTTTCTTGATGGTCTCAGCTAACGGAGTGTGGGTACCCCCCGATCGCCTAGCTACATCTAGCATGCCAAATGTGCCAGGTTGCTATGCTACTACAAATCTCCCATCGTTGGCATGAGCGTGGTTGTCAGTCAGCTATTGGTGGGGCTGTGACTAGTACTACTACAATGCGATGGTGGGAGACCCGAAGGGCAAGTCCTCCCCCATCCTCCTCTCATAAGTCCTAACCACTCTAGCCTCAATGGTCCAAGTGACAGTACCCCAAGTGATGATACGAGTTGATGCCTTGTCCATAGCGAAGATGCGGAGAATCCACTGCCCAATCTACTAAGCCTTTGGGCAATCCCAAAGGCAATGCCAATGAGACTTGTGGGGGTGACTGCACCTCAGGGGCAAGCTACCAACCTCCGACTGCTAGCCAAGTACCCACCGCCAGACTCTTGTTTGCCATAAGCCAAAGGAAGAGAGTGATCTTCCTCGGCTGAAAGTTGTCCCAAAGCCTCTTCCAGAAATTTGAAAGAAAGTGTTGTGATAGGCCCTAGGACTGCCAATGTGCTGCTACTCCCGGTGTGCCATCTACTTCGGCATCTGGATCCTACGGTATATATGTAAAGAAAGGGAAATCCAGAGTCTTCACCTAATCTGTGGGATCATACCATGTCCACTCTCCAAGGTCCCACACGGCAACCGCGTGGTGAGGTCGGCACTCCCAAATCCATAACTGCCAAAATCTCTCCCTGGCCACCTTGGTCATCGATGATGAATCTATGTGCCATGCCCACGCCCAAAAACGAGTCACCCTCACCCTCTGCAAGATTCAGCCTCTGAAATCCTCCATGGGGTGCTCTGATCCCTCTAATCTGCTATGTAATCTAATAGAAAAAGTGAGCAGACCACTGTCCTCATTTCCTCCATGGACTACCACGAGGATATCGATCTGGTGAACGTGCCTAGCCACACTAGAGTGGTCACGTCTGGGGTAGGAGTCTGGTGAACACGCCTAGCCGCACTCCGGAGGAATAGCTAAGTCAATGTCGATGCTGAGCCTATCTCTATCCCAGATCCCTGTGAGGTCTCTCTGCTGCTCCTCTTGAGGTAACTGCCTATGTGCAACCCAATCTCCAAGAGACCTAGCTGGTCCCAGGCTCAAGGCTCCATAGGATGTGTGCGATTGGGCCCCTAGCATGTGGCCAGTGGGTAAACGGATCAGGGGGTTCCAGATCAAAGGCTATCGAAGCTAGTCCTTTGAGGCCACTGGAACAATCTGTTTGAGGGCTAGCCTGAGATTATCCTAATCCCAAGGAAGGACTCAAACCACGGGCTCACATATCTGTGAAGATCCATCTAGTACTCTACGGCCACGAGCCTCCAAGGCTCGAAGTGTAGGTTGAAATCTAGGCCAAGAGGAAATCCTTCCAAGGCTCACCACCGGCGGGTAGGTGAGGGTAGGAGTCCTATGACAATCAACTTGCCCAATAGGGCACGAATATGTATAGCTGGATCAATGAGGCGGAGCCCCCCTCTACTATGTGGCTGAATGATCACTCTCCATGCCACTTTGGCCCTCGATGGCCTCCCATCACTTCTGACCCACAAGAAGTTCCAGATCAAACGTTGTACCTGGCCAATACAAGCTCGAAAGAAAAGGCCCAGCATGAGGTGATGTATCACATGGTGCAGCACGTGGTTCGCTACCAACACTCCGCTTGGGATAGATAGCCTTGCTGAGCTCTAGTATAGAAGCTTCTTCCAAATACTCAGAAGAAGCGGAGCGAGCTACTACTCCGGAGTGATATCAATGCCAACCTGGCAACTGTGGTATTGGACTGGAGTGCTCCTTGGGATCCACTAGAAAGCCTCAAACTGGTCACCAAGACAGGGTGGGTGTTGAACCTACCCAAAAACCACATGACTTGTGCCAGCTGATCTGTGCTCTAGATGCACGACAGAAGATCTTTATCGCCTCCGCGAGTCTCTAGAGATTCCTAATATCTCTAGCAAGGTAGGCTGTTGTGTCATCTGTAAACTTTGAGTCCATAAGCTCCTCCTACGTACGGAGGGGAAGGCGTAATCCCTGAAGTCCGGTCTCCTTGGAGGAGAGAAAACTACTCATGGCCTCGATGACAAATAGAAAGAGGTACGGTGCCAAAGGATAGCTCTGTCGAACTGAGCGCAGGAGGGGAAATTTGTTGCCTCGGGCTCCTTGAATGAGAACCTGGCTGTGAGATGCTGAATAAAGTCTTAAGACTCCATGAATCCACTCCATGGAGAATCCCATCCTACTCATAGTACCCTCCAGAAAGTTCCAATCCATCCTTTTATAAGCTTTCTCAAAAGTCTAGCAGTAGCACAATGAGGTCCTGTTGTCACATCTTGGCCGAAGTTGTCACCTCTCCCAAAAGGTAAAGATGTTGTCAAGAAAACTTCGATCTTGAACAAAACCAATCTAAGTGTCATGGACCAAGTCTAGGAGGGAAGGTTGAAGTCCCCTGCTCTGATGGCCTTGGCCAAAATCTTGTAGGCCGTCCCTAAAAGGGTGATGGGTCTCCACTACCAGATCTCCAATCTATCACCACCCTCCTTGGGAATCAAATGTATCAATCCCTCTATGAGCCTCTCTGGCATGGCACCTGTGAGCATAATCTCATTGAAGGCAGCACAAAGGCCACCTTCCATGAGTTCCCAATGGCAAAGAAAGAAAGAAATAGGAAGCCCATCTGCCTCGGGCCTTTGGCCCTTGGTAATGCCTTCACCGTCTCCGCCAGCTCCTCTCTGCAGTGAAAGGTGTCAATAAGAAATACCGAAGGGAGGGGGGAGCCAC
The DNA here is from genome assembly GCF_041138505.1 of Cibotium barometz. Classification (NCBI taxonomy): domain Eukaryota; kingdom Viridiplantae; phylum Streptophyta; class Polypodiopsida; order Cyatheales; family Cibotiaceae; genus Cibotium; species Cibotium barometz. The sequence goes on along the minus strand of NC_141079.1, from coordinate 21,499,477 downwards.
CTCTCTCACATGCCTCGAGACCCTTGTCGCGCAAGCATCCATCACTTGGGGGGATAATGGAGTACCAGAAGAGAATGAAGAAATTTGTGGCGATGGCTCTCACCTATGGGGGATCAGAAACAATAGCTCCATCCTGGCCACGTAGCCTGTGAACACCATCTCTCCTCCTATGTGGGCCGGCTATCTCAAAGAAAACTCTAGTAACTCTGTCACTGGTGTGAGTCTAGAATGAGGCCCTAGCATGGTATCTATACTCCACCCTCCTCTCCTCAATGGACCAAATCTCCGTGCGGGTGGCAGCAATCTGACTCTCAATCCACGAGCTGTCTAGGGAACTCTCCTAAGACATTGTAAAGAGGCTAGTCCCCTCCTCTCTCTCAGACTCCTTCCCTGCTCCCAAAATCCCTCCAATCTAGTGGGTTGCCTCTTGCAAGAAAATATTGACCTCCCCAAGGCCATCATCCAACGTGCATGTTGGGAGATCCTGAGCAAAAATCTAGTCGCGCCCATATCTGCTCTATTTGGCTACAAAGCTCACAGTCGTGAATCAAGCTATCTGGAATCGTGGAGCTTGCATATCTGTCATGCCTCCATGGGCCCTCTAGGGGGATAGAATAACTAGGGCATGATCTAAAAATGTAGTGCCTGCCAGAATACCAACCATGCCTCCATGGCTGCAAGCCCACTCGTCAACATAAAACCTACCTAGCCGCCGAGAGAGGTTGGGGCCAGTGCTTCGCCTATCCGATCAAGAGAAGCTAAGACTCCCAGGGCTACGCCAAAACTCTGGAAGGTGCCAAGGGTCCTCTCCCCTAAGAATCAATATCATCTCCGCCCATCTAGAGTACTCCACTCCTGAGACTGTGGTCGTGCCACCTCCAAGTATGTCCTCTACTGCTTCTATCATGTTGAAGTCACCGCCCATGCACCAAAAATCAGCGTGGGGACAGGGCCTATCAGACAATGCTCCAAAAGATAGCTCTACCTACAACTACATTCGGGGGGCTAATATAGTCAATGTTGGTAACATGTCAAGGGTTGAATGATCTAATTTTCAATTATTGCATAAGAGTAGGAATTTATAGATAGCATATGGTGCTAGAGGTAATTATTAAGAGGCCTAGTTTCTAAACATCGATTGTAATGGAAATCAATGATATACTACAAATACTAATTCAATGATGGGTTTATTGGTGGTAATGCAATGGTAGAAAAAAGTAATAATGGAAGAGTTTTGGGCAAGAGTTAGTACCACTCCTTCCCCCTCTCTTACATTACCATAAAACACCTCTCATCCCTTCTCACGCCCACATTAACCCACGGTCTAGCCCCTATGATCCATCCCTTCTTATACCCTCATTAACCCAGACCCCATCCCTTCTTGCATTATCAATAAACCTCCCCATCCCCCCTCTTACACACCAAAATAATCCTCTCCCCGAAACTTTGGGAGCTTAGGTGTGTACCTTTTATTGATTATGTGAGTTGATGCAAGCTTTAGGTGGCGGCGATCGTGGGAGAGTGGGGGGTACCTCACACGTGTTCGTGCATGTCCTCGTACCAAGTGATAGGTGACGAGGTGCATGCATGGAGGGTCTCTGGGAGAATCGATGAGATAAAGGTAAATGGCTGGGGGGGGGATTGGGGGGATGGTGGGGTTGCTGAGATGAAGAGGACGCGCGCAAACGATGATGAGGGAAGGGACTATAAGAAGTCCTCACTTGAGAGAGTAGCTAAGAGGATCATCACGCAAGCTCAAAACCCATTAACAAGAGCTGAAAAGGTATGTCCGCAAGTGTCTTCTAAGTTGGTGAGGAGCTAGATTGAATTTTTCTCTTTGTGTAGCATGATTATCTACTGCTCAGGAAAGATTCCCTTGAAAGCTAAGATAGCGCGATGGTTACACGCTGATGTCTTGCATGATAGTGTAGTATCTCAGGTCTTTTATCTAGGGAAAGGCTTCTTTAATGTTCTTTTTAATAAGACGTAATCAGTCCTTGATCTTTTGCTAGAGCTCCCCTATTCATGGATCACAAGTTTATGCATGTGATTCCTTTTTATTCCTTCTTTAATTTCAAGAAAAGTTTGGTTGGATCCTACCCTATATGGGTTAAAATCATTGGGTTACCACCATGGCTTTGTTCTGCCTTGAAGGATTTGCTAGTGCAATTGGGCTAGTAATAAGCAAGGCAATAGTGTCTATATTTCCTGGTATGAGGGTCCCTTTTCATGATAGGGTGGCTATATGAAACACAGTATTGAATGCCTATAATATGTTTCTCTGGCCTGTGCTGGACTTTGGAAAAGGGCACTGGCAGAAGATAGTAAGACCTATTAGAGATTTTGTATGGAGGAATGGTGACTCTAACAAGAGAGCTCTTGCTTGGGATAAAATGTGTATGCTTAAGTCTGATGGTGGATTTGGCATCCTCCATCTCCCTTCCCATACCATTGCCAGATTGGTTGTGTTTCTGCCTACATGCCTAAGTAATGAAAAGGAAATGTGGACTAAGATGGTAAAGGAATTGGTGGAATTTTCAACTGTATCTGGATGGAGTGATGAACATGTGGATGTAATACTTAATATCATCACATGTTGCTGTTGCTGTTTACAAGAAATCTGGAATTCTAGAAATTCCATTGTATTTTAGAAAGCTTGTGATATTCGAATGGATGTTAGTGGATTGATGCGTAAATATATTTGTATATGTTGGTCTATATGTTTGATTAACAGAATTAGTGGAGCTTAGTTATTTCAGCTGATTCAGTCTCTGTAGTCTACTATTATCTGAGTTTTTCCCATTGGGGGTCATTTGCAAACATACTAGGCTATGCCTGGCTTCTGGGATATTGTTGTGCAGGGTATTAGAAGGAAAAGGGTGAAGATCAAGACAACTTGGTATGGCCCTAGAACACAGAGGTGGTATAAGAAGGTCAAATAAGCTAGTTACATTTTTGTGGCATTGATTGAGAATACAATGGGATCTAGACCAACTATTAAAATATGGTTTCAAAAAGGGGAGATTTTGGAAAAACAAACCCCAAGGGGTTGCACATCTAAAGCTTTGATTGATGCATGCATCTTGCTGGAATAACACTTATCTTGGGGGGGAATCCTCTTTTGTTTTAGAGGATGATAGATGGGATTTGATGTGTAATCTATTGAATGGTGACTCTTATGTAGATGAGGGCTAACTGTGGGTTTGGAAAGTTTATGTAAAGCTGTCTTTTTCGTTATATATATATATATATATTATTGGTCCCAACAAAAAAATTCCTCCCTTAGCCCCCTTTTACAAGCCCATTAACACTCCCATCACCCCATTACACCCTCATTAACCCACGCCATCCTCATTTCATCTTTTAAAACATATATATCATATATAGTGAGTTTTTCTTCTTTTGTCAATGTCTTATTTTACCTGAGAGTTAACAAAAGTGGCTACCCTTACCTTGAATTTTTCGATTACTCTCATGATTGCCTCATTTTCTTATATCAAGAGGAGCCCTTGGGCAACAAGTGGATGCTCAAGAGAATGAGAGATCTAATGCGCCATCGAAGGCTCAAAGTGCAAGAGCAATAAAGGAAGGAAAGAGTAAGCCCCTTGTGTCTCAACATCGATGACTGGAAAAAGACTAAGGTTGAGGTCTGTGACACCTCTCACAAATACAAGCAACAACGAGAGGCTGCTAAAGCATGCCTTGAAGGTTCAAGGATATCTCACCTTGACATTGGCAGCACCAAGCACTTTCGTACATATTTCATAATCTTTCATCTCTTTTTTTTAAATATACTTAATAATGTATATATAAATTTCTAAATATGCTAAATATTCTTCCTTGAATGTGTGTAGAGGGAAGTAGGGGTCATGGCTATACTTAAGAAGTGTATGACTTTGTGTCATTAAGAAAACTACATCCTTGTTCGACAAGATGGAGCAGGAAGGAAACGTGCTCAATCAGGCCCATCGATTAGCCTTTTCCACTAACCATAGGTTCAACGCATGTACCTTGCTGGGCCAGTTTATATTTCCAAAGGCTTCGCAATCGTTGTTCAAACATTTATATGAATTGAACAGGATTAGTTGTTCCATCATATTTGCCCATGATTTTGGAAATCAGTGTATGTTCTTGTTTTTGTATGAGTCACTTAGGCCATGTGTGGGTGCTAATGTGGTTAGGGACTCACTTACTCCTTGGGCAACCCCCCTTCCTAGCTTAGTTAATACGTCCAAAGTGTGGGTATCTAGGGGTTGCAAAGGGTTGGTACCTAGCATGTTTAAAGGCTTAGGACTTGTGATAGTGCTAGGTAAGGGGCCAAGTCTTAGAGGGATTGACATGACAATGGGTGTAAAACCCTATGACATGCTTTTTTATGGTTCACAATCATTTTCAAGCTATTTTGGGCAACTTTTAGTACTGTAAGGGCCATTTTTTGCCTCAATTTTTGGGTCAAATTTTGAGGCTATTGGTCGGAAGCCAAAATGATGAATTTTTTCCTCAAACACTCGAACCAATTTGAAGAGCTCGATGTCGGCTTTTCGATGAGCACTAGAGCACGTTCATCAGATTCACAGTTTAGGAGGTATGAGCCTTCAAACAGGGTTTTTTTTTTCCGATGGATTCCCCTTCACGATGTGAACTACCAAGGCGCGGTTCACGATGTGAAGTGGACTTCACGGATTTTATCAAATTTGGTTTTTTTTTGGGCGTGTGACGGCGGTAAGGCGTGAAACCTTTACCACATGAAATGTCAGTGGGAATTGTTTCACGATGTGAAACAATAGGTACAGTTCATGACGTGAAACAATAGGTTTAGTTCACGACGTGAAATGGGTGGTTCACGGATTTTTTTTAAAAAAGGGCGTGAAACATTCGATTTGTTTTTGAGTCTAGAGGGAAATTCGAATTTCCTTGTTTTAGGGGAAATATTTTTGTAAATTTAAATTGGGGAGATATGGGCATTTTTCCAAAAAGGCAATTGGGAATCAAAAAAGTGAACACTTTTATGACACCCTCTTACACCCTTCATAAATGACCCCTAAATGGACAATTTAACAACTCATTGGCATCTTTTCATTCAATCCTCATTAGCCTTAACGAGCTATGAAAAAAGATGCTTAAGAATTAATCACAGATTAATCTTTCTCCCTTTTGGACTAATCAAGGGCTCTAATTAACCACTAAACATTAATTAATTCACACCATTGAGCACATCATTGGATAGAGCATGGAATCGCTAAACTATGTGCATTAACAAAAGTGTAAATTAATCTATATTTGGAGATTAATTAAACTCTTAATTTTAGTCTCTTATCTTTATGCAAAATTAAGCAAAAGAGAGAAAATCTTCCAATTCATGAAGAAATGGATGTGATTGGGTGTTTTGATGCATCTAGATGCTCTCAAAACACTATAAAACACTAATTTCGACCTCTTACATGATTAATTTCGATCCCAAAAAACTTATTTTCTAAACTTTTTGCCTCTTGAACTGGATTAATCACCCTTAATGACAAAAACCAGTCAATTAAGAGAGATTAGTCAATTTCAAGGGTTTTTTAATGGGAGAAATTTTTTAAAGGAGTTAAGCTACTCCTAATGCTTGCTAACACTCTAATGCATACAAATCAAATAAAAAACATACAAATCAACCAAAAATTAATGATTCTACTTCTATGTTTAACTCTAAAGAGAGCTAAAAATCACTAAACAATCAAAGTATCTAGCATGTATATGTAAAATATGGTTAGCTTCATGTATATGACATAGAGGAAGAGCCACTTCACACAAATAGGGGGTCTTTCTATGCATAGGGAATAAAGAAGAGAGTTGGATTGCTACACATAGGGGTAGAAGGAACCTCTTTCTTGCACATAAAGGAACCTTGCACACATAACTTAAGCATAAAGAAGAAGACATATCGAAAATCAACAACAAACACAAAGAAACTGGCAAGAGAGATCAAAAAAGATAAGAAGTTGGTTATTGATCGATATTTATTGATGTTTTCTTTGTTATATATAACAATAGAACATGTTCAGTGTGTATAGCAAGTGATGGCAAAGCCCATACAACGTTAATATTGTCTTGTGATTATCTCATATTGTAACATGATTCAAGTTGATCCTCTGTACCACACATAAAAATTAAAGTATAGTTGAGTATGTTATCTTGCATATATGAGAGAAAAGGTTTTTTTTTCAAGCGATTGCATTGACACTCCTGGCAGGTGATGATCTAGCTACATGCTCTCGCCATAGGTCCTTGTTTTTTTCATTATTGGGCTTGGTCTTGGGAGTCAAGGATAGCCATCTTTTGAGCACCTTGGTCTTGGGAGTCCAGAATAGCCATCATTTAAGTAGCTTAGTCTTGGGAGTGGAGGATAGCCATCATTTGAGTAGCTTTCTTTGCTAGGTGTTCTTGGGCTTGGGTTTAGCTCCAGAGGCTCCATAATATTTCATACCACTCATGAAAACGTTTTCCAATTGCTCCGGCTACCTCAAATACATAGGCCACTATAAACCTCCTTATGCATGTAATTGAGTAGCTCTCAGTTGAAGAAGAGGAGATGACAATTAGACTCGTGTTGCTGCTAAACAAGTAGGGGTTTAGGGTGTTGTTGGATCATAGAGCAGGCAACATTTTGTTTTGATGAATATTGCTATGGCCACCTCTCCTAGCCCTTCGTAAGCGAAATTTACAGCCATGGGGTTGTTTTTTCAATGATAACTTTGGCTAACTTGAAACTCGCTCGAGTGCAAGTTTGAATGTGTCGAGCATCTACTATGATGCAGAGCAATTTGTCCAGAACTGCAAGTTTTGTGTTAAGTCATTTCCAGACCCAAACATTACTTTGTATCAAAGTAACCAGTACCCCAAAGTAGAGTTGATATATAGTGGAATTTCCTCGGGGGGGGTTCACCTAGAAAAACTTTAGTGTACCACGTGAGTTCATCAGGAGGGTTTTTTTAATTAGATACATTGAAGAAAATTACCAGGATTACATTAATAGGAGGAGTTCTTTAATTCAACTTTAGAAAGAAATCCGTTAGTTCATAAGTAAAGAGGGGTTGTTTAATTGGGAAAATTATTTTTGGTAAGGGGCTTTTTTAATACCCTTTGAACGCACGTGATACATAGAGTTCCAAAGGGAATTTCTAACGGAAGGATGTATACAAATCCAAAATTGTCAAACTTCACCACCCTTAATCCATAACCCGCAAGCTCTTAAAATTCATAACTTCCATCCTCACCATCTCACTACTACTTCTCTAATTTTTGATGCCTCTCGGCATGCTCTGTATCCTTCCCCATAAGACTTAAAGAAGCCATGATAGTAAATTTGCACTCATAAGGGTCTCTCTCTCTCTCTCTCTCTCTCTCTCTCTCTCTCTCTCTCTCTTCTTCTTATCCATCATGATGGGTACTTATTGTGAGCATAAGGTTTAGGTCTAATCTTTCCACAACCAAGAATTATAGCCACCTAACACCACAGATCTCGTCAATACCTAAGAAGGAAAGCCATCACTAACATAAGTTTCCATGCTTAACAGCAAGTCATGAAAAATGATAACAAGTCCATGAGTTATCATTTGCAATAGGCTATCTTGATTTTTACAATCTTTTGGAGACATTAAACAGAACTGTTTTTTATAACTTTTGCAAAATAAGCATAGGTTCGAACTTTTTTTAAGAAATATACATATTGCTAATTTTAAGGTGAAAACATTTTCACTTTTCATATCAAATAACAAAATGGAAAAACAAGATCAATGACAAGATCTAATATTATTTAAAACTACTAATAATTCACGCATGTCTATGTAATTTATAATACATTCTTTACTTAGAATTACAAAAATGTGATTTTTCTTCTACAAGAATTTAACTAACTCCATCCCAATCATTGAATTAGAGCATCTATTTGATGTTAAAATAAGTAGGTATATGGACTCCATGCCTGTAGAAGAGGTTTATCTAAAGAAAAGATTTCTCTAGATTCAGATAGAAAACCAACGATACAAACGGTCAAATTTTAGATTATAGTAAGTACTACAATTTATCAATTTACTTTATTTTGATCTAATGGTTCAATTTAGAGTTATAGACTTTGCATGAACATAATTTTTAGTTTATAATAATTAAATTTTGAGCCATGAAAAAAGACAACAGTTGTCGTTTTGAAAACCTGATGAAACTGGGAATCCAAATTGTTGACAAAGTGCATTCTGAAATCCAAAATTCTGTGAACAGATTGACATTTCTCACAAAGTCGAATTTCTGTCTGAAAAAAGAAAATTTGAATCCATAAATAGACATAAATTTCACTTATTTGAAGGAAAATTTCAGCCTGGCAATAATGGATAGAAATTTTCGTCAATGGCCTGAAATTTTCATCAATGGAAAATTCAGTCCTTCAATAGAAATTTGCACTCATAAGGGTTTTGCTCTCTCTCTCTCTCTCTCTCTCTCTCTCTCTCTGTTATCCATCATGATGGGTACTTGTGAGCATAAGGTTTAGGTCTAATCTTTCCACCACCAAGAATTACATACTACCCACCTAAAACCACAAATCCCGTCAATACCCAAGAAAAAAAGCCATCACTAAGATAAGTTTCCATGCTTAATAGAGAGTAATGAAAAATGTCAAGTCATGAGTTATCATTTACAATAGAATATCTTGATTTTTACAACCGTTTTTTCTAACTTTTGCAAAATAAGCATAGTTTCAAAGTTTTTTTTTAAAAATATACATATTGCTAATTTAAAGGTGATAAAATTTCCACTTTTCATATCAAATAACAAAATGGAAAAAACAAGCTCAATGACAAGATCTAATATTTTTTAAAAGTACTAATAATTCATGCATGTCTATGTAATTTATAATACATTCTTTACTTAGAATTACAAAAATGTGATTTTTCTTTTACAAGAATTTAACTAACTTCATCCCAATCATTGAATTAGAGCATATATTTAATGTTAAAATAAGTAAGTATATGGAGTCCATGGCCATAGAAGAGGCTTATTGAAAGAAAAGATTTCTCTAGATTCACATAGAAAACCAATGATCGAAAAGGTCAAATTTTAGATGATAGTAAGTACTACAATTTATCACTTTACTTTATTTTGATCTAACGGTTCAATTTAGAGTTATAGACTTTGCAAGAACACAATTTTTAGTTTATAACAATTAAATTTTGAGCCATGAAAGAAGATGATAGTTGTCGTTTTGAAAAATTGATGAAATTTTAGATTTTGGAATCCAAATTGTTGACAAAGTGGATTCTAAATCTTAGATGTTCTTGTGGAGAGTCTGTATGGGAGCTCTGCCCATTGGCTCCAAAGTGATTCAAAGGAATTTCACAAGTGGATGCTACCCCTGATGCAGGATTGCCTACGAAGATGGGAAACATACTTTTTGGGATTGCCTTGCTATCAGAGAAGCTTGGGTCAAAATTGGAAAATGGGTCCAGAATGGCTTAGGAGTACATAACACCATATTAGTGAATTTGGGAATTTCCCAATTCCCATTTTTTAATACTTAAAAAAGGGGACATGGATAACATGTTTGTAAGTTTCTCAAAACCCTATCATATGACCTATCGTTGGAAAGCGCTTGAAAAATGGAATCTAAAGAGCTATAAAGCGCTCATTTTGGATTAGTGGTGTTCAAGTTATGGTTAATCCAAACTTTTGACCACGTGTCCCAAACTTATGGAAAATTCCCATATTCCCCAATATGGTGTTACATGGTCAATGGGAGAGGCTGGCTGTTTAGAAGATGGTGAACATGTGGATATAATACTTAATATCATCAGATGGTGCTACTATTTATGGAAAAATATGGAATTCTAGAAACTCCATTGTATTTCAGAAAGCTTGTGATATTGGAATGGATGTTAGTGGATTGATGCATAGATATATTTGTATATGTTGGTTTGTATGCTTGATTAATAGAATTAGTGGAGCTTAGTTATTTCAACAGCTGATTCAGTCTCTGCAGTCTACTATTATCTAAGTTTTTCCCATGGGGGGTCATTTGCAAACATACTAGGCTATGCCTAGCTTCTAAGATATAGTTGTGCAGGGTATCAGAAGGAAAAGGGTGAAGATCAAGACAACTTGGTATGGCCCTAGAACATAGAGGTGGTATAAGAAGGTCAAATAAGCTAGTCACATTTTTGTGGCATTGATTAGCAATCCAGTGGGGTCTAGACCAACTATTAAAATATGGTTTCAAAAAGGGGAGATAAAAGGCCGAGATATTTTGGAAAAACAGACCCCTAGAGGTTACACATCTGAAGCTTTGATTGATGCATGCATCTTGCTGGAATAACACTTATCTTGGGGGGAATCCTCTTTTGTGTCAGATGATAGATGGGATTTGATGTGTAATCTGTTGAATGGTGACTCTTATGTAGATGAGGCCTAACTATGTGTTTTGAAAGTTTATGTAAGTTGTCTTTTTCTTTATATATATATATATTATTGGTCCCAACAAAAAAAATCATCTCCCTTAGCCCCCTTTTACAAGCCCATTAACACTCCCATCACCCCATTACACCCTCATTAACCCACGCCACCCTCATTTCATCTTTCAAAAAATATATATCATATATAGTGAGTTGTCCTTCTTTCGTCAATGTCTCATTTTCCCTGACAGTGAACAAAAGTGGCTACCCTTACCTTGAATTTGCCCATTACTCTCATGATTACCTCATTTTTTTATATCAAGGGGAGCCCTTGGGCAATAAGTGTATGCTCAAGAGAATGAGAGATCTAATGTGCCATCGAAGGTTCAAAGTGCAAGAGCAATAAAGGAAGGAAAGAGTAAGCTCCTTCTGTCTCAACATCGATGACTGGAAAACGACTAAGGCCGAGGTCTGAGACCTCTCACAAATACAAGCAACAATGAGAGGCTGCTAAAGCATGCCTTGAAGGTTTGAGGATATCTCACCTTAACATTGGCGGAACTAAGCACTTTCGTACATATTTCATAATCTTTCATCCCTTGTTTTTGCAATATACTTAATAATGTATATATAAATTTCTAAATATGCTAAATAATATTCCTTGAATGTGTGTAGAGGGTAGTAGGGGTCATGGCTATACTTAAGAAGTGTATGACTTTGTGTGGTTCACAAAAATACATCCTTGTTCAACAAGATGGAGCAGGAAGGAAACGTGCTCAATCCGGCCCATCGACTAGCCTTTTCCACTAACCATAGGTTTAACGCATGTACCTTGGTGGGGTAGTTTAGATTTCTAAAGGCTTCACATCATTGTTCAAACATTTGTATGAATTGAACAGGATCAGTTGTTCCATCATATTTGCCTATGATTTTGGAAATATGTATGGCCGTGTTTTTGTATGTCACCTAGGCCATGTGTGGGTGCTAATGTGGTTAGGGACTCACTTAGTCCTTGGGCAACCCCCCTTCCTAGATTAGTTAATACGTCCAAGGTGTGGGTATCTAGGGGTTGCAAAGGGTTGGTACCTAGCATGTTTAAAGGCTCAGGACTTGTGATAGTGCTAGGCAAAGGGCCAAATCCTGGAGGGATTGATGTGACAGTGGGTGTAAAACCCTATGATACGCTTGTAGGCATGAAAAATGGAATAGGGAGATGCATTTTGGGCATAGATCTCAATGGCTCGAAGATATCAACCATTGGGTTCAGTCCGGGTGTGAGCCCACGTAATCCCTATATCGTTGCCATATCTTGATGTTGTCAATAGCTCCTTAATGAGAGCAAGCATATTTTTATTTTTTTTGCTTTTTAGGTTTTCTTACAGCTCATTACAGCCTCAAGAAGCATGGCGTAGTCTTCGTTGGGTCAAACGAGTGTCTGTTTGCCCTAATTAGCTTAAGCGTTGTATGCACACGAATGACCTCTTAGAGATATTTTTTGAGGAAAAAGTGCATGCCAGTAGCATCCCAGGTGGAAGAGGAGGTCTCAAAACCTCTCGGGGGGGTCACTCACAAAAAAATGTGAATATCACGTGAGTTCAACAGAAGCATATTTTTAATTTATGAAACTTATAGAAATATATTTACATAAGGGTATGATTTAAAACTTTTTCAAAAAAATTTACAGATTTATAAAGAAAAGGGGATATTATATGGATTAAAAAATTCACAGATAAGGGATTTAAAATATAGGCCTTGAACGCACGCGATAGGGATATTCTACATAGAGTGACCCCCCCGAGCAAAACCTATTTTCCATCACTGTCTCAAGATGATTTTTTTTAAAAAAATATTCCTTGTGTTCCAAAAGGAATTTGAAAAAACTCTGTATAAGAGAGTTGTATTTTTGGAGTACTACAACTTTGTCTTTCTGAGTTTTATGTTATTTCATCATTTGGACACTGAAACAGTTACCCGAATATGGTTCACAATCGTTTTCGGGCTATTTCGGGTAATGTTTAGTGCTGTAAGGGCCATTTTTTACCTCGATTTCTAGGTCAAATTTTGAGGCTATTGGTCGAAAGCCAAAATGATGAATTTTTCCCTCGAACACTCGGAACAATTTTGAAGAGCTTGATGCTGGCTTTTTGATGAGCACTAGAGCGCATTCATCGGATTCACGGTTTAGGAGATATGAGCCTCCAAACAGGGCTTTTTTTTGGTCGATGAATTCCCCTTCATCACGACGTGAACTACCAAGGTGTGGTTTACGATGTGAAGTGGTTCTTTTTTTGGCGTGTGATGGTAAGGCATGAAACCTTAACGCATGAAATGTCTTTTTTTTTACGTGGGGACTGTTTCACGACGTGAAACGATAGATATAGTTCACGACGTGAAATGGGTGGTTCACGGATTATTTTTTTTAAAGGGTGTCAAACCTTAACGTGTGAAACGCTCGAATTTTTTTTTTGGGAGTCTAGGGAAATTCGAATTTCCTTGTTTGCAGGGAATATTTTTTTAATTTAAATTGGGGAGATATGGGCATTTTTCCAAAAAGGCAACTGCGAATCAAAAAAGTAAACACTTTTATGGCATCCCCATACACTCTTCATAAATGACCCCCAAAATGGACAATTTGACAACTCATTGGCATCTTTTCATTAAATCCTCATTAGCCTTAATGAGTTATGAAAAAAGGTTCTTAAGAATTAATCTTTCTCCCTTTTGGACTAATCAAGGAATCTAATTAACCACTAAACACTAATTAATTCACACCATTGAGCACATCATTGGATAGAGCATGAAATTACTAAACTATGTGCATTAACAAAAGTGTAAATTAATCTATATTTGGAGATTAATTAAACTCTTAATTTTAGTCTCTTCTCTTTATGCAAAATTAAGCAAAAGCGAGAAATTCATCCAATTGATGAAGAAATTGATTTAATTAGGTGTTTTGATGCATCTAGATGCTCTCAAAACACTATAAAACACTAATTTCAACCTCTTACATGATATATTTTCTAAACTTTTTGCCTCTTGAATTGGATTAATCACCCTTAATGACAAAAACTAGTCAATTAAGAGAGATTAGTCAATTTCAAGGGTTTTTTAATGGGAGATTTTTTAAAAAAATTAAGCTACTCCTAATGCTTGCTAACACTCTAATGCATACAAATCAAATTAAAAACATACAAATCAACCAAAAATTAATGATTCTACTTCTATGTTTAACTCTAAAGAGAGCTAAAAATCACTAAAAAATCAAAGTATCCAGCATGTATATGTAAAATATGGTTAGCTTCATGTACATGACATAGAGGAAGAGCCACTCCACATAAATAGGGGATCTTCCCGTGCATAGGGAATAAAGAAGAGAGTTAAATTGCTACACATAGGGGTAGAAGGAACCTCTTGCACATAAAAGAACCTTGCACATAACATAAGCATAAAGAAGAAGACTTATTGAAAACCGACAACAAACAAAAAGAAGCTAGCAAGAGAGATCAAAACAGATAAGAAGTTGGTTATTGATCGATATTTATTGATGTTTTCTTTGTTATATATAACAATAAAACATGCTCATTGTATATAGCAAGTGATGGCAAAACTCACACAACGTTAATATTGTCTTGTGATTATCTCATATTGTAACATGATTCAAGTTGATCCTCTGTACCACACATAAAAATTAAAGTATAGTTGAGCATGTTATCTTCCATATATGAGAGAAAAGTTTTTTTTTCAAGAGATTGCATTGACACTTTTGGGAGATGATGATCTAGCTACACACTCTCGCCATAGGTCCTTGTTTTTTTCATTATTGGGCTTGGACTTGGGAGTCGAGGATAGCCATCTTTTGAGCACCTTGGTCTTGGGAGTCAAGGATATCCATCATTTGAGAAGCTTGATCTTGGGAGTCGAAGATAGCCATCATTTGAGAAGCTCTCTTTGCTAGGTGTTCTTGGGCTTGGGTTTAGCTCCATAGGCTCCATAATATTTCATGCCACTCACGAAAACATTTCCAACGGCTCCAGCTACCTCAAATACATAGGCCATGATAAACCTCTTGATGTGTGTAATCGTGTAGCTCTCAGTTGAAGAAGAGGAGATGACAATTAGACTCGTGTTGCTGCTAAACAAGTAGGGGTTTAGGGTGTTGCTGGATCATAGAGCAGGCAGCATTCTGTTTTGATGAATATTGCTATGGCCACCTCTCCTAGCCCTTCGTAAGCAAAATTTACAACCATGGGGGTGTTTTTTCAATGATAACTTTGGCTAACTTGAAACTCGCTCGAGTACAAGTTTGAATGTGCCGAGCATCTACTATGATGCAGAGCAATTTGTCAAGAATTGCAAGTTTTGTGTTATGTCATTTTCGGACCCAAACATTACTTTGTATCAAGTAACCACTACCCCAAGTGGAGTTGATACATAGTCGAATTTCTAACATAAGGATGTATACAAATACAAAATTGTCAAACTTCACCACCCATAATCCATAACCCGCAAGATCTTAAGATTCATAACTCCCATCCTCACCATCTCACTACTACTTCTCTAAGTTTTGATGCCTCTCCCCATGCTCTGCATCCTTCCCCATCAGTCTTAAAGAAGCCATGATAGTAAATTTGCACTCATAAGGGTTTCTCTCTCTCTCTCTCTCTCTCTCTCTCTCTCTCTCTCTCTCTCTCTCTCTCTCTCTCTCTCTCATCCATCATGATGGGTACTTGTGAGCATAAGGTTTAGGTCTCATCTTTCCACAACCAAGAATTGTAGCCACCTAACACCACAGATCCCGTCAATACCCAAGAAGGAAATCCATCACTAACATAAGTTTCCATGCTTAATACCGAGTCTTGAAAAATGCAAGTCCATGAGTTATCGTTTTCAATTGGCTATCTTGATTTTTACAATATTTGAGACATTAAAGAGAACAATTTTTTATAACTTTTGCAAAATAAGCATAGTTTCAAACTTTTTTTAAGAAATATACATATTACTAATTTAAAGGTGAAAAATTTTTCACTTTTCATATCAAATAAAAAAATGAAAAAAACAAGATCAATGACAAGATCTAATATTATTTAAAACTACTAATCATTAGGGGAAGGTTGAGGTCTATAGGGGCCCTTTAAGATGCCTTCATTTCCAAAACGTGGGGGGAAAGTTTTTGAAATTTCAACGTCACATATGAGCTCAAAATTTATCGAAGATTACAGATCCAAAATCTACTCGTCGAGCTCTTTCCATAGATATGTCACATGCTATAGTTTTGCTTGCTCGATTTCAAATTCAATTTGAGCGAGAAACTTTGAAATTCAAACTTCTAGCCGTTTGAAGAACAAGAAGGTATCTAAAGTCAAAGAAACTTAACGTTTTAACAAAAAGTCATTAAAATCATAATATGGCAGCTTAAAGGGCCCCTATAGACCTCAACCTTCCCCTAATGAATTCACGCATGTATATGTAATTTACAATACATTCTTTACTTAGAATTACAAAAATGAGTTTTTTCTTCCACAAGAACTTAACTAACTTCATCCCAATCATTCCACTTCATCCCAATCATTACATTAGAGCACCTATTTGATGTTAAAATAAGTAGGTATATGGAGTCCATGGCCATAGAAGAGGCTTATTTAAAGAAAAGATTTCTCTAGATTTAGATAGAAAACTAGCGATCCAAACGGTCAAATTTTAGATGATACTAAGTACTACAATTTATCAATTTACTTTATTTTGATCTAATGGTTCAATTTAGAGTTATAGACTTTGCAAGAACACAATTTTTAGTTTATAACAATTAAATTTTGAGCCATGAAAAAAGACAATAGTTGTCGTTTTGAAAAACTGATGAAAATGGGAATCCAAATTGTTGACAAAGTGGATTCTGAAATCTGAAATTCTGTGAACAGATTGAAATTTCTGACAAAGTCAAATTTGTGTGTGGAAAAAGAAAAATTTCAATCCATAAATAAACATAAATTTCACTTTTTCTGAACGAAAAATTCAACCTAGCGATAATGGATAGAAATTTTTGTCGATGGCCTGAAATTTTCATCGATGGAAAATTCGATCCTTCGATAGAAATTTGCACTCATAAGTGTTTCTCTCTCTCTCTCTCTCTCTCTCTCTCTCTCTTATCCATCATGATGGGTACTTGTGAGCATAAGGTGTAGCTCTAATCTTTCCACTACCAAGAATTGTACCCACCTAACACCACAAATCCTGTCAATACCCAAGAAGAAAAGCCATCACTAAGATAAGTTTCCATGCATAACAGAGAGTCATACTCTCAAGGCTCATCATTAGTCACCTTCCACCGCCCTTTGTCAAGGATTATGCTACATTTTCATTGTCATTTTAATCATCATCACGGTCCTCTTCTATATCTACCAAATTTTCCATCTCACAAGCTAGACCCATTGCCACAGAAAAGGGGTGTTTTCTCAAGCTATGCTTTGCTTGAGCTTTGTTTGTATAAGATGTGTTGATTTACAATGCAAGGATGGGTTGGCTACCACATATTTTCTCTCGATCACCTCCCCTCTCCTCATTCCTCTTGACCCAAGGCTGTGAAGGGGCTAAGTAATCATTCCACACGCTTGAGGAAAAAGGTCTAGTAAATTCACATAAATCATGGGTTGCATGGGTGTGTCTGCGACGTTCATTTTTTTAAAGTTGATCGGTCTATGTGTTTTTTAAATCTAAATTTACGAGCATAGTATTTGTAACTAGCTTGCTTGCCCTAAGATTTTACCTTGTCTCACCATGAATTTACATTTTGTGGGTTTAGGTAAATTTAGTAAAGACGTCACTTTGGGAAGATTTTCTTTAAGTGGGATATTTGGTTGAGTATATGCATAAATTACGATCCATGAATATTTTAAGAAAAACCCTTAAGTACTCATTCAAAGCATGAAACATGAATATTTGGAAAGTCGTTGGAGCATTCATCAAACCAAAGGGCATGACTTTATATGCAAACACCCCCCACAATGTTGATTTGCAAGGTGTATAGACACTCGCTTATATCTTGAAAAGCCATCTCAAAAGTTATACACCTCTTTACAAACCGCTCATTTGAGAACATGATCTGTAATCAAGAGAGGGTAATGGTGTCTAAGTGTAGGCTAAGTTGTATTAACCTTTTTCAAGTTGACGCAGACATGGACTTTACCACCTACATCTATGAGCTTATCATGCTCCCCTTTGATCATCCGTGCAAAGTATTGGCTATCAGCATAAGGCCCTTTTTTTGGGGTCAATTTAGTGCCTTGATTCAAATGGTGTACTGGTAGAAGACCATGCAAAAATATATCTTGAGGGTTTCCACAAGTTCTTTCTCTTCTTCTGACGTCAAATCAGTGGAAATCTAAGCCGACTTTGATTTTCTACTCTAGATCAAACTTCATTGTTTCCTTAGGTCCGTCATATGACTTGCTTGGCTATTTGTTCACGCCTAGGATTTCGCAAGCAAACATTATGGTTTTCCACTTTTTTGAAGCTCTTGAAACTAGGCAGAACACAAATTTCGTCTTGTTTTTTTGTCTTCTTTCACATCAAATTTCGAAAGACTAGTGTGCTTTTAGGGATTTATTTGTCCATTGGGATTTCAATTTAGGTTCCTCATTCACTAGGGACTATTTGTTGGTTTTTTTTGTGTCAAGTTTAAGCAAGGGCTCCATTGCTCCAATAGAATAAAGATATTACTCATTATTTTGCAATACTAGGGTTTCTCTTTTACTAAACTTTATGGTTCTCTTTTTGTGTTTCCTTTTAGGATCAAGTCTGAGCTAATCCTTGCTAATTTGTAAGAGAACTTCTTCTTATATTCTTATGAGTAACATTCTCACCTTTTCTAGTTCTTTTTCTGGGAATCGTTGAGGTCATTGTTGGAATGGTTAGTTAAGATATGCACATGAACCACGTGCAACATTTCTTTCCGAAGCAGGGCTCGGGAAAACCTACAAAGTGAACCAGCAAAATATCCCCCTTGACCAGAGATGAACCGGCTTTGCCAAATTTGGACAAGCTTGATCCTTTTCAAACTGAATTGAACCGGAAATTTTCCTTTTCGACAAATCTATCGCTATTTCATTCAAAAATAGAATCTTGTTCTTTCTCATATTCAAACAAGCTGAGATCTCCATAGTTCATATAGAATCTTAATCTTTTGTATGAACTATGGAGATCTCAGCTTGTTTGATACTATTATCATGCTTTCAATTGATCAAATCCATGAATCAAGACTGGTTATTGAGCATTGAATCTGATCAAATTTTGCATAAATAAAAAGACAACATACATGGTAAATCGTTGCAAGCTTTGAGTAGGTTGACAAAGTTTGCATTTGTCATCGAGCACGATGTAGCTGCACATAAATGATATCATCATTACACATATTCAAAACATTATAGTCTCTCTCACTCAAAGCTCAAAACACCAAAACCTCAACCATACCTTCAATGTGCCATCAAATATGACAACACACATGGTCATTGTAGACAAAAAAGCATCATCCATGATCTGTAAAACATCCTTCTCACATCACGATCTATGCTCAAAATGATAAAAAATATATATATTATTGAACACGTGAGGACATACAAGGAGAGAGTTGGGGAATTGAACCCCATCACCATTTTGAATGGCTACACCAAGCCCTCTTGGGGGAGTGGATAAAGTGAATGCACTTCATCCACTCCCATAACAAGTTAGTAGGTGAATATGAAAAAAAAAGCGATCAAAAGAAATGATTAAGCTGCAAAAAGCGTACCTTCATGATTGGATGATTAAGCTACAAATACCTTGCACCGTGTAAAGATGTCTATGAGCCTTTGCTCCCCATAAAACCATACTCTCCTCCAACTCTGAGTCACATAGCTTGGAGGGTCCTTCAATATTGATCTTCATAATAGCATCCAAGGTCCGTAACTCCATGCTATTACGCAACTTGGTCTTTATAAGTGTGCGTGTGCTAAAACCTCTTTCACAAATAGCATTACTTGAACATTGAACTAAAGCAATTTGACACAGAGTTAAAACATTAGGATAAGAGTCTCGCCACATTGGATTACATGCTATTGCAGCTGTAACATCAGGAAGACTGTAGCGTGCCCAACTAATTGAAGCTTGCTGTTTAAAAGACCGAAACTCACTAATAAAATCATCTTCATCAATGATAGAAGAAAAATTCATTACCTCCAGAGACTTTTCCTTACCATAGAATGAGGCTATTTCTTGAGCCTCAAACTTACCATAGTCCTTGATCATCTTCTCTAGAAGAGGATGTTGTGCAGGCACTAGTACTCGTAATCTGCTTAATATTGTATTGTCTGCAAAACGTGCTTCAAGGTTAGCAATAATTTCTTTCGAAAAAGATACCTGAAAGGCAAGGGCTGATGCTAGATCTTCTCCAAGTATGTCCCTATCTATCTTGATGTCAAAAAACATGCTGCCATGAAGAGCTCCTCGCAATGTAAACAAGTGACCCTTCTCAGGTCCATGATCCGGTAAAAATGCAAAACCATCAATGTCACAAGTAAGAGCATTACAATCAACATCAGGAGGATCAATATAATATTGCCGAATTAAATTGATCTCCTTTTGGATAACATCATGGATTGTAGTCACATCTACAAACTCTTTTTGAAATATCTTACTCACAATAGCCATACCTTTTAAAATATCCGGTAAAAAATGAAGACAATAGATAATTTCAAACCTGGAAATTTCTGCAAATATACTCGGAGCATTTTCCTTGGTTTCCACAAGAATAGCATCAAGAGAAGAACACACCTTGCTCATAGCCGACGATCGGCTCAACCACCTAACATCAAATGTGTGTTCCATCTTCAAGATAGGACAAGCAAGCTCCTCTTGTATGATCCTTAGCTCTTCCAATATTTTGCCACTTGCATTGAAATAATGGGCAATGGAATTCACCAATTTTTCTATTTTCTTGGAAATCTCCAAATTCTTCGCTACAGAAGACACAGCCAAAGCTGTCCTATGAGCAACACAATGAATGGATGTCAAGTATGGATTAACATGTCTTTTAAAAAGTGTGGCGACACCATTCTCCTTTCCTGTCATTGTACTACAGCCATCAGACCCAAAAGCAATTAGCTTCGTTAGATCAAACTTACTTCTTTTTAGCTCTGAAAGAATGGTGTTAAAAATGGTCTTTGCACTCCCATCACTCACACGAATAATACCATAAAAAGAATAGGCAGGAATACAATCATCAATAAGATAAGACAAATAAATAATCAAGTGTCCATGCTTGGAAATATCAGTTGATTCATCTACAAGAACACCAAAAAACGGACTTCGAAACACTTTCTTCAATGTGGTGTTCATCAAACACTTACCAATACAAAATACCATCTCTGCGCAAGCCTTGTCATCATTATACAAGGATGTTGAGAATGGCACACGACAATCCTGTAAAAGACTAATCATATCTGGAAAACCAACAAAAGCATATCTCTTTTTTGCCATATGATAGGCAACTTTAAAGAGAGTTGTCAATGCCTCATCTTTAAAATTTTCAACCTTTTGCATGCTAGTTTGAATAGTTTCCTTCCCTTCAAGTAGAACAGCTTCCATAGAATGTGCATGACAAAGTGTTCTACAATGTGCTTTTAAATTACTAAACTTAAAATTAATGGAACCATCTTTTGAATATGCACTATGGTGATGGGGATACTTTAAACAAAACTTACAGTACATCTTAGCTTTCTCCTCGTCGTAGACAAGCCAGTCAAATGTTTGAAGCCAACTCTCTTGGAAAGCTGCTCTTGCTTCTATTCTCCTTTGAAGCTCTAATCTCTCTGGCAAAGACAAACTAGACAACACCTCATCAGTAGTACTTGCTTTAGATGAATTAGTATTCTGACTTTGTACATCACCTTTCTTTCTTTTGCCATTAACCTTTGAAGCCATCCGACCAGCCCACTGGAGAAGCGTACCTTGCCTTTTTTTGTTATCTTTGATACCTTGTCTTTTACCAGTTTCAACATTGTTGGGCTCCATTGTTGTGCTGCTAACTTCTGCAGTCCATACAGAGAACTCTGATGAGGATCCATAACCAAAAAGGAGGGGTGAGGGCGGGGCCTGTACAGTGTAGAGCAGCTCCACCACTCACATTGCTTAGCGTCAATGAGGTGGCTGCGGGTGTGCCACAGTGCACACAGAAACTATGTAGCCCCAAAAGTGCATGTGAGCCACCCTCCACTTCATGAATCATTGCTGCCAGCCTGGCCATCCTTTCTCAGGCCCTCTTGCAAATCCTTCACTTCAGAGTTCAGAGTCCAGACTCGTGGGGCACATCACCTGTGCGTAAGTCTTAAGAGCTGAAGAGCTGCTGTGTGGACAAACCGACAAGGCAAGGCGCTAGGAACTTGCAATGAGGAGGAAGGGGTTTGGCTAACCCTTCAGAAGAAAGACTAGAGCGTTCTTTCAACATCCAAATTTCCAATCCATCGCTTGGACCAGGCTGGGAGCGCTTGAGTCTTAGAGCGCTCCAGCAAATTTAGCAGCTAGCTCGGCTGGCAATCACAATCTATACACAATGTCCTACGTATCCACCATCACATAATATTTACTTATTTTTTGATTTATTCATCCTAGCATGCACTTTTAGACGGCAGAGAGTCGGTGAACCGTGAGAATCCACTTGCTCCCTCCAAAATCTTTGTTCAGTCTGTATTATGTAACCTAAACAAGTGTTCAAGCAGGAAACTCGACTCCATAATACAGGGTACAAGAAATTAATTTTACCTTGAAGGCTTGCAAGGTGACAGGCTCTGTTCAGTGTTGAGTCTGTTCGAACTTCGCAGGTTTTTCGAAAGGACAACGACTCGGGAGTCAGGAAGTGAAGGCCAGCCGCCACGCTTCTTCTGTGCAACGAGAAGATTCAAGAAAAGTTAGGGCACCAGCAAACAACAAGCAGAGCCTGCATGTCGTCGCTGGAATTTGGAAACCGTCGAAACTTGAAAGGCCGCCTGCAGGGCAACGAGTGCACGCTGCACAGAGTCAAGACTCCAGAGTCCAGACAGCATACGTAGGGACTCGAGAGTCGGGAGTACGAGTCAGTATTCAGGAATCACTAAGCCTTAAGGGTTTGAACTTTGGCGATTCGAAACTTGAAAGAGGTCCTGGAGGCTGGAGGCTGGCATAAACAGCAGGCCGCAGAGTTAACCGTTAGGGGAGCGCTCAGCTGGAGCCTGGAATGCAGATAAGGCCGTGCATGGGTGCCTGCCATGTGGAGTCTCGACAGCGGGATGGAGATAACGCTCAACCAGGCTGGCGTATTAGGTAAGTGTATCACTCATAAATTATGAGTGATACACTTACTATAATGATTAATCACTCGAGTCTAGACTCTATATACTATAGTTAGTGGAATATACTATATAGCATATAGCATATACTATAATATATATAGTATATAGCATATACTTAGTACTATATATATTATATAGTATATATTGTATTTTTAAAACCTCCTCTAATTATATGAGTAGTGTTTTTTTCCTTCTCCCACGCGTGCGAACCGGCCTAAAGCCTTTCGAGGCGAAAAATCAACAATCGGCATAAGCCTCCTCGTCCGGAATTGAACCAGCCCATGTCGATGGCGAGCAGGTTTTGGATAAAGTGAACCTACCTTTTCCCGAGCCCTGTTCCGAAGTCTTCGACCCAGTGAGCGCACGGGAAAGATGTGTCTCAGCTAACAGTTGTGGCCGGTTCAAGTTGAAGGTAGTAGGAACAAATGAACATTGGAAAATAGTAAGGCATGTTTCTCTGCCAAATTTCACAGACAACGTGGGGCCGGTTCTTTACTGCTCTGCACGCCGCCCAGCTCCGCTATAGCTCAGTCCGCGGCGAGTGGGCTTCCAACCCACACCCCAGCTCAGTCCGCCTCTCTACTTTTTTATTTCAAATATTTGTCGTGATTCGCACCTTTAGTCTTGATACCCAGCTTTAGTCTTGCCAGTTGCCTCTAGGCTTTAGAGCTGAGAGGCCACTAGCGAATTGCAATGAGAGTGAGTCAGTAGCATCATCGGTTGGATAACCTTCATGGCCACACACTCCAGAGAGAGGTCGGTGTGCGTGTGTGAGAGAGAAAGTGTGTGGGAGAGATGCTTTTCAGCTGATGTCTATAGAGAGAGAGAGAGAGAGAGAGAGAGAGAGCAGCTGTGCAATGGCGGTGAGGGTAGGCCTATGGGCTAAGTGCAACTTGTCTTATCCCCAACAAATTCAGACCTAGTGTTATCTGCGTCCGCCCACTATATAATGGTGAGCTCAAGCCCTCACCACTACGCATGCAAGCACGCCCAATAGCTTACCTCACACCATCCTCACAGCTTATCTTGTTCAACGTGCTCAAGGAGCTGCATGGCTTCATCTTCTGCTCCCGTCTTGCTTCTGCTTCTAGTATTGGCAGCCGCAGCTTGGAGCTCCTCAGTACGAATGGTGGATGCGCAAGCCTGCTCACAGCCTTGCTGCGGAGCGCTGCCACAGGGCGGCACCGGTTTCTGCTCCACTGGCGAGTGCTGCAGCCAGTATGGCTTTTGCGGCGGGCCCAATGATAGTGCCTATTGTGGCAGCGGCTGCCAATCCCAGTACGGCCGTTGTGACGCCGCCGCCACCACTAGCACAGCCACCTCCACCAACACCACCGCTGGGGGAAACAACTAGTAAGCTGGCGAGGCACCCCGCCAGCTGCTTGCTGGCATTGGTGGTTAGGCTTGGGTAGCTATATATAGCGGGGCACCCCCGCTATATAAGTAGTGACCACCACCCCCGCTAGCTAGCTAGCTGCTTGCTAGGGTTGGAGGTAATTGAGTATGGGGTTAATATGATGCTTGTACTAATAAATAATGGCCACCATGTATTGAGAACGTCAATTGATTTTTTTTCGATTTGTACTGATGCAAAATACATTGAAGGATGGTTTATTCTAACACTGGTCGTATCAATGTTTCTCATGTCTATGATCTGATTGTACGACCTTCCAATGGCTGTGCTCGAAAAATGGTATTCTAGTGTGTTTCTATTGGCTAAAATGAAGAAAAGGTCGAAAATTTAGGGTGAAATTTAAGTAGGCTTTTTTTTAAGTATCAAATGAAACTCATATATAATTGACTTATAAATTGGCGAATAGTAATACTATCGAAAACCAAACCAAATAGAAATTTCCTAAACAAAGCCAAATAGTCATTTAAACTTTGCCTTTATTTTGATATTGAAAAACAAGCTCTTTTTAACCACCAGCTACCATATCGATAATGAGCATGGTAGGGCCATCCTTACAATTGACTTGAATATCCTAATATGTAAGCAATTACAGTTGAATATTTGCAAGGGAAACAAAATTGTGTTTGTCATGTCTCAAGCTATTAAATTTGTCACTTACGATGTTCCTTCCCTTAGTGTTCCTTTCTACTTTGAACAAAATGGCCCTAGCAAATAAGATAATACTCTTGTTGGTTCATGTATCTCTATGGATTTGTTGATGTATATAACTAATGGCTTACTTTGTACTTTGGTTTTGAATGTGAAATAACAATAAAGGCTAGTATCTTCTATAGGAAGAGGAAGAGAGGAGGGAAATAGAAAGCCACACAGGTTGAGAATAATAATCTCAACCTGATCCTCACACAGGTTGGAACTAGGGGTTGGTATAGGAAGGCGATCGTCATTGTTGTGGTGGAGATGCACTTTAGTGACGAAGAGCTACTCCTAATTTGGCACATGACAAGCTCAGAAATCTTAGCATAGATATATATATAATATAAAACTAACCCCTCCCTTTCACCTTTCCACTCTTAACTTTTTAAATAAACTTCTCTTTTTAAAAGAAATCTACTAGTATTTTTTTCCCATCTTACAAATACTTTTTGTCTATGTTTCTCTCTTTTTTAACAACCCCCTCAAATATTTTTTCCTTTTTTACAAAAAGAAAAAAGAAAAAGAAAAAAAAGATTCAAACGCCAAAAAGAAACAAATCTCATACATGGAAGCAACAAATGAAGTATCAAATAGATGAATGTCCAACATGTGAATTTGCATAACGAGGCAAAGGTGGATGGTTGGCCACACAATCTTCCACGGCACTGACCAAATTTTAAGCTTCTAATTCATTGTAGCTTTACTTTAAACTCACCACAGCTTTTCTAATCAGATTGTTTGATTAATTTGCATGAGAAAGATCCAAACTTTTGACCTGTGGTGCTAGATATTCCTCTTGCAACAAGAGTACATATCTGCACATTGCACGCACTGTGTAGGATAATTGAGAAACTTGTATTCCTGTACATTGGATTTTCTTACACGAAAACAAGACATGACCACAACAATGCAATGGTGGTCATCCTCTCACTAAGATTTGTCTGTATCACATTGTTGTGGTCATTCAAACGAAACATACCTTCATACCTTCATTCCTTCATTTATCAAAACATAAGATTTTTCATTCAAACGAAACATACCTTCACACCCAAAACGACCACAACAACTAGATATGGGGTATACTTGCCGGTAGGATGACCTAGTGTCGCGTTGTGGTGGTAGTTTTGGGGGGGATGGAAAGGACTTCCCATCTTGCATTTCTCTTTGCTACAAAAACAACCACGACAATGTGATATGACACATACTTACTGGTAGAATGCCCTCCCCTCACGTTATTGTGGTAGTTTTTGTAGATAGAAGGGGCCTCACCTCTAAAACTTTATATCCACCAAAGCGACCACAACAGTGCGATACAGAGTATAATTACCAGTGAGATGACCTCCCAACACGTTGTTGTGGTTGTTTTGGTGGATACAATGTTTTTTCAGGTACCTACATTAAACGAGCACCTATTTAGAGGTTGTATCTCAGAGAAACATGAAAATGACATAGAAATCAGACGACGATCCCAATAGCAAATATCGACATAGAAATCCAAAAACTATGGAATCAGTCAAAAACCTAATGCACGTCACACTGTAGTACCTATGCCATGTCATGGAATCAGCCACGGAATAACATAGTCATGAGGACGAAGACGATGACATAGAAGCAACAACATATTCATGAAGACAAAGGCAAAGATACAGACGAAGACAACGACAAAGACACAGAAGCAACAAAGGTCGGGAGACCCATGATGACGAACATGACCGCATGCACAATTAAATATAGCATTAATTGGCATTGAATGCACAACATGGAAAATGTTTGAGGATGTCAATCAAATCATGCACTTTCCGTCAGTTTGGGTCACGTGGAAAAAGTATGTCTTTGAGCCCTTTACCCGAGCCTACCCAATGTTCCCACTCTCATTCCATTTTTTGCCGTTTCCTCATCACTTGTCCTTTGTTTGAGTCTGAGTCCTTCACTAGGCCTTCATCAATCCCTGAATCCATCCATTATGGAGGTAACTCTTACCCTTTTTAGCCAAAAATAAAAAGAATAATTTCATACCACAAATGACCCAAGCCACCAAATATTCTGGGACCCTTTTTGTATTGTGTTATCCAATGCCTTGTTCATTATGTGATTGTTATTCTCTCTTTTTTCCTTTGCTTCACAACTTCACATTCATCAAGTTTGATAACAAACTTAAGCACTCCTCTAGTCTCTACCAAGGTCGTTCCAAACAATTGGACCATTGCCTTTTGTAATATTTTCAAATCAAAGAAAATATTGTTGGTCTTATCATATCTTATTTCTTCGTCATTATTAAGGTAGGTGTCTTTGATGTGAAAAGGCTGACCAAGCCATGTTCCGATTTGCTCATTGAGCACCACATGTTCTCTCCTAACATGATATGGTTTTGGAAGAAGTGTAGCCCAAATTCTGTTTTCTTTGTATTTTGAGTGTATTAGCTTGAAAATCTCGGGATACCCCTTTCTCCCTATGCCAACATCATAAAGACATTTTTGTATATCAAGAGCTTGAAATACCTGACTTTTCTTTGTATACTGTTCTATGAATGTTCGTCGTACTTTCTTATACTTCTTCTCCTTGAGCATCTGGCCTACCATCTTTGAAGATAAAAACTTGGAATATTGTCTGGCTAGTAAATTCAATTCCATGTTTTCTTTATTTGGATATAGGAGACACTTGAAATGAATTCGTCTTGTTATAAATTTACAAGTTACATGCACTAAATGTTGTATCATAGAAATGTAGAAGTTTATTACCTTGCAGCTTGTATTATTTTCTTGACTCCTCTACCACTTGGATTAAGTTGCTCTATGTTACTCAGATTCCTTTTTCTTTCTCTCATGCCAATGCTTGTTTCTTTTACATGTGCAACCTCTATTGTCACTCTCCTATATTGTTTTAGATTGAGACTCTATTTTGCACAAGAGCTATGAACTTCTTTCTTGAAGAGAGATGTACACATGTCATCACAAATGACTATACTCCAACTGTGCTACAGAATTCAAGTCTTTTAGAACTCTATTCGATTGGCTTAGTGCATTGAAATAGCCAAGTAGTCCTTGGTGACTATCACCAACACATCTAATTGATGAGGCTGTATTTGAGAATGAGGGTGTGCTTGAGGTTAAAGGATTATTTGGATACATAGATCCATCACACCACAAGTCTATATGCTTTGAGCTTGAAGTTCTCATCTCTTCCTTCTCTCTTTGATTGATTGAAAGCTGTGGTTGATTTTGTTTCTTCAAAGGTGCATATTCTTCTTCAAGATCAATATGCATATGATATGGCTTCCTCTTCTCTCCCATATCAATGTGATGCAACTAAGTCACAATGTAGCACAATGATGAGCTTGCAATAGCCCGAGCTCACGAGAAATGCACTTGAATGTCTAAAATGGGAGAGAAAAGTCACTAGAAGGAAAATCCTTTGCCAAAAAGGAAATAAACATGCTTAGAAAGTGCATTAATGAGAGCGTGTTTCCATCAATATTTATTATGCACCCATAGGATGGTGGTATATTCTCTTTGTTCTTCAGCATTTAAGGTCTAGACCACCATGTTGATTATCTCTCTCTACAAAAACAAAAAAAAGGGTAAAAAATCCTTCCTTTTTCTAAATTTTGGGCCACAAAAAATAGGGTGACGTAGATTATCTTATAGGGCTCCAAAATGAGTCCTGATTTCCCCTAATGTTAGCATGTAACCATCGCACGACATCGACTTTCAAGGGAATCTTTCCTGAGCAGTAGTAGATAATCATGCTACACAAAGAGAACAATTCAATCTAGCTCCTCACCAGCTCAGAAGACACTTTTAGACATGCCTTTTCACCTCTTGTTAATGGTTTCTGAGCCTGTGCGATCATCCTCTCACCTACTCTCTCAGGCAAGGACTTCTTTACGGTCCCTTCAGTCATTGTCATTTGCGCATGCCCTCTTCATCTTTGTAAGATTCCTCCCAAGCCCTGAATGATGTATAAGCTCTCACCTCAATCCCTTGTAATCGTCCCCTATTTCAGAATGCAAAAAAAATAATGTTTTCCCTTGTTTTGGCTTAGAGAGAGGAAATATTCTAGAGAGAGGTAATTCAAAATTGAGATATTTTTTAATATAAATTTTCTCCTAATATCTAAGATGAACTCCCCTAAAACATAAGTTCAAAATAAATTTTTCAATGTGTATTAATAATTAATTGAATATGTGTATTGAAGGCCTTAGCCTAAGGGTCCACATTTTCATGGATTAACGCCCAAATAAGGTTCCAATGGGCCAATAGGATTAATCCAAGTGTTGGGATGACAAAAATGCAAAGAATAAAAGAAAATATCCCAAAAATAAGTAAATGCTCACATAAGATGAAGAGTTGGCTGAGTACAAGGTTTATTAGTTAAAAATTAGGATTTATTAGTTAAAAATTGGGATATTTTGGTAAAATGATGAATTTTTTACACCTCAATAAAGGAGGGAGAGCCCCATCAAGTAGGCACCTTTTTTATCATCATTACTTGGCTTTTTTAATTAAAAAATTTAGATATTTTTCTCTCCTCTCTCTTGATGCAAATTGGATCAAAAAGGGAGCCAAACTGATCCAAATCTTGTCCGAATTGGGTTAAACTGAAGCTCGAAGCCTCTAGAACGTAGTTGGACTTGGTTAGTGGCCTCCCTCACCTATAAATAGATCCTCACTCCTTTGTATTTTTATCTTTAAGTAATTACATGCTAGTATTATCTTCATTTTTAGTGTAATTTCTATTATCTCTCTATTTTGTCTCTTCTTTTGGGAGCTTTGGAGCTTTTCTATTCTCCTTCCTCTCTTGGAGATTACCCTCCCCCTCTTGGTGGCCAAGGACTTTCTTAAGGGCTTCACTTCTATCCAAAGAATCAAGTCAAAATCAAGGGTAACCTCTTATTTAATGGGTTTTTCTTTTCCTCTCACAATGATTTTCTTCTTCTCAACCCCTCTAAAGCTTTCAATGGAATGGTTTTCTTCTTCTCAACCCCTCTAAAGCTTGAGAAGCTTTCAATGGAATGGTTTTCTCTTGAAATCAAGTTTTCCAATGATTCATAATGTTTAATCAGATTAATGCTAGTCTTTATGCTTAATTATAATGTTTCCTTTAAGAAAATCTCTATTTTGGAAAGATTAATCATATTTATGATTAGATCATTGTTAGAAGGATGATTCTCAATGATAATCTCTTTAATTTAATCAAAACTCTAGGCTTGATAAGCTAGAGAAAGAGATTAGATATTTTCATGATTTTTAATCCAGTAAAAATGATGGTTAATTCTTTTAAGCTTCATTATGAGTAAGAAAAATTATATTAACTCATTACAAATTGAAACAGGGTTATACTAACGTTTTTAGTTCTAAATGAGGACTGGTTATTTTAGAATAATCAAGATATTTATTCATAATTATGCTTATAATTATGTTATGTATGCATAATTTAATTTTAATCTAAAAGAAGTGTTCCTATCATATTTCCATTACAAGTATTCATTTTAAAATTAAAAATAGAACATTATCATTAATTGTAACAAAGCTATGGTAAAATTTTCCCGAAAAAAGATAAATCTTATTTTTATGCATAATTTTAATAAAGCAAAAAGAGGAATTCCTATCATATTCTAGGTATAGATATTTTATGCTAAAAGAATGATTTTTATCATATTTATGAAAAATACTTTTATAGTATTTATGCATATTTATTTAATTAGAGAAAAGAGAAAATTTTGATATATTTATTTTCATGCATAAAAATTTAGATGCAAAAACAAGAATTTTTGTGATATTCAAGATTCAAACATTTAAAGGTTAAAAGAGGAATTTTGGCATATTCCAAGATATGGATATTTTTATTTATTTAAAAGAAAATTTTTTATTGTATTTTAAGTAAAAAAATGCATAAATTAATTTTGATGTTAAAAGAGAAGTTTTCACCTTGGCTCTTGCAAGGCTGAAGATAGTTGAAACAGCGAGAGTGGCCTGGAGAAACCATTGTAAGACAAACCATCTGGATCGGAATACCCAGACATGGAATGATCTCAATCAAGACTTACCTAAGGAAGAGATTCTGTGCTCCCAGCTTTTTCAAAACCAAGATGAATGAATTGGAGTTAACCCAGGGGAGCATAACTACTAAAGAGTATCACCAAGCATTCGCTCTCCTCCTCAAATACCTGCCACTGCTGGATGATGAAGAATAGCTGATGGCTAGGTTCATTCGGGGAATGAACGAACCTTTGGATACCCTAGTAAAGAATACCAAGCCAGTTTCAATCGCTGAAGCAGTAAGGATGGCGAAGGACTTCGCCAATGCCTTTATTGTTAAGGTCCCGCCCAAGCCAGCTCCCTTGACCTTCAAAAAGTTTCAAACAACGGGAAGTTCTTCCAACCTTTCACCTCCAAAGAGACACCAAGCTCCCAATCAGAACGAGGAGACTAGAAGCTTTTAGAAATGAAGGAAGACCTTTTCCTCAAAGCTCTTTTTCAGGAACTCCAACTCTTTCTAGAATGCAGACTCCAGAGGAAAGAGCTCAAGGATTGCCCAACTCCTTCTATGGGCCAAGAAAGACAAGGTCCCAGAGTTCAGAGACCGACTCCTTCGTATCAGTCCAATTAGGATCTCCCTCGAAAAAATCAGGGCAACCCCATAAGAGTGCCAGCTCAGCCCTGCAGCATCAATACAAAGTAGTCTCAGAACTCCCTCCCAGAATTAGGGAAACTAAAGAGAGAGAGTTCCATCTCAGATTGCAGCAGCTAGAGCCATCACAATAGTTGAGAAAGTGGAGGAAGAAAAAGGAAAGATCTATGCCGCCATTGAGCATCAGGGGCAAAATAATCAATTCTCAATCCTCCAAACTCCAACAAAGTACAAGGGTAAGAAATTCAAGCTTTTGATTGATTCAAGTAGTACATATTCTTTTATTTCCCTAAGGATGTCTACCTAAGTTAGTCCTAAATCAAAAATCAGGAAAACCTATGCAAGTGGAATTGGCCAGTGGAAAGATTCTTTTCACACACCTTGAGACAACCGTATTCACAGTTTAATCTAGATGGGAACGTAACAAATTGCCAGTTCAGAGTCCTACCCTTTGGAATCTATGATGGAATCCTTGGAATGGATTGGCTCCATAAGAATCAGGCGGCTGACATTCACTATCACAATGGAGCCATCTCTTTCCTTGACCTTCAAGGGAATAAAGTTTAAGGAACTGGAATTTTTGGATCCCTAGTGCTGCAATTAGTCAAAGCTTCTAAATTGTTAAAGGGACTCAGAAAGAGGCAAGCTGTTTATGTCGTTAAGATGAATCCAGTAGATAGAAAATTCAAGGCTAAGGAACCAGAGTTGTTAAGTGATTATGTTGATGTGTTCTCCTAGAAGAGCTGACTGAGGTGCCTCTGACTCGCGAAGTAGATCATGAGATAGAGTTAACCCCTGGAGCTCAGCTAGTAGCCCAACGTGCATACAAAATGCCAGTTCCAGAAGCCATAGAACTTAAGGAGCAGTTAAGACAACTGCTCCTAGAGAGCAAGGATTCGTCAGACCAATGTTTCACCTTGGGGTGCACCCGTTCTCTTTCAGAAGAAGAAAGATGGAACGTTAAGACTCTGTATTGATTACAAAGGATTGAATCAGTTCACAATTAAAAATAAGTATGAACTTCTGGATTGGTTAAGTGAAACTTAAATGTTCACAAAGATAGATCTCAAATTCGTGTTTTACCAGATCAGAATCAAGGAACAAGATATCCCAAAGATAGCTTTCAATACTTGCTATGGGCATTATGAATGCACAGTCATGCCATTTGGATTGACTAATCCAAGCAGTCGTAGAGATTGGCCGAAGCCTAAGATGGTGAAAGAAGTCAGAGGATTCTTAGGATTAATCGAGTAGTATCGAATCTTTATACCCATATATGCTCAGATAGCATCCCCTTTAACTAACCTTCTCAAGATGAGTACCCTATATGACTGCTATGTGTTGATAAGCTAAAGACATCTTCAGTAACCAACCCTGTCCTTAAGTTGCCATATTTTTCCAAACCTTTTGAGGTAGATGCCAATGTTTTTGCCTTAGGCAGTGCTCTTATGCAGGAAGGTCATGCAATACCCTTTGAATTAAGAAAGCTCATAACACACAAGAAAAATTATGATTTCTATGACTTGGAATTACTCTTAGTAGTTTATGCTATGAAGTTGTGGAGACATTATCTCTTGGGACAGAGATTCACCTTGATGACATATCATCAAAGTCTGAAGTGGATCTTCACCCAAAGGGATCTCAACATGCGCCAAAGAAGGTGGATGCAGACCCTGCAGGAATTCGATTTTGAGATTAAATACCAGCCAGGGAAAGAAAATGTGGTAGTCGATACGCTCATCAGTAGGAAGGCCTCCTTGCTCTCGCAACCAATAACATTCAGTTGTCAAATCCATTGATCAATGAAGTAAGGGAGAAAATCATGTAGGACAAATTCTTTGCCCCTATTGCTACCCTACTGATGCGGGAAAGAAAGACTCCTCAGGAAATGAGTCAATTTCTTGGGTACAAATTGGATGAAGGATGCATGTATTATAATAATCGGCTATGCATTCCCAAGGATGAGGGAATAAAGGGAAAGATTACGAGAGAAGCCCATGATATCCTGATAGTTGGACATCCAGGGTTTATAAAAACCTACATGTCTGTAAAGAAAAGCTTCTTCTATCTAGGACTCAAAAAGGATGTACAAGATCATGTGCGGCAATGCTTAATGTGTCACAGAGTCAAGGCAGAGAGAGTCAAGATGCTAGGAAAGCTACATCCCCTAGACATTCCCAAGGATGAGGGAATGAAGGGAAAGATTATGAGAGAAGCCCATGGTATCCTGATAGTTGGACATCCAGGGTTCATAAAAACCTACATGTCTGTGAAAAGCTTCTTTTATCTAGGACTCAAAAAGGATGTACTTGATCATGTGCGGCAATGCTTAATGTGTCACAGAGTCAAGGCAGAGAGAGTCAAGATGCTAGGAAAGCTACATCCCCTAGACATTCCACAGATGAAGTGGGAATGTATCAGTATGGATTTGGTCACTGGACTACCTTCAGTGCAATCAAGTTACAAGTCCATTTTTGTGGTAGTTGACAAACTAACCAAGGTTGCCCATCTGATTCCAGTAGAAGAAACCTACACTATAGTAGATGTTGCCAGAGTTTTCCTCACATCGAGATTCTGGACTGCATTCTTCGAAGCAGTGGGAACTTTCTTAGATCTTAGTACAACCTATCACCCCGAGAAAGATGGTTAGACTAAAAGAGTGAATCAGGTAAAAGAAGATATCCTTCGATCATGCTGAGGTAGAGAACCCAAGAAGTGGTTAAGCTATTTGCACCTGGTTAAGTTTGCTTACAATGCTTCTTATCACAGAAGTATCGGAATGAGCCCTTTCAAAGCTTACAATGCTTCTTATCACAGAAGTATCGGGATGAGCCCTTTCAAAGCTCTCTGTACGGAAAAGATTGCCTTACACCATTAACTTGGTCTGACCCATTGATTAGGTTCGAAATGTTCAGACAAATGCTTGATGATATGGACCAGCAAATGCAATCAATTCGTAAAGATATTAAGGCTACCCAAGATAGACAAAAGCAGTATGCTAATAAAAAGAGATTAGAGAGAGTGTTTGAAGAATCAGATATGGTCTTCATTCGAGTACGATCCAAAAGAAGTTCTTTATCTTTAGGGAAGTACAAGAAGCTCTCCTAGATACTATGGACCATATGCTGTTATAAAGAAAGTAGGAGATTTATCTTATGAACTTCTTCTACCTTCCCATCTCAAGGTGCATAATGTATTCCATGTTAGTTTACTTAAGAAGTATGTACCTAGCCCGAGTCACGTGCTTGATGATGATGAATAATTGGTTTCTCCGACTCAAGGTCAGATGGTACTCAGTCCTGAAGAAATCCTTAACGTTTGGGAGAAGGTTCTTACTAGGAGCACACAGAATTTCTGGTCAACAAGTGGAAGTTCTTCCCTTTAGAGGACGCCACTTGGGAGAAAGAAGAAGAGTTGGTAAAGGATTAGTCCCACTTTGCAAGATGAGGACATCTCGCATTTTTCAAGTGGGAGAGGATGTAAGATTCCTCCTTAGCCCTGAATGATGTATAAGCTCTCACCTCAATCCCTTGTAATCATCCCCTATTTTAGAATGCAGGAAAATATTATTTTCCCTTGTTTTCGCCTAGAGAGAGGTAATTCCAAATTGAGATATTTTTTATATAAAGTTTCTCCTAATATCTAAGATGAATTCTCTTGAAACAGAAGTTCAAAATAAATTTTTCAATGTGTATTAGGAATTAATTCAATGTGTGTATTAAAGGCCTAAGCCTAAGTGTCCACATTTTTAGAAATTTTTGGATTAAGGCCCAAATAAGGTTCCAATGGGCCAATAGGATTAATCCAAGTGTTGGAATGACAAAAATGCAAAGAATAAAAAAAATACCCCAAAAATGAGTAAATGCTCACATAAGATGAAGAGTTGACTGAGTACAAGGTTTATTAGTTAAAACTTAAGGTTTATTAGTTAAAAATTGAGATATTTTGATAAAATGATGAATTTTCGACACCTCAGTAAGGAGGGAGAGCCCCGTCAAGTAGGCACCTTTTTTATCATCATAACTTAGCTTTTTTAATTCAAAAAAATGAGATATTTTTATCTCTCCTCTCTCTTGATGCAAACTGGATCAAAAAGGGAGCCAAACTGAGCCAAACTGATCCAAATATGGGTCAAACTAAAGCTGGAAGCCTCTAGAATCTAGTTGGACTTGGTTAGTGGCCTCCCTCACCTATAAATAGACCCTCATTCTTTTGTATTTTTATCTTTGAGGAATTACATCCAGTATTTTTATCTTTGAGGAATTACATCCAGTATTATCTTCATTTTTAATGTAATTTCTACTATCCCTCTATTTTGCCTCTTTTTTTGGGAGCTTTGGAGCTTCTCTATTCTCCATATTCTCTTGGAGATTACCCTCCCCCTCTTGGTGGCCAAGGACTTGCTTGAGGGCTTCACTTCTATCCCAAGAATCAAGCCAAAATCAAGGGTAAGCTCTAATTTAATGGCTTTTTTATTCCTTTCAATGATTTTCTTCTTCTCAACCCCTTTAAAGCTTGAGAAGCTTTCAATGGAATGGTTTTCTCTTGAAATAAGATTAATTATCTTTATGATTAGATCCTTGTTAGAAGGATGATTCTCAATGATAATCTCTTTAATTTAATCAAAACTCTAGGCTTGATAAGCTAGAGAAAGAGATTAAATATTTTCATAATTTTTAATCTAGTAAAAATGATGGTTAATTCTTTTAAGCTTCATTATGAGTAAGAAAAATCATATTAACTCATTCTAAAATGAAAGAGGGTTATGCTAACATTTTTAGGAATGAGGAATGGTTATTTTAGAGTAATCAAGATATTTATTCATAATTATGTTATGTATGCATAATTTAATTTTAGTCTAAAAGAAGAGTTCCTATCATATTTCCATTACAAGTATTCATTTTAAAATAGAAAATTGAACATTCTCAATAATTGCAGTGAAGCTATGGCAAAATTTTCTAGAAAAAAGATAAATCTTATTTTTATGCATAATTTTAATAAAGCAAAAAGAGGAATTCCTATGATATTCTAGGTATAGATATTTTATGCTAAATCAATGATTTTTATTATTTTTATGAAAAATACTTTTATAGTATTTATTAATATTTTTTAATTAGAGAAAATTATAATTTTTGATATATTTATTTTCATGCATAAAAATTTAGATGCAAAAAGAGGTATTCCCATGATATTCGAGATTCAAACATTTAAATGTTAAAAGAGGAATTTTTGGTATATTCCAAGAAATGGATATTTTTATTTATTTAAAAGAAGAATTTTCATTGTATTTTAAGTTTAAAAAATGCATAAATTAATTTTGATGTTAAAAGAGAAGTTTTTGCCATAATTTCATGTAGGAAATTTTGGTATATTAAGGTTGAGGATCAAACTGTTGAAAAGAATATTTTAGATATTTCTATGCGGATAAATCAATAAAATAATACATACTCACAATTGGATTATTGGAAGAAGAGTTATTTTCCTATTATTCTCGAATAAAACTATTTTTTTAATTCTATTGTGGCTAGGAAGGAATGAATTTTCATAAAGTTGGAATTTTCCCTAAGTCACCGGTTAATTTTCAGTTAATTAGAAGAAAAAAATCCTTAGGAATGAAAGTTCGGATTAAACCGAGTAATTTATGGTTAGACCACGACAATGAGTATGGCGGGCCAGTAAGATACTTGCCCATCTCTCGAATCTGAATCAAGCAAAACCTCGTGACCAATTCCAAATCTTTGATACGAAGAATAGACTATCGGTTGAATTAGAGAAGTTTTCCTTAGACCGAATTCATCGAGAAATGAGTTGGAACTTATTGAATTTGATGGGTAAATTATCCTCATATGAGATTCATGATTTTCATTAAGAAAGTCTGGTTTGTGAGAAAAAGGGTTTTGTGGAATCAAACTCAACGAGAAATTCTTACTTGCATAGAAACTTTGTTTTTGAAACTGCTTTACGCCAGAATGCTGGAGGAAGTATTTGGTGTATGATTTAACTAAGGAGATATTCATTTGCAACAACTGGTGGTGGGGAGTCGCAAAGGACGTCGCTCGTGACAAAGCCTGCCGAGTCTTGACCAGCCTTGGTATGGTTAAAATGGTGCGCTTCTAGTGGTACGATGGGCGAGGACCGACGAAGTGGTCCCTGAGTGAAGTGCTAGGACACCTAAGTAGGATCCTAGAGGATTCTGACCAGGTGATGCACAGGCTCGCGGTTGCTAGGACACCCATGCATATGTCGAGGAAGATATGGATGGACTAGAAAGGAATTATTTATGTGAACTGGAATTTTATATTGGATCTAGTTGGTTGACTAGCTGGTCTTCAACGGAGGGTCCAGATGATATTTTTGTAAAATAATGGACTGGATATTTTAGAGGATTATGATCAGTAATACTATGGTTTCATTAAAAGATTGCTTTAAAGATAGCCAAATCTATGAAAAAGGCAATTTCATATTGGGTGTGTAAGTGGTGTGACTACCTTGAATTTTGCTTGAAGCGCCGGCTAGGGGGCTTGGGAACTCTTTTCCTTGGTACCCGGGACAAAATAGAACCAAATTTTTATATAAAGGGATCCCACCTAACCCATGGGCCGGTTCAACTGGATCGGTGGACTCCTGCGATACAGTCAGATACGTTAAGTTACGCTAGTGAGAATAAGTCCCTATAAGATTCTTGTTATGTGGGAAAGTGTTATATGTACATTATGTGTGCTATGTTATATACACATTATGTGTGCATATACTAGGAGGCTAACCCACATTAGGCTTGTGAGCATGGGAGCATGGGAACAAGCTCTAGTGGAGCATGGGTTAGGACTAACCTTAAGGTTTAAGGTTAGGGTCAGGCATCCAAGGTCACACATGAGGAATGGAAAGTCAAGAGTCACTTGAGGGCCCTTCTATATAATAGGGGCATGGGGCACACTCAAGGGGGCTTGGAGGTTTGGGCTCCATGAGGCCAAGGCTATGTTATGCTCTCTTGTGTAGAGGTTCATATCTACTCTTCTACCATTTCACACTTTAGCTACATGCTATTGGATCGGAGTTATACCTCTTGATGGTATGGGACATCAAGGTAGAGGTATGATGTATTTCATTCATTATTCATGTGTGCATCCCTTGGGCTCGGGGGTGGTTGGGTGGTTGAGTTATGCCTGATTTATGCATGTTTATGCATAACAATTATCTAGAGAGATCTTAGGGTTTTAACAGTGGTATCAGAGCAATCTCTATTTAATTGTTGATTTTTTTTAGTAAATTTTAATATTTACTAATAAAATGTTATTTTTTGTTGATTTGTGTTGATGAATTGCACATGGATCATAGATTTGGTGATTGGAACATGTGTTACTACAATTCAATGGACGAATCGACGTTGCGGGGGGAATACCGTGAGTTAATGCTATTTTTCTCTATTTTTTTATGGTTAAAATCGAGCATTAATGGAATTTTTTACAAAAATACCATAAAGTTTATGGTGGATATTTTTGTAGAATGGATTCCCTGAATTTCTATAATTTTTAGAAATTTTTTCTCAATTTTTTAGGAATTTTTTCAGCATTTTTATGATTAAAAATGTATTTTTATACATTTTTGCGGGTTTTTTCCGCGGAAATGCGATCAAATTTCTGTCAATTTGCTACTAAAATTCAGTAGGGGACAGCGTGTTGATGCATAAATTGCTCTCCCGTGTGCGTGGAGTCCTCTCCGCCTCTCAAATCTGATATTTCCTTCATTTTTTTGTGAAATTTCTCTTAAAAAGGAATTTTTTAAATTAAACATTAATCATAATTAATATCTAATTATGATTATGAGTTTAATTAAAAAAGCTTAATTAAAGATTAAGCTAATCTCTGATTAACAGAGAAGGGTGGAGAAAGAGAATGGAAAGGAGGTGAAGGAGAGGAAAGAGGGGAGAAGAAGGTTTTCACTCTCTCCATCTCTCTCTGTCTTACGCGCAGGCGACGGGAGGGGGGGGCTGCGCTGCAGCCGGGTGAAAAAAATCGCCCCCCCTTAAAAAAATCAAATGGGTAATAACCCAAAAAACCTTA
Organism: Cibotium barometz; assembly: GCF_041138505.1. Classification (NCBI taxonomy): domain Eukaryota; kingdom Viridiplantae; phylum Streptophyta; class Polypodiopsida; order Cyatheales; family Cibotiaceae; genus Cibotium; species Cibotium barometz. The sequence continues at coordinate 21,459,909 of NC_141079.1, read as the reverse complement.
TTTTTTTCATTTTTTTTCATTTATGAGTTCTTTATTTCAAAAAAAAGGCTTTTGAATATATTTCGAAAAAAAAGCTCAGAAAAGGCCTGAAAAATTTCAGAAAAATTCTTATTGAAAAATTTTGGCTTTTCATCTTCCGGAAAACCTTTGGCTTTCCGTTTTCCCGAAACCTTTTAGCTTTCCGAATTCCAGAAAAACTTTTGACCTTCCGTATTCCGGAAACTTTTGACCTTTCACATTCCGATTTTTTTTGTCTTTTCATTTTCCCAAAACTTTTGGCTTTCCGTATTCCGGGAAAACCGTTGGAATTCTGAAATTTTTTGACCGTTCGTATTCTAAATGCGTTCGGGGTTGATTAAAAATTTTAAAAAATTCTTGAAAATTAGTGGAAAATTAGACAAAGGTTATTTTAAATTTCAAAAAAATGTGGGGTTGGTGTTTGGCATGTGGTGTGTCCATTCGGGCGCCCATGACCATTCAAATTCCTTTAAAAATATATTTTTTGACCCAGAAAATTAGAAAAATCCATTAAAATTAAAAATTTTCATTGGATTTGAGAATTGTCGGGCGGAATTGGAAATTTCGTGAACGATGGGATTCTCAGGAAAAATTAGGAATATTCTAGATATTATATTTAGAAATCCTAAAAATTGATATTTTTAAAATATCAATGGTATTTTGGCAAATTAAATTGCTAAAAATTTTCTGGAAAAATATAGGTTTGGAATGCCATAAGATAGGTTTCGTAGAATTCAAAATTATCATATTTGGAGGTCCTATAAATTAGGAAAAATTTAGAAAAAATCATGATATTTTCTTTTTCTCGAGAATTTAATATTTTCGAGGGTTATTTAATGTTGAAGTACGTTTTCTCGTACTGACATTAGATAGATGCGGGTTATTCGCATATTTTTAATACGATTATATCTCGTATTAATGGATATTTATGTTTGGATTAATTCTAAACGATGTATTCATGATTTTTTACCATTATTTAGCCATTCTTTTTGGACATGTTCCTTAATTTCTTTTGATGGCTATAATTTGCGTTCAAAGTGTGTTTCACCTTTGACACTTTTTCATGATAATTTATTTTGGCACTTATTAAAGTGTGGATTGTGCTTAATTTCTTAAGCCTAAGACAAATTATATCATGGGTTAGTTGATCGGTTTGTTTTGGTGGATTTTTATTGGATATTTTCCAAGTTTTATATGGACTCATCAGGTTCTGCCTAGATCACTTGTGTCTAGGGTTTTCTTATTGAGTGCTACACACATGTGTTTCACTTTCTTACTTTGGAGTTTTATTTGAACAACACAACGTTCATATACTCCGGATTGATGAGTTGGCCACCAATTTTAATGCTTCTTTTGGCATGATTAATGTCCATTAGATGGTATGCATTGATTCTTATGATCAACTATGGTTTTCATGGATTTAAGGAGCTTCTATGCTTTTATCCATGGTTTTATAAGGATCTTTTGATCTTTTAAATAATTACATGTGCTTTGAAGGTAGCATTTGCCTTCGTTTTTTGCACGTAATTTTGGAGTATATTTTTGTACATATTCCAACTCGGATACCTAGTTGCTTATATATCTAGGTGAGTTATTTTTCTACCCTAACTTTATTGTGTTTTGGGTAGTTATCATTAGAAAGGCGCCAATAATTCAATTTCTTTTCTAATGATGTACTCATAAGGAATTATTCCTTGATGTAGTCTCAAGTATATAGAGACAGGTTTAGTATGTGAAAGTCTGGATAAGGCCATCTTATTCCTTTTATATAGGATTTTATTCATATTTTTCTAGACGGCATACTAGGGAGTTTCAAATTGTTAAGGTATGTATGGGTGGTATCATGGTGGAATGGGACGCTAGGGATCCCTCACATATATTATCTTATGGGATAATTTGGGCTCAAGATTGTTGCTTTGCTTACATCACTTAGCATGTTGACCTCAACATTCAAAGACAATCTTATTTTCTAAATTCACTAGAAGTTATAGTGTGGGCATTCTCTAGATAAACTTCTTTATCTATAGCCTGCATGTTTTGATGAGGGTAATCTCATCGGCATTTTCACTTGTTGAAATCTCTTTCTTTAGAGTTCAAACAAGTTTATCTTGTTGTGTTCGGATAAGGAAATTTGGATTCTTCCTTTGCTGGCATTTCTTTCTCTAGTTCCGTACTTTAGGTGATTTACACAATCAACCTGATAGGTTTACGGATGGACATATGTGACTCATTGAGACGTTGATGACTCTATGTTGATATGGGTAACTCGAGACGTCGATTATTCCATATGCAGATGTGGGTATGTCGGGGTGCCGATGAATCCCTGGTTTCTGCTGTTATAATGCCATGCTTTCCTACTTTATTCCGAAAGGTTTACAACGAAAAAGTTACTTTGAATGTGAATTGTTCTGATCATCCGCAGTAGTCTAATGGGCAAACAGAGTGTATGAATCAGATTGTAGAGGATATGCTTCGTGCATGTCTCTAGAAAATCATCATATTGGGAAATATCTTCCAATGATGGAATTTGTCTATAACAGTTCTAAATTTACGGCTATTATTTTAGTCCGTGCATACTTATGTATGGGTATCAACTCAGGGCACCTATTGATGTCAGTCTTAAGGACATCGAGCTTGATGCATCAAGGGATTTCTTACGAGATATGCAGGAAATTCTGACCGAAGCTCAGGATTTTATCAGGAGTGCTCATGATAGGGCACGGTTTTATGCTGATAGGGAACGCTCATCTCGGTCTTTTGAACCAGGAGCGTTGGTTTATTTTAATGTTCCTAAAGATTTTCAAACTTTGTCAATGGAAAAATGCTCGAATTTATCTCCTAGATATTGTGGTCCATTTCGAGTTATATATCGGATTGGCACGGTTGCGTATGAACTAAGACTACCTCCAATTGTTAGGGTTCATCCAGTCTTTCATATCGATAGATTGAAAGGGAAACTGGGAGGTGAGGATGACACAGTTACATCTCAAGAACTCGTTAAAGTCGATGAATTATCCTATGTTCCACATGAACCTGATAAGGTACTTGAATTCAGGGAAAGGAATCTTTGTAGTTGACTAATCCCTGAGGTTAACATAAGGTGGAAAGATAGGAAAATTGAGAATTTGACTTGGGAGTCGGTTGAGATTGTTCAGCGCAGTTCTCCTTCTTTTCATTGCAAGAGTGCAATGTTTTGAGAAGGGCCAACTCCAAACCTTACAGAATTTTGAGCACTTTTATTCTATTCAGTCTCTATCCCAATGATTGAGGGAGCACCAGGTATTGGAGGGACTCGAAAAGCTCCATAAAGTCTAATACCTCCTCCGTTACATAGGAAAGGAGATTTTTTTGTAGTTTTTACACTACCTCACTATTAGCAAAGGATGGTGTGTTGATAAGGTGGTTGTGTTGACAAAAGAGTGTTTGTAATGTTTACAAAGGCTCAAGTGTGTTTGCCCATGTAATGTGTAAGTTTGTCTTTTAAACAAATTTGGCTTAAGTGTGTGTGCTCGTGTGAATTTATGATGAATACAACTGGGGGATGCATGTAAGTATTATTTGCTGATGTCATCATGATTACTATTTTATTGATGTCATCATGATGATTACTATTTATTAATGTCACCATGACGATTGAGAGAGAGAGAGAGAGAGAGAGAGAGAGAGAGAGAGAGAGAGAGATGTTCTTAATCTTTTTTTTGTAGTTATAATTCTTTATTTCTCTCTCTCTCTCTCTTTGTCTCTCTCTATCCCTCTCTCTCTTTCTAGTTAAATTTTGAGTGAGATGAAGGTGATGTCTATTAGAACAAAGCCTTCAACCTTATTTGGAAGCTTTGGTCTATGCCATATATAGAAAACTCTTCATATGTATGTACAAGCCTTTTTGTATTTGGACGGAGATAATACCAAGGAAGTTCATCATCATCTTTTTCCTTGTCTATAACAAGACATGTTTATTACAAAAGACCATAACAACACGACAGGGGATAGTCCTGTGTTGAAAGAGAACTGGTATCGCGTTGTTGTGGTCACTCACAAAATCGTATAAGCATTAACTTTTACAACTAAGGAAGTTGATCATCATTTTTTCCTTGTCTATAACATGGTGCTATTAACAAGAGATGTTTATTATAAAAAGACCACAATAACATGACTTGGGGTAGTCCTGTCTTGAAAATGATCCATACAGAGAATGTATATTTCATTGATAAATTTCGTACAGAGGTAAACATTACAAACCCCCTATAAGGTATGGGGTGGTGGAGGATCGGAACAATCAGGTGGGGACTCCACACAACCGGGAGGAGGATGATCGGGACTATTGATGTGAATAGTTCCCTCAGCATCACATTGAGGGGGAGTGGGGTGCACCGTCATGGGGCCAATGGTGTGAAAGGATAGGGGGCATTCCAGGGCCTAATACTAATTTGGTTGATTATCTGTTCGATAAGCTCACTCTTGAAAATGTCGTAGTCCTCCTCATAAGCATTTACTGGGCGGTTCTACAAAAAACAAAAAGAAAGGTCAAGGATGAATAACATACATTAAGCAAAAGAAAGGTATTTAGAATATGATGTGCAAAATTGTACCTCTGATGGTATTTTAAGAAGAGAGTGCAACAACAAGAAGGCATGGAATGCAACATGCCAACCACAAGAGCAGGTGTAGAACTAGTTGCAGATATTGATCATGTTGGTGACCTTGGATGCAAGGACCATTGAGACCAGAGAATTCACCATATACACCAACCACTGGTGATTTTCTGGTAGTCTTGAAATGAGGACACTGTAAACACAAGACGAACATGAAATTGGAGAAAATTACAATGGACCCCACAAGCAAAAAGATACATTAGAATGGCACCAACCTAAGAATGAGGGACATCAAATCATCTTTAACCTCCCTATAAGAGTCAAACATAATATTCACTTTGTCGGCACTGACAATGAAAAAGAAGTCAGCATTGCGAATCGAGACTCAGACTTCGAGGTACGGCCTCAGATATTCGAGGGCTTGCGAGTTTATCACAAAAAGCTCGAAAGCCAACTCCTGTTTCTCCCTTTGTTCTCGATCTCTTCTTTCCTGCACTCTTCTCCTTTCGGCTTTAGCCCTACTCTCCTCCTCTAGCTGTTGTAGGGTCTCTTGTACCTGCTTAGCCACATTCTCTTCATCTCCTCCTTCTTGTGCATTCTCGATGTCTAGTTGTCCTAGGGTTTCAGTCCTCCTCTTCGAGTGAGTGTCTTGATTATGGGTGATTGGCACCTCCTTAATCGTGACCCTTTGCCTCCAAGATCTCCCTCATCCTCCAATTAGGAATAACGACAGGCTTAAGAGTCTTGTCGTACCTGAAACGGAGAGGCCGCCGCAGAGAAGCCATATCCTTGGGCCTGATGGTTGAGCGTGTGCCGCAAGTACATAGCTATCCTGAAAGAACTCCACAAGAAAGTCTTCCACGAACTCTTGGAGGCATCCCAGGGCAAAAGCTTGCCAGTGCACATCCAAACCATAATCCGCACAAATACCCCTAACCAACCCTTGGAAGTCTTGGTATGGCAATAGACATGTGCTTCTGCACCTTGCAAATCTCTCTCAGCATGCTGGCATAGTTCCTCACTCGGGTCCTCCGAGCTTGATTCATAATATCTATGTTCTTGCCCTTTCCTATTCGTCTCGTTATGCCAGGATCGCTTGGTGAGGTACGACGAGTTGTGGACTTCGCCTAGCCATGACAACTAAAACCACGAAAACACATCACAACCTATTATAAATGGCAACAATAACAATATGATGACCAGCAAGTTGAGAAAATGACATAGAAGAACCGATACTCAAAAAAAAGGCATGACCACAACAATGCGATGGTGGTCATTCTCTAACTAAGATTGGTCTATATCACGTTGTTGTGGTCATTTACCGAAACATAAGATTTTGCATTCAAACATCTTCATTCAAACAAAACATACCTTCACACCTAGAACGACCACAACAATGCAATATGGGGTATACTTACTGGTAGGATGACCTAGCATCTTGTTGTGGTGTGGTGGTAGTTCTGGGGGATGGAAAGGACTTCCCATCTTGCATTTCTCTTTGCTACAAAAATGACCACAACAATGCGATACAACACATACTTACTGGTAGAATGCCCTCCCCTCACGTTATTGTGGTAGTTTTTATAGATATAAGGGGCCTCATCTCTAAAACTTTCTATCCCCAAAGCGACCACAACAGCATGATACATAGTATAATTGCCGGTGGGATGACCTCCCAATGTGTTGTTGTGGTCGTTTTGGTGGATACAAATTTTTTTTGAGCTACCTACATTAGACGAGCACCTATACTAAGTTTGTATCTCAGAGAAACACGAAAACAAGACACGACCACAACAATGCGATGGTGGTCATCCTCTCACTAAGATTTGTCAAGATAGAAGAAGCTTTTCTTTACAGACATGTAGGTTTTTATAAACCCTGGATGTCCAACTTGTAAATTTATAACAACACGAATTCATTTCAAGTGTCTCCTATATCCAAATAAAGAAAACATGGAATTGAATTTACTAGCCAGACAATATTCCAAGTTTTTATCTTCAAAGATGGTAGGCCAGATGCTCAAGGAGAAGAAGTATAAGAAAGTACGACGAACATTCATAGAACAGTATACAAAGAAAAGTCAGGTATTTCAAGCTCTTGATATACAAAAATGTCTTTATGATGTTGGCATAGGGAGAAAGGGGTATCCCGAGATTTTCAAGCTAATACACTCAAAATACAAAGAAAACAGAATTTGGGCTACACTTCTTCCAAAACCATATCATGTTAGGAGAGAACATGTGGTGCTCAATGAGCAAATCGGAACATGGCTTGGTCAGCCTTTTCACATCAAAGACACCTACCTTAATAATGACGAAGAAATAAGATATGATAAGACCAACAATATTTTCTTTGATTTGAAAATATTACAAAAGGCAATGGTCCAATTGTTTGGAACGACCTTGGTAGAGACTAGAGGAGTGCTTAAGTTTGTTATCAAACTTGATGAATGTGAAGTTGTGAAGCAAAGGAAAAAAGAGAGAATAACAATCACATAATGAACAAGGCATTGGATAACACAATACAAAAAAAAGGTCCCAGAATATTTGGTGGCTTGGGTCATTTGTGGTATGAAATTATTCTTTTTATTTTTGGCTAAAAAGGGTAAGAGTTACCTCCATAATGGATGGATTCAGGGATTGACGAAGGCCTAGTGAAGGACTCAGACTCAAACAAAGGACAAGTGATGAGGAAACGGCAAAAAATGGAATGAGAGTGGGAACATTGGGTAGGCTCGGGTAAAGGGCTCAAAGACATACTTTTTCCACGTGACCCAAACTAACAGAAAGTGCATGATGTGATTGATATCCTCAAACATTTTCCATGTTGTGCATTCAATGCCAATTAATGCTATATTTAATTGTGCATGCTGTCATGTTCGTCATCATGGGTCTCCCGACCTTTGTTGCTTCTGTGTCTTTGTCGTTGTCTTCGTCTGTATCTTTGCCTTTGTCTTCATGAATATGTTGTTGCTTCTATGTCATCGTCTTTGTCCTCATGACTACGTTATTCCGTGGCTGATTCCATGACATGGCATAGGTACTACAATGACGTGCATTAGGTTTTTGACTGATTCCATAGTTTTTGGATTTCTATGTCGATATTTGCTATTGGGGTCGTCGTTTGATTTCTATGTCGTTTTCATGTTTCTCTGAGATACAACCTCTAAATAGGTGCTCGTTTAATGTAGGTACCTGAAAAAACATTGTATCCACCAAAACAACCACAACAACGTGTTGGGAGGTCATCTCACTGGTAATTATACTCTGTATCGCACTGTTGTGGTCGCTTTGGTGGATATAAAGTTTTAGAGGTGAGGCCCCTTCTATCTACAAAAACTACCACAATAACGTGAGGGGAGGGCATTCTACCAGTAAGTATGTGTCATATCACATTGTCGTGGTTGTTTTTGTAGCAAAGAGAAATGCAAGATAGGAAGTCCTTTCCATTCCCCCCAAAACTACCACCACAACGCGACACTAGGTCATCCTGCCGGCAAGTATACCCCATATCCTGTTGTTGTGGTCGTTTTGGGTGTGAAGGTATGTTTCGTTTGAATGAAGATGTTTGAATGAAAAATCTTATGTTTTGATAAATGAAGGAATGAAGGTATGAAGGTATGTTTCGTTTGAATGACCACAACAATGTGATACATCAAAAAGGATGTACTTGATCATGTGCGGCAATGCTTAATGTGTCACAGAGTCAAGGCAGAGAGAGTCAAGATGCTAGGAAAGCTACATCCCCTAGACATTCCCAAGGATGAGGGAATGAAGGGAAAGATTATGAGAGAAGCCCATGGTATCCTGATAGTTGGACATCCAGGGTTCATAAAAACCTACATGTCTGTGAAAAGCTTCTTCTATCTAGGACTCAAAAAGGATGTACTTGATCATGTGCGGCAATGCTTAATGTGTCACAGAGTCAAGGCAGAGAGAGTCAAGATGCTAGGAAAGCTACATCCCCTAGACATTCCACAGATGAAGTGGGAATGTATCAGTATGGATTTGGTCACTGGACTACCTTCAGTGCAATCAAGTTACAAGTCCATTTTTGTGGTAGTTGACAAACTAACCAAGGTTGCCCATCTGATTCCAGTAGAAGAAACCTACACTATAGTAGATGTTGCCAGAGTTTTCCTCACATCGAGATTCTGGACTGCATTCTTCGAAGCAGTGGGAACTTTCTTAGATCTTAGTACAACCTATCACCCCGAGAAAGATGGTTAGACTAAAAGAGTGAATCAGGTAAAAGAAGATATCCTTCGATCATGCTGAGGTAGAGAACCCAAGAAGTGGTTAAGCTATTTGCACCTGGTTAAGTTTGCTTACAATGCTTCTTATCACAGATGTATCGGAATGAGCCCTTTCAAAGCTTACAATGCTTCTTATCACAGAAGTATCGGGATGAGCCCTTTCAAAGCTCTCTGTACGGAAAAGATTGCCTTACACCATTAACTTGGTCTGACCCATTGATTAGGTTCGAAATGTTCAGACAAATGCTTGATGATATGGACCAGCAAATGCAATCAATTCGTAAAGATATTAAGGCTACCCAAGATAGACAAAAGCAGTATGCTAATAAAAAGAGATTAGAGAGAGTGTTTGAAGAATCAGATATGGTCTTCATTCGAGTACGATCCAAAAGAAGTTCTTTATCTTTAGGGAAGTACAAGAAGCTCTCCTAGATACTATGGACCATATGCTGTTATAAAGAAAGTAGGAGATTTATCTTATGAACTTCTTCTACCTTCCCATCTCAAGGTACATAATGTATTCCATGTTAGTTTACTTAAGAAGTATGTACCTAGCCCGAGTCACGTGCTTGATGATGATGAATAATTGGTTTCTCCGACTCAAGGTCAGATGGTACTCAGTCCTGAAAAAATCCTTAACGTTTGGGAGAAGGTTCTTACTAGGAGCACACAGAATTTCTGGTCAACAAGTGGAAGTTCTTCCCTTTAGAGGACGCCACTTGGGAGAAAGAAGAAGAGTTGGTAAAGGATTAGTCCCACTTTGCAAGATGAGGACATCTCGCATTTTTCAAGTGGGAGAGGATGTAAGATTCCTCCTTAGCCCTGAATGATGTATAAGCTCTCACCTCAATCCCTTGTAATCATCCCCTATTTTAGAATGCAGGAAAATATTATTTTCCCTTGTTTTCGCCTAGAGAGAGGTAATTCCAAATTGAGATATTTTTTATATAAAGTTTCTCCTAATATCTAAGATGAATTCTCTTGAAACAGAAGTTCAAAATAAATTTTTCAATGTGTATTAGGAATTAATTCAATGTGTGTATTAAAGGCCTAAGCCTAAGTGTCCACATTTTTAGAAATTTTTGGATTAAGGCCCAAATAAGGTTCCAATGGGCCAATAGGATTAATCCAAGTGTTGGAATGACAAAAATGCAAAGAATAAAAAAAATACCCCAAAAATGAGTAAATGCTCACATAAGATGAAGAGTTGACTGAGTACAAGGTTTATTAGTTAAAACTTAAGGTTTATTAGTTAAAAATTGAGATATTTTGATAAAATGATGAATTTTCGACACCTCAGTAAGGAGGGAGAGCCCCGTCAAGTAGGCACCTTTTTTATCATCATAACTTAGCTTTTTTAATTCAAAAAAATGAGATATTTTTATCTCTCCTCTCTCTTGATGCAAACTGGATCAAAAAGGGAGCCAAACTGAGCCAAACTGATCCAAATATGGGTCAAACTAAAGCTGGAAGCCTCTAGAATCTAGTTGGACTTGGTTAGTGGCCTCCCTCACCTATAAATAGACCCTCATTCTTTTGTATTTTTATCTTTGAGGAATTACATCCAGTATTTTTATCTTTGAGGAATTACATCCAGTATTATCTTCATTTTTAATGTAATTTCTACTATCCCTCTATTTTGCCTCTTTTTTTGGGAGCTTTGGAGCTTCTCTATTCTCCATATTCTCTTGGAGATTACCCTCCCCCTCTTGGTGGCCAAGGACTTGCTTGAGGGCTTCACTTCTATCCCAAGAATCAAGCCAAAATCAAGGGTAAGCTCTAATTTAATGGCTTTTTTATTCCTTTCAATGATTTTCTTCTTCTCAACCCCTTTAAAGCTTGAGAAGCTTTCAATGGAATGGTTTTCTCTTGAAATAAGATTAATTATCTTTATGATTAGATCCTTGTTAGAAGGATGATTCTCAATGATAATCTCTTTAATTTAATCAAAACTCTAGGCTTGATAAGCTAGAGAAAGAGATTAAATATTTTCATAATTTTTAATCTAGTAAAAATGATGGTTAATTCTTTTAAGCTTCATTATGAGTAAGAAAAATCATATTAACTCATTCTAAAATGAAAGAGGGTTATGCTAACATTTTTAGGAATGAGGAATGGTTATTTTAGAGTAATCAAGATATTTATTCATAATTATGTTATGTATGCATAATTTAATTTTAGTCTAAAAGAAGAGTTCCTATCATATTTCCATTACAAGTATTCATTTTAAAATAGAAAATTGAACATTCTCAATAATTGCAGTGAAGCTATGGCAAAATTTTCTAGAAAAAAGATAAATCTTATTTTTATGCATAATTTTAATAAAGCAAAAAGAGGAATTCCTATCATATTCTAGGTATAGATATTTTATGCTAAATCAATGATTTTTATTATTTTTATGAAAAATACTTTTATAGTATTTATTAATATTTTTTAATTAGAGAAAATTATAATTTTTGATATATTTATTTTCATGCATAAAAATTTAGATGCAAAAAGAGGTATTCCCATGATATTCGAGATTCAAACATTTAAATGTTAAAAGAGGAATTTTTGGCATATTCCAAGAAATGGATATTTTTATTTATTTAAAAGAAGAATTTTCATTGTATTTTAAGTTTAAAAAATGCATAAATTAATTTTGATGTTAAAAGAGAAGTTTTTGCCATAATTTCATGTAGGAAATTTTGGTATATTAAGGTTGAGGATCAAACTGTTGAAAAGAATATTTTAGATATTTCTATGCGGATAAATCAATAAAATAATACATACTCACAATTGGATTATTGGAAGAAGAGTTATTTTCCTATTATTCTCGAATAAAACTATTTTTTTAATTCTATTGTGGCTAGGAAGGAATGAATTTTCATAAAGTTGGAATTTTCCCTAAGTCATCGGTTAATTTTCAGTTAATTAGAAGAAAAAAATCCTTAGGAATGAAAGTTCGGATTAAACCGAGTAATTTATGGTTAGACCACGACAATGAGTATGGCGGGCCAGTAAGATACTTGCCCATCTCTCGAATCTGAATCAAGCAAAACCTCGTGACCAATTCCAAATCTTTGATACGAAGAATAGACTATCGGTTGAATTAGAGAAGTTTTCCTTAGACCGAATTCATCGAGAAATGAGTTGGAACTTATTGAATTTGATGGGTAAATTATCCTCATATGAGATTCATGATTTTCATTAAGAAAGTCTGGTTTGTGAGAAAAAGGGTTTTGTGGAATCAAACTCAACGAGAAATTCTTACTTGCATAGAAACTTTGTTTTTGAAACTGCTTTACGCCAGAATGCTGGAGGAAGTATTTGGTGTATGATTTAACTAAGGAGATATTCATTTGCAACAACTGGTGGTGGGGAGTCGCAAAGGACGTCGCTCGTGACAAAGCCTGCCGAGTCTTGACCAGCCTTGGTATGGTTAAAATGGTACGCTTCTAGTGGTACGATGGGCGAGGACCGACGAAGTGGTCCCTGAGTGAAGTGCTAGGACACCTAAGTAGGATCCTAGAGGATTCTGACCAGGTGATGCACAGGCTCGCGGTTGCTAGGACACCCATGCATATGTCGAGGAAGATATGGATGGACTAGAAAGGAATTATTTATGTGAACTGGAATTTTATATTGGATCTAGTTGGTTGACTAGCTGGTCTTCAACGGAGGGTCCAGATGATATTTTTGTAAAATAATGGATTGGATATTTTAGAGGATTATGATCAGTAATACTATGGTTTCATTAAAAGATTGCTTTAAAGATAGCCAAATCTATGAAAAAGGCAATTTCATATTGGGTGTGTAAGTGGTGTGACTACCTTGAATTTTGCTTGAAGCGCCGGCTAGGGGGCTTGGGAACTCTTTTCCTTGGTACCCGGGACAAAATAGAACCAAATTTTTATATAAAGGGATCCCACCTAACCCATGGGCCGGTTCAACTGGATCGGTGGACTCCTGCGATACAGTCAGATACGTTAAGTTACGCTAGTGAGAATAAGTCCCTATAAGATTCTTGTTATGTGGGAAAGTGTTATATGTACATTATGTGTGCTATGTTATATACACATTATGTGTGCATATACTAGGAGGCTAACCCACATTAGGCTTGTGAGCATGGGAGCATGGGAACAAGCTCTAGTGGAGCATGGGTTAGGACTAACCTTAAGGTTTAAGGTTAGGGTCAGGCATCCAAGGTCACACATGAGGAATGGAAAGTCAAGAGTCACTTGAGGGCCCTCCTATATAATAGGGGCATGGGGCACACTCAAGGGGGCTTGGAGGTTTGGGCTCCATGAGGCCAAGGCTATGTTATGCTCTCTTGTGTAGAGGTTCATATCTACTCTTCTACCATTTCACACTTTAGCTACATGCTATTGGATCGGAGTTATACCTCTTGATGGTATGGGACATCAAGGTAGAGGTATGATGTATTTCATTCATTATTCATGTGTGCATCCCTTGGGCTCGGGGGTGGTTGGGTGGTTGAGTTATGCCTGATTTATGCATGTTTATGCATAACAATTATCTAGAGAGATCTTAGGGTTTTAACAGTGGTATCAGAGCAATCTCTATTTAATTGTTGATTTTTTTTAGTAAATTTTAATATTTACTAATAAAATGTTATTTTTTGTTGATTTGTGTTGATGAATTGCACATGGATCATAGATTTGGTGATTGGAACATGTGTTACTACAATTCAATGGACGAATCGACGTTGCGGGGGGAATACCGTGAGTTAATGCTATTTTTCTCTATTTTTTATGGTTAAAATCGAGCATTAATGGAATTTTTTACAAAAATACCATAAAGTTTATGGTGGATATTTTTGTAGAATGGATTCCCTGAATTTCTATAATTTTTAGAAATTTTTTCTCAATTTTTTAGGAATTTTTTCAGCATTTTTATGATTAAAAATGTATTTTTATACGTTTTTGCGGGTTTTTTCCGCGGAAATGCGATCAAATTTCTGTCAATTTGCTACTAAAATTCAGTAGGGGACAGCGTGTTGATGCATAAATTGCTCTCCCGTGTGCGTGGAGTCCTCTCCGCCTCTCAAATCTGATATTTCCTTCATTTTTTTGTGAAATTTCTCTTAAAAAGGAATTTTTTAAATTAAACATTAATCATAATTAATATCTAATTATGATTATGAGTTTAATTAAAAAAGCTTAATTAAAGATTAAGCTAATCTCTGATTAACAGAGAAGGGTGGAGAAAGAGAATGGAAAGGAGGTGAAGGAGAGGAAAGAGGGGAGAAGAAGGTTTTCACTCTCTCCATCTCTCTCTGTCTTACGCGCAGGCGACGGGAGGGGGGGGCTGCGCTGCAGCCGGGTGAAAAAAATCGCCCCCCCTTAAAAAAATCAAATGGGTAATAACCCAAAAAACCTTATTTTTTTCATTTTTTTTCATTTATGAGTTCTTTATTTCAAAAAAAGGCTTTTGAATATATTTCGAAAAAAAAGCTGAGAAAAGGCCTGAAAAATTTCAGAAAAATTCTTATTGAAAAATTTTGGCTTTTCATCTTCCGGAAAACCTTTGGCTTTCCGTTTTCCCGAAACCTTTTGGCTTTCCGAATTCCAGAAAAACTTTTGACCTTCCGTATTCCGGAAACTTTTGACCTTTCACATTCCGATTTTTTTTGTCTTTTCATTTTCCCAAAACTTTTGGCTTTCCGTATTCCGGGAAAACCGTTGGAATTCCGAAATTTTTTGACCGTTCGTATTCTAAATGCGTTCGGGGTTGATTAAAAATTTTAAAAAATTCTTGAAAATTAGTGAAAAATTAGACAAAGGTTATTTTAAATTTCAAAAAAATGTGGGGTTGGTGTTTGGCATGTGGTGTGTCCATTCGGGCGCCCATGACCATTCAAATTCCTTTAAAAATATATTTTTTGACCCAAAAAATTAGAAAAATCCATTAAAATTAAAAATTTTCATTGGATTTGAGAATTGTCGGGCGGAATTGGAAATTTCGTGAACGATGGGATTCTCAGGAAAAATTAGGAATATTCTAGATATTATATTTAGAAATCCTAAAAATTGATATTTTTAAAATATCAATGGTATTTTGGCAAATTAAATTGCTAAAAATTTTCTGGAAAAATATAGGTTTGGAATGCCATAAGATAGGTTTCGTAGAATTCAAAATTATCATATTTGGAGGTCCTATAAATTAGGAAAAATTTAGAAAAAATCATGATATTTTCTTTTTCTCGAGAATTTAATATTTTCGAGGGTTATTTAATGTTGAAGTACGTTTTCTCGTACTGACATTAGATAGATGCGGGTTATTCGCATATTTTTAATACGATTATATCTCGTATTAATGGATATTTATGTTTGGATTAATTCTAAACGATGTATTCATGATTTTTTACCATTATTTAGCCATTCTTTTTGGACATGTTCCTTAATTTCTTTTGATGGCTATAATTTGCGTTCAAAGTGTGTTTCACCTTTGACACTTTTTCATGATAATTTATTTTGGCACTTATTAAAGTGTGGATTGTGCTTAATTTCTTAAGCCTAAGACAAATTATATCATGGGTTAGTTGATCGGTTTGTTTTGGTGGATTTTTATTGGATATTTTCCAAGTTTTATATGGACTCATCAGGTTCTGCCTAGATCACTTGTGTCTAGGGTTTTCTTATTGAGTGCTACACACATGTGTTTCACTTTCTTACTTTGGAGTTTTATTTGAACAACACAACGTTCATATACTCCGGATTGATGAGTTGGCCACCAATTTTAATGCTTCTTTTGGCATGATTAATGTCCATTAGATGGTATGCATTGATTCTTATGATCAACTATGGTTTTCATGGATTTAAGGAGCTTCTATGCTTTTATCCATGGTTTTATAAGGATCTTTTGATCTTTTAAATAATTACATGTGCTTTGAAGGTAGCATTTGCCTTCGTTTTTTGCACGTAATTTTGGAGTATATTTTTGTACATATTCCAACTCGGATACCTAGTTGCTTATATATCTAGGTGAGTTATTTTTCTACCCTAACTTTATTGTGTTTTGGGTAGTTATCATTAGAAAGGTGCCAATAATTCAATTTCTTTTCTAATGATGTACTCATAAGGAATTATTCCTTGATGTAGTCTCAAGTATATAGAGACAGGTTTAGTATGTGAAAGTCTGGATAAGGCCATCTTATTCCTTTTATATAGGATTTTATTCATATTTTTCTAGACGGCATACTAGGGAGTTTCAAATTGTTAAGGTATGTATGGGTGGTATCATGGTGGAATGGGACGCTAGGGATCCCTCACATATATTATCTTATGGGATAATTTGGGCTCAAGATTGTTGCTTTGCTTACATCACTTAGCATGTTGACCTCAACATTCAAAGACAATCTTATTTTCTAAATTCACTAGAAGTTATAGTGTGGGCATTCTCTAGATAAACTTCTTTATCTATAGCCTGCATGTTTTGATGAGGGTAATCTCATCGGCATTTTCACTTGTTGAAATCTCTTTCTTTAGAGTTCAAACAAGTTTATCTTGTTGTGTTCGGATAAGGAAATTTGGATTCTTCCTTTGCTGGCATTTCTTTCTCTAGTTCCGTACTTTAGGTGATTTACACAATCAACCTGATAGGTTTACGGATGGACATATGTGACTCATTGAGACGTTGATGACTCTATGTTGATATGGGTAACTCGAGACGTCGATTATTCCATATGCAGATGTGGGTATGTCGGGGTGCCGATGAATCCCTGGTTTCTGCTGCTATAATGCCATGCTTTCCTACTTTATTCCGAAAGGTTTACAACGAAAAAGTTACTTTGAATGTGAATTGTTCTGATCATCCGCAGTAGTCTAATGGGCAAACAGAGTGTATGAATCAGATTGTAGAGGATATGCTTCGTGCATGTCTCTAGAAAATCATCATATTGGGAAATATCTTTCAATGATGGAATTTGTCTATAACAGTTCTAAATTTACGGCTATTATTTTAGTCCGTGCATACTTATGTATGGGTATCAACTCAGGGCACCTATTGATGTCAGTCTTAAGGACATCGAGCTTGATGCATCGAGGGATTTCTTACGAGATATGCAGGAAATTCTGACCGAAGCTCAGGATTTTATCAGGAGTGCTCATGATAGGGCACTGTTTTATGCTGATAGGGAACGCTCATCTCGGTCTTTTGAACCAGGAGCGTTGGTTTATTTTAATGTTCCTAAAGATTTTCAAACTTTGTCAATGGAAAAATGCTCGAATTTATCTCCTAGATATTGTGGTCCATTTCGAGTTATATATCGGATTGGCACGGTTGCGTATGAACTAAGACTACCTCCAATTGTTAGGGTTCATCCAGTCTTTCATATCGATAGATTGAAAGGGAAACTGGGAGGTGAGGATGACACAGTTACATCTCAAGAACTCGTTAAAGTCGATGAATTATCCTATGTTCCACATGAACCTGATAAGGTACTTGAATTCAGGGAAAGGAATCTTTGTAGTTGACTAATCCCTGAGGTTAACATAAGGTGGAAAGATAGGAAAATTGAGAATTTGACTTGGGAGTCGGTTGAGATTGTTCAGCGCAGTTCTCCTTCTTTTCATTGCAAGAGTGCAATGTTTTGAGAGAGGGGAAGTATGTTATATGTACATTATGTGTGCTATGTTATATATACATTATGTGTGCATATACTAGGAGGCTAACCCACATTAGGCTTGTAAGCATGGAAGCATGGGAACAAGCTCTAGTGGAGCATGGGTTAGGACTAACCTTAAGGTTTAAGGTTAGGGTCAGGCATCCAAGGGTCACACATGAGGAATGGAAAGTCAAGAGTCACTTGAGGGCCCTCCTATATAATAGGGGCATGGGGGCACACTCAAGGGGGCTTGGAGGTTTGGGCTCCATGAGGCCAAGGCTATGTTATGCTCTCTTGTGTAGAGGTTCATATCTACTCAAAGGGAGGTTTGGGCTCCATGAGGCCAAGGCTATGTTATGCTCTCTTGTGTAGAGGTTCATATCTACTCTTCTACCATTTCACACTTTAGCTACATGCTATTGGATTGGAGTTATACCTCTTGATGGTATGAGACATCAAGGTAGAGGTATGATGTATTTCATTCATTATTCATTTGTGCATCCCTTGGGCTCGGGGGTGGTTGGGTGGTTGAGTTATGCCTGATTTATGCATGTTTATGCATAACAATTATCTAGAGAGATCTTAGGGTTTTAATAGAAAGAATCAGTTGTGCCTCGCTTAAGGGGAAAAAAAGCGGTGATTTCTATGAACCAAGTGCAAGTCTCTTCCTTGATTTGGCCATGCGACCTACGGGCTCGGTCGGATTAATTGGATAGTTAATGCCTTGACCCGTTAGATGATTTTGCTGGTAGAATCGTTCGTGCCTTCCAAGCGAGGGAAGTTTTTTCGGGCTTGGTTTTGGAGGAACCGCCGAGCTAGTCTCTTGTCCAGATATTCATGGGCGAGACCCCGAGTGGGAAGCCCTGCCTTGCGCGAGAGGGTGACCCTGCTTCCGCCGCCGGTGCCCCGGAAGGGGCATCACGGAGAGGGCGGGGGTCTCACAATCTTAGCAACCCCAACATCTCCCCAATCCTCCCAGCCATTATCATTTTCATTTGATCAATTCTCCTGGAGACCCTCCATGCATGATCCTCGTCACTATATCACTAGGTATACGAGGACATGCACGAACACGTGGTGAGGTATCCCCCACTCCCCCACGATCGCCGCCACCTAAAGCTCATGTTAACTCACGTAATCAATAAAAGGTATGCACACCTAAGGCTCCCAAAGTTTCGGGTAGAGGAATATTTTGGTGTGTAAAAGGGGGATGGGGAGGTTTAATGATAATGAAAGAAGGGATGGGGTGTGGGTTAATGAGGGTATAAGAAGGGATGGATCATGGGGGCTAGTAGACCGTGGGTTAATGTGTGTGTGAGAAGGGATGAGGGGTGTTTTATGGTAATGTAAGAGAAGGGGGCAATGTGGGTGTGAGAAGGGATGAGGGGTGTTTATGGTAATGTAAGAGAGGGGGGCAGGAATGGTAGGTAAGCATGTATGATATGAGAGAAAACGGGGAAAGGACGATCATTAATACCTTTGGGGGTCATTTTGAATGTTAGAACTTACGGGGAAAGAGGATATTTTTAATTAACAAAAATAAAAAAAGGGGAAAGGATGATCATTAATACCTTGGGGAGCTTGAATGTTAGGGGAAAAGGGTATATTTTTAATTAACAAAAATTAAAAAGTAGAACTCTACACGTTCCTCCCCTGACAACCTGTCCACCATCGATTGTCACTGCCATGAGAGCTCCGCCCACGACCGCCTTCTTCGCCACCGTGCTCCACCATGATAGGTAGCTACCACCCCACTTTCTCGTTGTGCCTCCTCACGATAGGCCGTGCTACCTTTGCTTAGCTCAGACGACCACATTGCTTGTGATGCTCCTACACAACCTGTGTGAGGCCTTCTGTGCGGCCTTCTATGCTAGGGTTTTTGAGCTTATCTGTGCTAGGGTTTTTGTGCGGCCTTCTGTGCTAGGGTTTTTGAGCTTATCGTGTGCCATAGCCAGGAGTATCTCTTCGTCAATGCAGTGCGTCTCCACCACAACGACGGTTGCCTTCCTGCTCCCGTTGCATAGTTGAGCCATGTTAGCTTGCTGCTTACACTGGAGCCGGCCATCTCCCTTGCTACTGAGCTGACAGCCACCTATCCACCCTTTTCGTCTTTTCTTAGCGCTGTTGAGTTATGATAACGACTGCCTCCTACTCCTGTTGGTGCAGCTGAGCCATGCCTATCTTCGGTTGTAGCGATACAAAAGCTCGTTTCCTCTCCTTGCTGCTTTGCTGGATTACCTCCTCCATGCTGACCACCATAGCTCGTCGACAGCTCTTCTGCCTTGCCCCAGCCGCCACCTCTCCGTGCTTTGCTATACATTGTGGGAGAATGCACGTGTCATCATTTTGGTCACCATTCTATGCAATCTGGAATGATCTCTCCAACTTGTTCATGCCTACCATCCTACCACTCCAATGAACTACTGGAGGCCATAGGAATAACGGCAAGAGGAATATCTTCAACAACATCCCCTAAAACAACCTTTGCCTCCATAGGATGAAGGTGAGGATCAAGTTGAGATTGTTAGGCTCAACATGTGTAGCTTTCTATTTCCCTCCTTTCTTTCTCTTCCTATAGAATATACCTTCCTTTATTGTTTTTGCACTTTCATTAGTTATATACATCAACGAATCCATAGGGATACATGAACCAACAAGAGTATTATCTTATTTTCCGGGGCCATTTTGTGTAAAGTATGAAGGAACACTAGGTGAGAAGAAACACTGCAAGAGACAAATTTAATAGCTTAGAGGAACTAAATTCAATCCATTTTGCATGAAAAACACAATCTAGTTTGCATTGCAAATATTCAAAAGTAATTTCTTACATATTATGGTATTATTCAAATCAATTGTGAGGATGGCCCTACCATGCTCATTATCAATATTGGAGCCAGTACGTGAAAAAAACATATTTTTCAACAATCAAAATAAGGACAAACTCTTAAATCTATTCGGTTTTGTTCGGTTTTGTTCCTTATTTTTTAACAATCAAAATAAGGACAAACTCTTAAATCTATTCGATTTTGTTCAGGAAATCTCTATCCGATTTTGTTTCCGAAATCTCTACTATATGCCAGTTTATAACTAAATTATATAAAAAAAAAAATCATTTGTTAAAATAAGGCCTACTTAAAATTTCAGCCAGTTTTTTTTAGCTTTTCTTAATTCTAGCCTGTACAAATACACTAGAATGCCATTTTTTGAGCATTGACATTAGGAGGCTGCACAACCAAATGAAAAACACGAGAAGCATTAATAAGACAAGAGTGCTAACCAGTGCTAGAAAAAACTATCCTTTATGTTGGAGCTATATATAGCTATCCCTAACTCACTCTAGGTCTTGCCTATATATATGTGACTTGTGACTAATATGATTCATTCTTGTGGAGCGTATGATTCATTCAACATGGTATCAGAGTGATTCTAATCATAAGGGAAGCATCTACATCTTCTTGTCCAATTTATGATTATGATTTCATGTCTTACAAGATTGATCTTTGGTAACAGTTTTGTGTAGGGTTGATTGGTTCTTTGATTATATGTTGCCTACATGATTTTATAGCTTCACTTATTGTAATTAGAATTGTTTCTTAATCGTGTTCTTAAAACCAAAACCTATGGTGCTGGTGCATAGATGGTACAATGCTGGTGAATCCTATCAAAAAAATGGTTTGTCAATCGGAGTTCTGAGTCAAAAGTTAGGACAGTTCAGGCAAACTGCATCTAAAATAGTAAAACAGGTTCTTTGTGAGAGAAAATAGGTAGTTATCTCTGAGTCATAAGCACGATTTGATTGTGAAAGCTTTTCGTGAAAGCTTGAGATGGATGCTTGCTATACAAGCTACAATTAGATAAAAAACTTGCCGTGCAAGTTGCGCCATAACACGATGCTTTTTCTTAACGTGGTGCTTTTTATTATTATTATTTTATCTTTTATGGACCTCTAAGTTTGCTTACGTGCATGAGACATGGGTCTCCACTTTTAGAGTTCTAATTTTGGTTCACGTTCTATTCTTTACACACGATCACTTTATGCTCGTTGTCTGGTGCATGCCTATTTTTGGCTACATTTCTCATATCTCGTACATGGTCTGCAAGTTCTGCGATCTTATCTTGTATGTGTTCTCACAACCCGACATGGTAAACACCATACTTGTTAACGGATTTCCTTCTGGGCAGCGTTCTGTTCCTCTTTTCCAAGGCCAAGGATTTCCTGGTTGGAAATATAAGATGCTATTAATTTTGGAAGGAGACGAATTGGCAAATATTGTTCTTGATATTCTTGCATGCCCTCCTTAACCTATTGATCCACTTCAGAATAATTTAATTATTACCGAAGGTCCTATTTTTGAACAATGGAAAATTGATCATGCACACTGGATTCGTCGTGATAAGACTGCTCATCGGTATATACTTTCTGCCCTTAACGATTCACTCATGCACACTGGATTCGTCGTGATAAGGCTGCTCATCGGTATATACTTTCTGCCCTTAACGATTCACTCATGCTAGATGTTTATCCGTTATCCATGTCATATGCTATATGGGACTATCTTATCACTATGTTTGAGAAGAAAACTGTTTATAGAGATTCTGTATCTCCGGAATCTTTTGGGCAAGCTTCAATTCCATGCCTAGTCACATTAAATCATTCAAAGGTATTATGAATCAACTTTCTGCTCTGCAGGGGATCCTATTCCTCCAACTCAATTGGTTACACACCTTCTTGATACGGTGAAGGATCCTTTGTATGATAATATTATCACTATATTATCTAAGAAGGATGGAATTAACTTTGAGCATACATGTATTTCTTTGATTGAATATTCTCAACCTCATGATCGTCAGACGTCGGTAACTCATGAAACGGTCATGATTGCCCAAGAGTATGTTAGAAACATGGTGAGCTAGACTAAAGTTGGAAATTGAAGTGAGAGAAGACAAAGACACACTGAGATACTTCCATTGATGTGACCCCTTGAATATATAGGGGGCAAGTACAAGAGCTGAGCATGAGTGCATATGGGATAAATCCCTGAGTGCCACATGGCATACACTGAGATGACCAAGACTAAAAGTACTCCTAGTGAGCATTTAGTAAAAGTTCTCCTAGTGTGAGCACTTAGTTCCAACACCCTCCTTAAGTGATACTAGGAGGACATGACTAACAAGATGACAGATGACAAAGATAGATAATAAGGCAAGATGAAGAGACTGATGGACTGATGACTGGACAGACAGACAAGCCAAGATAAAATGACTAAGACTGAAAGACAGAAACATAAGACAAGATCCTAAGACACCCCTCCTCAAGTGATATCCTAAGACAAGATCCTAAGACACCCCTCCTCAAGTGATATCCTCATATGGGTCCACAAGGGTAGGGACAAAAATGGATCATAGACTTAGACATAGACAATCAGCCAGTAGATGAGGTCTCACAGACAGAGACTGTCAGATAGACATTAGAGAGTCTGGCAACTAGATGAAAGATGGGGACATAGACAAAATGCCAAAGACATGTGGGTAACTAATCCACAAAAGATAGGCATATAGACAAGAGAATGACTGATTGTTGACAGACTGAGTGACAGACTGAGAGATGGACCTCAAAGATGGGCTCAAAGACAGATAGATCCACATGGCGTACATCATCGGTGACCAGAGGTGGTTTTCAAAGATAGAGAGAGGACCATAAGATATGTGGTTGTTATAGTAATGACTTGCTCAATATCTGAGCCATCTCCAGCACTATCTCCTGAAACCTTCTTTTTATAAGATGATACTTGACTTTCATTTGCCAAGTATGAAAATTTTGCCCATTGTCATGGATAGGAATGACTGAGTAGATGTAGCAGCCATTGGGAAGGTCTTACCACTCGTGAGATGTGGCAGTGTCTAATCCCGTACAAAGATAGAGTGTAGATTGAAGAAGATAGATGAGAGGTTAACTTAGCATAAAAAGAGAGCATATGAATGACTGAGATAAAATGAAAGCATCATTCCTCCACTTTTGAAAACGCAGGTCTGCTGGACAGCATTTGGGGCCACTTCATTTTGCGGCAGCCTTCCAAATGGTATGTCTAGCTAACCTGCAAGACTAATCGGCAAAATAGAATCATAGTAAAGATTGAAGAGTTCTTTTACAGACCAGTTTGTAGAAGAACATTTCTTGTAGAGATCAATGTTCTTGCCCTCTTCGTTCTGCATCTCGAATCCATGTCAAAATCTCCGGCTCCTTCTCCACGATGGTGTTGCTTTGGGGGCTATGAGCTTGAGGTCGGGAGATCAAGAAGCGCATAGGGTTTCAATTAGATGGCTTTCTGCAGAAAATATATGAATGCGGACACAGAATAGCAGAGATTAGGGTTTCTGCAGAAGAGAAAAAAAGGTTGTCATGGTCTTGAACCACAAATCGGATAAAGACCAGTGTAAAAGTGTCTGCGACCACAGCAAGGAATATCTTAGCCTTGGGCGACTGTCGCTTGAACCAAAGAAAGTTGGCTCGTGGAAGCCACTCTGCCGCTTATTCAGGCTCGCGAGTCACAAGACGAAGGCGCTGCTGACAGATATGACGTAAGACGAAGGCGTTGCTGGACTGATATGACGGGTTGCAGAAGTAAAATGCTGGCATGCTACTTGAGAGCTACGCAGAAGGGATGGAAGATGAGCTAGGACTGAAAGGGAAGCTAGGTCGAGACCTGCTCTGATACCATGTTAGAAACATGGTGAGCTAGACTAAAGTTGGAAACTGAAGTGAGAGAAGATAAAGACACACTGAGATACTTCCATTGATGTGACCCCTTGAATATATAGGGGGAAAGTACAAGAGCTGAGCATGAGTGCATATGGGATAAATCCCTGAGTGCCACATGGCATACACTTAGATGACCAAGACTAAAAGTACTCCTAGTGAGCATTTAGTAAAAGTACTCCTAGTTCTAACAGAGTACACAGAATCAGACACAGCCTTTGCTGTTCGGAGATGTCCATTTCAGCAACGCCCTTCTTCCTCCTCCCAATTTACATCCCGTGGCTTCCAAAGAGGAGGTAATTCTTCTCGTTTGAGATTTCCTCAAAAGCGTTGTTCTTATTGTGACAAAACTGGTCACTTGGTATCTGAATGTTGGACGCGAGAGTACGATGAAGAACACGGTATTACAAATAAGTAACCTCATTTATCAAGGGATTCTTCCTCTTCTGCAACCTGTGAATATGAAGAACATGGTATTACAAAAAAGTAACCTCATTTATCAAGGGATTCTTCCTCTTCTGCAACTTGTGAATATTGTGGGAGCACAAGGCATTCATCCAGTCGATGCTTCAAGAGGCGTTATGATGAAGCTCAAAATCAAGCTTATGCTACTCAACAAAATCCTCATGATGAAGACAATGTTCATCAAGAGGCTAATTTGTTTCATTATAATGTCTCTCCAGAAAAGGTACTGTATGTTCGTGATGGTTCTCTCTTTATTGTTGATTCTGGTGCTACTGGCAACATGACATATCAATTGCAATGGCTACACAACTATCATCCAATTCCTATCAAGAAAGTGGTTTATCTTGCTGATAATACAACTTGCCAACAAGTAATGGGTATTGGCGACTTATATTTGGGAACTTCTTCCTCAACCAAAATACTACGGGGAGTTTTATATGTTCCTGATTTACAAAGAAACTTACTTTCTGTTACGTGGCTTGTGAATCTTGGTCTATTTTTTGGATTTAATAATACAAAGTGTCGCATCGAAAAGGATGGCACCACTATTGCGGTTGCTCCTTGACGACATGGTAATCTCTTTGAACTTTCATTGAATGAGGATGTTGCAAATGTTGTTATAGCTTTAGGAGATCTGGATTGTAAGCTATGGCATCATCGGTTTTCTCACTCAAATTTCTCAAAGCTTCTTGATATTCATCGACATGATCTTGTGAGAGGTATGGACCTCAAACCTCACTTGCATATGGGGATATGTGAATATTATCCTCTAGGTAAACATCATTGTAAGCCATTTCCAATGTCTACAAATATTCATTCAAAGAATCTTTCGGATCTCATTCATACTGATATTTCTGGACCCTTTCCTCCATCCAAGTCTTGCTACTACTGTTACTTCATTACTTTTATTGATGACTATTCACGGTATACAAATGTCCTTTTGCTACGACATAAATCAAAAGCATTGGACACATTTAAGAGGTACCAAATATCTATGGAGAATCACACTAGTCGAAGAGTCAAAATTCTTTGAAATAATAATGGTGGTGAATATATTTCCAACTTATTTCATGATCATTGCATCAACCACGGCATCCACCGTGAATATAGCATTCCATATTCTCCCCAACAGAATGGAGTTGCAGAGTGAAAGAGTCGTACAATTTTGAATGCAATGAGATGCATGCTTATTCATTCTGGATTATCTCGCTCTTTTTGGGCAGAAGCAGTATTGACAGTCATTTTTGTTCAAAATCATCTTCCAACTATACTGCACCTTCTAGTAAGATTCCAATCACAGCTTGGATAGGCCAAACTCCTCCTGTTGCACATTTCAAAGTCTTTGGGTGTATTGCTTATATTCATGTCCCAAAAGAGACACGACACAAGCTAGAACCTTTAGGTTTAAAGGTTATTTTTATTGGTTATTCTAACAACTCAAAGGGTTACAAGTTTTACGATCCAAGTTCTCAAAAGGAAATTGTTAGTCGAGATGCTGATGAGAGGTTTGTGGCCCAGAGATGATGCTGATAATACAAAAACATTACTCATTTCTTTTCCTTTTCTACTTTTGGACAATAATTTGCGTGATGACAACACTCTTTTGATGGATATTAGAGACAAGTCTATTGATGTTCATCCTACGGTTTCAAAGGAGACTGCTATAGATCTTGATATCTATGTTGATCTTCCTATTGAACTTAAACACGGTGCAAATCATGTATATGATGATATTGAAACCTATAATCACGTATTGGCTGTCTGTGAAGATCCTTCAACTTATGCAGAAGCTATGTCCTCTCCACAAAAGAAACAATGGAAGGAAGCCATGGAAGCTGAATATGAGTCTTTGATCTCGAAAGGTACATGGGTTCTACCAATCTACCTTTTGATCGTACTTCTATCAAATGTAAGTGGGTTTATAAGACTAAAACAAAGACAGATGGATCCTTTGATAAATTCAAAGCTTGTTTAGTTGCAAAGGGATACTCACAAATTGCAAGGAGGATTGACTATCATGACACTTTTTCACCCGTAGTTCGTAGTACAAGCATTCGAGTGCTACTAGCTTTTGCAACTCAGTTTGATTTGGAAATACATCAAATGGATGTTAAGAAGGCTTTTCTTAATGGAAACTTAAAGGAGGAAATATATTTGGAGCAACCTGAAGGATTTACGATTCTCGGAAAGGAACATCTTGTACGCGCCAACTCCACTGTGCTTTGTATGGACTAAAACAAGCTTCACGATCATGGTACATCAAGATTGATCAATTTCTCACATCTCAGGGGTTTGTTTCTTGCTTCTCTAATCCAAATCTTTATATCAAGAACAATGTGGATAACCATTTTGTTATATTGGCCCTTTATGTTGATGATGACA
The DNA here is from genome assembly GCF_041138505.1 of Cibotium barometz. NCBI lineage: Eukaryota > Viridiplantae > Streptophyta > Polypodiopsida > Cyatheales > Cibotiaceae > Cibotium > Cibotium barometz. Next base: position 21,432,832 of record NC_141079.1, on the reverse strand, counting down.
CTATACTTGTATCTAATAATCTATCTTTCATGCAACAAGTAAAAAAGGTTTTATCCTCAGCCTTTGATATGGTGGATCTTCGCGACATCCATTCATGCCTTGGTATTCAAGTTTAAAGGTATCATCACAATGGTATTTTGTTTCTTCGTCAAACAAAGTTTATCCAAGATATTGTTTAAAAGTTTGGATTGGCTACTGCACATTCGGCAAACACTCCGTGTCTTGCAAGCTCTACTAGGAGTGCTTCTGCAAATATTGAGGCTGAATCATTAGCTTTAAATCAACCCTATGCTAATCTTGTTGGTTCTGGGCATGAGCACTCGTCCTGATATTCTGTTTTTGTAGCAAATCTATTAGGACAATACTTGTCCTCTCCATGTACAAGACATTGGTCTCAAGCTAAACGTGTTTTGAAGTACTTGAAGGGCACTGTAGATTTCGGACTTGTATATCGCCGTCAAGAAGACATATCTTCATCAACTTCTCTTAACCTTTTGGGTTATTCAGATGCGGATTGGGCAAGCTCTAACTTGTCCATGCGATCCACCAATGGTAATTGCTTCTTTATCAATGGTTGTTTGGTATCTTGGGCTGGCAAGAAACAACGCTATATTGCAGTTTCTACTACAGAGTCTGAATATGTCTGAATATGTAGTTGCATCTTTAGCAGCTCGTGAATTAGTTTGGCTTCGACGATTGCTTGCTGATATTGGTCATTCTCCTTCCTCAAGCACTCCTCTTAGATGTGACAACCAAAGTGCTATTAGTCTAGCCAAGGACTACGCGCAACATAGCAAGTCCAAGCATATTGCAGTTCATTATCACTATGTTTGACATGAAGTAAGGAAAGGAGGAATAATGGTAGAACATTGTCCAATTGATCAAACGATTGCAGACATTCTCACCAAAGGACTCCATGAAGCTCGGTTTACACTTTTACGATCAGAACTTGGAGTTGCGGCGGCGGCCTCTCTTTTTGGAGATTAGCACATCTCACGTCATGTCAATTTTGTCTAGACTTGTACATAGGCTATAGACTTTAGGACACTTCACACATTACTTCACATCATGCACATTTATTCTTTGTACTTTGTATATAGAAGCACATTGCACATGTACTTTAAGGTGGCATTGTACATTTATATGTAGGAGCTCGGGTTTTTCCCTTGTGCTCCCAAGGGTTTTTTTTACTCGCAACTGGAGACCTTTATTTGAGTGGGCGTGTTGGAGCTATATATAGCTAGCCCTAACTCACTCTAGGTCTTTCCCATAGTAACCATGATGTTACTCTAGATATTCATGTCACTCTAGTAACCACGATCGATGGGTGGTCGCAACACTGTAGAGAGTTACTAGCATGGGTAGAGGTTGTAAGCCCATACACAAATAAAAAGACGGATCTTTTCCACAACCAGACCTTTTACTCATCCTTACAATCGCAATAACACTCACAATGACATACTGTCAAGTCAACTCTAACTAGGTGTAGCGATCTCTTAGTGTAATAGTTATCATCACTCACCACACTTCAACAACCTCGCAGGCATTAGGGCCAAAAATGTTAAAAAAGGGCCACATTTTAATCACTTTTATCGGATTTAGATTAAGCTTTGGACCAATAGAAATGTGACATTCAACCATAAATATGACATTGGATGTCATATTCACTTTTTAGTAAAATAGCCACGTCGTATCACATTAAAGTGGTGATAACTGACTAAAATAGCCAAAACTTCACTAGTTTTGGCTATTTTAGTCGATTATCACCACTTTAATGTGATACGGCATGGCTATTTCAATGTCACTTTAGTGGGTTCCAACTTCAAGGGCATGTCCTCACGTGCCAAATGTTAGTACTTCAAAAAGTAAAAATTTAGTTTCCCCAAAATGAGTAAATACATTTGGATTCCCTAATCTACCCGAGGCGTCTTTCTAATCATATTTTTGCATCATCCTCTCCTCTATTCATCATCTAACAATGTCACGACAATAGTCTAACCCAAGGCGCACTCTTAATGACATTTCATCATGCATTCTTCATAATGTTAAAGAAGATCACGGTGTGTGGAATGGTATAAACTTCAAATTAAACAATTGGGTGACTATGCAACCGTCATGCAAAGGTCCTCATAGGATAAAAAGGCAATGAAGAGGCTTAGTACAATACCATTGGAAGGGACATATCTTGGAATTCAAGATAGCAAAAGATGGATGGAAGGCAAAGGTACAACATGTGTACACGACAAGAGAGATGCACATGCATCTTTCTACTCTAGCATTTGCATTGCAAGCTCATTGTTGGCAAGATATTTTTTGTAATTTTACTTATGTTCTTTATGATTCTAGGTGAAAGCATGATAAGGTGGTACACTTTCTACCAGTTGCATTAGTTGCTACCACACTTGAAGACAATCAATATTCGTGGATTTAATATCATCAAAAGATGTGTTTAGCAAATTATCCCTAGTGCCTTTTAGATATAATAAATCTGAAACAAGATTAAACACTTGAGGCTTCATACCTTGGATGAGTAGCTTTGATATGGTTTTGTATCCCTTTCTGCTTATTGAAACCTTGTCACATGCCTCCACCAGCTCATCAGGATTGACCAAGTCATGAACTTCTTTGCAAACTTCCTTGACTACCTTCCTTCGAAGCCCTGCACACACTGCGAGATCTTGAGCATTTCAATCATGTCATTGTTTTTTATAGAAGATTTGATCAAAGAAAATCTATCAAGAGGATTATCCAAGCAGAAACTTCCAAAATATTCATGTAGCTTTGATCAAGACTCATCTATTTTTTCTTAACACCCCCATGTGCGGCTAGGCATGTAACACTTTTAAACTGTCTAGATCTCACTCTTAACCCAAAATGAGTGCTTTTTAGTTAGGTTTTTTGGAGTGCATGTTCCTCTAATTTTTGGTTAGTTTTTCTAGCTTTATTACCTCTTCCTGATGAGATGACTGAAGTAGCCTTTCCAACTCATTTACATGTTAAGTTTGTGAGATCATGATATCTTCTAGTCCTTTAATAGATTGCTTGTACAGACTAAGCATAGTTTACTTGAGAATAGTAGCTTGATTATTCATTCTTGAGCAATATCCAAATAAGCCTTTTTACCATCCCCAATGAATCGAGCAAGATCATGCAGGGTGCTAAATGATGGAGGCTTACAAGTTGATGGATCAAGCGGGTATAGACCTCCTTGAACCCACAAATCTACATGCTTCTTTCCTTCTGCACATAGCCTTTGAGCTTCAACCTAATTATGTACAGCTTTGTGATGAATAGTTCTCTAGATACACAATATGGTGTCTTTTCGTTAAGTGTGGATCAGCTCTTGGAGTTAGCATAGCAATTAAAATGATCCAAACAGAAAGCAAGAGATGGTGGGAGAGAAAAAAGACAGTAGAAAGAAAATAGAGGAAAAAACTCGCGTCATGCCCTACGGAAGAGAGAAGTATTTTATGTATTCAAATATTTAAAATTAGCTTATTTTAGAAAACGTGTAGTAGAGTAGGTAAGAGGGCTGCCAAAAGGATAGGTGAATTGAAGACTATAGATGCCTGATGGATGGCATCTTAAAGACACTCTCCTCTAAATAGAGGTAAAAGAGGTGCATTTAATATAGCTATTTGTCTCTACTATTTTAGTTAAGTCACTTTGATTAAGAAAGTTAATCCAATTCTTATATGACCCTTTTTTTTCATTTTTTGCCTTAATGTGTAAGATAGGAAGGGGGTGATGCTAATATAGTCAATGTTTTTTTTTCTGGGAAAAATATCAATCAATTAGTTAAAGAACAAATAGCCACAAAGGGCTAAGTACCTCTTACATGATCAATTTCGATCCCAAAAAACTTATTTTCTAAACTTTTTGCCTCTTGAATTGGATTAATCACCCTTAATGACAAAAACCAGTCAATTAAGAGAGATTAGTCAATTTCAAAGGTTTTTTAATGGGAGAAATTTTTAAGGAATTAAGCTACTCCTAATGCTTGCTAACACTCTAATGCATACAAATCAAATAAAAAACATACAAATCAACCAAAATTAATGATTCTACTTCTATGTTTAACTCTAAAGAGAGCTAAAAATCACAAAAAAATCAAAGTATCTAGCATGTATATGTAAAATATGGTTAGCTTCATGTATATGACATAGAGGAAGAGCCACTTCACACAAATAGGGGGTCTTCCTATGCATAGGGAATAAAGAAGAGAGTTGGATTGCTACACATAGTGGTAGAAGGAACCTCTTGCACATAAAAGAGCCTTGCACACATAACTTAAGCATAAAGAAGAAGACATATCAAAAATCAACAACAAACACAAAGAAGCTGGCAAGAGAGATCAAAAACGATAAGAAGTTGGTTATTGATCGATATTTATTGATGTTTTCTTTGTTATATATAACAAAGAAAACAATAGATGTTCTATTGTTATATATAACAATAGAACATGTTCAATGTGTATAGCAAGTGATGGCAAAGCTCATACAGCGTTAATATTGTCTTGTGATTATCTCATATTATAACATGATTCAAGTTGATCCTCTGTACCACACATAAAAATTAAAGTATAGTTGAGCATGTTATCTTGCATATATGAGAGAAAAGGTTTCTTTTCAAGCGATTGCATTGACACTCGTGGCAGGTGATGATCTAGCTACACGCTCTCGCCATAGGTCCTTGTTTTTTTCATTATTGGGCTTGGTCTTGGGAGTCAAGGATAGCCATCTTTTGAGAACCTTGGTCTTGGGAGTCAAGGATAGCCATCTTTTGAGAACCTTGGTCTTGGGAGTCAAGAATAGCCATCATTTAAGTAGCTTAGCCTTGGGAGTCGAGGATAGCCATCATTTGAGTACCTTTCTTTGCTAGGTGTTCTTGGGCTTGGGTTTAGCTCCAGAGGCTCCATAATATTTCATACCACTCATGAAAACGTTTTCCAATGGCTCCGGCTTCCTCAAATACATAGGCCACTATAAACCTTCTTATGCATGTAATTGAGTAGCTCTCAGTTGACGAAGAGGAGATGACAATTAGACTCATGTTGCTGCTAAACAAGTAGGGGTTTAGGGTGTTGTTGGATCGTAGAGCAGGCAACATTCTGTTTTGATGAATATTGCTATGGCCACCTGTCCTAGCCCTTCGTAAGCAAAATTTACAGCCATGGGGTTGTTTTTTCAACGATAACTTTGGCTAACTTGAAACTCGCTCGAGTACAAGTTTGAATGTGCCGAGCATCTACTATGATGTAGAGCAATTTGTCCAGAACTGCAAGTTTTGTGTTAAGTCATTTCCAGACCCAAACATTACTTTGTATCAAAGTAACCAGTACCCCAAAGTAGAGTTGATATATAGTGGAATTTCCTCGAGGGGGTTCACCTAGAAAAACTTTAGTGTACCACGTGAGTTCATCAGGAGGGTTTTTTTAATTAGATACATTGAAGAAAATTACCAGGATTACATTAATAGGAGGAGTTCTTTAATTCAACTTTAGAAAGAAATCCATTAGTTCATAAGTAAACAGGGCTTGTTTGATTGGGAAAAGTATTTTTGGTAAGGGGTTTTTTTAATACCCTTTGAATGCACATGATACATAGAGTTTCCTCTTAGTGCACCTCCCAAGGGAATTTCTAACGTGATACATAGAGTTTCCTCTTAGTGCACCTCCCAAGGGAATTTCTAACGGAAGGATGTATACAAATCTAAAATTGTCAAACTTCACCACCCTTAATCCATAACCCGCCAGCTCTTAAAATTCATAACTCCCATCCTCACCATCTCACTACTACTTCTCTAATTTTTGATGCCTCTCCGCATGCTCTGTATCCTTTCCCATAAGTCTTAAAGAAGTCATGATAGTAAATTTGCACTCATAAGGGTTTCTCTCTCTCTCTCTCTCTCTCTCTCTCTCTCTCTCTCTCTCTCTCCTTATCCATCATGATGGGTACTTATTGTGAGCATAAGGTTTAGGTCTAATCTTTCCACAACCAAGAATTATAGCCACCTAACACCACAGATCTTGTTAATACCCAAGAAGGAAAGCCATCACTAACATAAGTTTCAATGCTTCACAGCAAGTCATGAAAAATGATAACAAGTCCATGAGTTATCATTTGCAATAGGCTATCTTGATTTTTACAATCTTTTGGAGACATTAAACAGAACTGTTTTTTATAACTTTTGCAAAATAAGCATAGGCTCGAACTTTTTTTAAGAAATATACATATTGCTAACTTAAAGGTGAAAACATTTTCACTTTTCATATCAAATAACAAAATGAAAAAACAAGATCAATGACAAGATATAATATTATTTAAAACTACTAATAATTCACGCATGTCTATGTAATTTATAATACATTCTTTACTTAGAATTACAAAAATGTGATTTTTCTTCTACAAGAATTTAACTAACTCCATCCCAATCATTGAATTGGAGCATCTATTTGATGTTAAAATAAGTAGGTATATGGACTCCATGCCTGTAGAAGAGGCTTATCTAAAGAAAAGATTTCTCTAGATTCAGATAGAAAACCAACGATACAAAGGTCAAATTTTAGATTATAGTAAGTACTACAATTTATCAATTTACTTTATTTTGATCTAACGGTTCAATTTAGAGTTATAGATTTTGCAAGAACATAATTTTTAGTTTATAATAATTAAATTTTGAGCCATGAAAAAAGACAACAGTTGTCGTTTTGAAAAACTGATGAAACTGGGAATCCAAATTGTTGACAAAGTGCATTCTGAAATCCAAAATTCCGTGAACAGATTGACATTTCTCACAAAGTCAAATTTCTGTCCGAAAAAAGGAAATTTGAACCCATAAATAGACATAAATTTCACTTATTTGAACGAAAATTTCAGCCTGGCAATAATGGATAGAAATTTTCGTTAATGGCCTGAAATTTTCATCAATGGAAAATTCGGTCCTTCGATAGAAATTTGCACTCATAAGGGTTTTGCTCTCTCTCTCTCTCTCTCTCTCTCTCTCTCTCTCTCTCTGTTACCAAAAATTAATGATTCTACTTCTATGTTTAACTCTAAAGAGAGCTAAAAATCACTAATAAATCAAAGTATCTAGCATGTATATGTAAAATATGATTAGCTTCATGTACATGACATAGAGGAAGAGCCACTTCACACAAATAGGGGGTCTTCCCATGCATAGGGAATAAAGAAGAGAGTTGGATTGCTACACATAGGGGTAGAAGGAACCTCTTGCACATAAAAGAACCTTGCACATAACATAAGCATAAAGAAGAAGACGTATTGAAAACCGACAACGTCAAACAAAAAAAAGCTAGCAAGAGAGATCAAAACAGATAAGAAGTTGGTTATTGATCGATATTTATTGATGTTTTCTTTGTTATATATAACAATAAAACATGCTCATTGTATATAGCAAGTGATGGCAAAACTCACACAATGTTAATATTGTCTTGTGATTATCTCATATTGTAACATGATTCAAGTTGATCCTCTATACCACATAAAAATTAAAGTATGGTTGAGCATGTTATCTTCCATATATGAGAGAAAAGGTTTTTTTTTTCAAGAGATTGCATTGACACTCCTGGGAGATGATGATCTAGCTACACGCTCTCGCCATAGGTCCTTGTTTTTTTCATTATTGGGCTTGGACTTGGGAGTCGAGGATAGCCATCTTTTGAGCACCTTGGTCTTGGGAGTCAAGGATATCCATCATTTGAGAAGCTTGATCTTGGGAGTCGAAGATAGCCATCATTTGAGAAGCTCTCTTTGCTAGGTGTTCTTGGGCTTGGGTTTAGCTCCATAGGCTCCATAATATTTCATGCCACTCACGAAAACATTTCCAACGGCTCCAGCTACCTCAAATACATAGGCCATGGTAAACCTCTTGATGTGTGTAATCGTGTAGCTCTCAGTTGAAGAAGAGGAGATGACAATTAGACTCGTGTTGCTGCTAAACAAGTAGGGGTTTAGGGTGTTGTTGGATCATAGAGCAGGCAGCATTCCATTTTGATGAATATTGCTATGGTCACCTGTCCTAGCCCTTCGTAAGCAAAATTTACAGCCATGGGGGTGTTTTTTCAATGATAACTTTGGCTAACTTGAAACTCGCTTGAGTACAAGTTTGAATGTGCCGATCATCTACTATGATGCAGAGCAATTTGTCAAGAATTGCAAGTTTTGTGTTAAGTCATTTCCGGACCCAAACATTACTTTGTATCAAGTAACCACTACCCCAAAGTGGAGTTGATACATAGTCAAATTTCTAACATAAGGATGTATACAAATACAAAATTTTCAAACTTCACCACCCATAATCCATAACCCGCAAGATCTTAAGATTCATAACTCCCATCATCACCATCTCACTACTACTTCTCTAAAATCCCACTTAAAGAAAATCTTCCCAAAGTGACGTCTTTACTAAATTTACCTAAACCCACAAAATGTAAATTCATGGTGAGACAAGGTAAAATCTTAGGGCAAGCAAGCTAGTTACAAATACTATGCTCGCAAATTTAGATTTAAAAAACAAATAGACCGATCAACTTTTAAAAAATGAACGTCGCAGACACACCCATGCAACCCATGATTTATGTGAATTTACTAGACCTTTTTCCTCAAGCGTGTGGAATGATTACTTAGCCCCTTCACAGCCTTGGGTCAAGAGGAATGAGGAGAGAAAATGCAACCCATGATTTATGTGAATTTACTAGACCTTTTTCCTCAAGCGTGTGGAATGATTACTTAGCCCCTTCACAGCCTTGGGTCAAGAGGAATGAGGAGAGGGGAGGTGATCGAGAGAAAATATGTGGTAGCCAACCCATCCTTGCATTGTAAATCAACACATCTTATACAAACAAAGCTCAAGCAAAGCATAGCTTGAGAAAACACCCCTTTTCTATGGCAATGGGTCTAGCTTGTGAGATGGAAAATTAGGTAGATATACAAGAGGACCATGATGATGATTAAAATGACAATGACAATGTAGCATAATCCTTGACAAAAGGGTGGTGGAAGGTCACTAATGATTAGCCTTGAGAGTAATACAAGGATATGAGTGATAGATTATGATGACGGCTTGACAAGCAACAACGAGTCATGAAAAACAACAACAAAATCATGGAAACTACAACTCAACTCCAGTTTTGGAAAGGAATCCAAAAATGTACATTTTTTCAAATTTATGGGAAAAAAAACACACTTTCATGTTAAACATTAAAAAAAACCACTACTTTTGTGAAAAAGGAATGCATGAAACATTACTTACAATTTACTCTAAACCCAAAACGTCCAATATTATCAATTGAAAAAAGAGTTCTATTCTTCAATTTGGAAAACACGATAAATTACAAAGGAGAAGAAACTTTTCCGATCAAGTAGGAGAATTAGACCTTTTGCTTTAAAATATCAATTGTTTTATGGCACAAGTGTCAAGAATTTTTTAACTCAAATCCATACACAAGAATTTCTATATCATTCAAACTAAGCATGTCCACACGTCGATGAATTTCACTTTTATTTCCTTTCTTGCTTTGTTTAAGCATCTCTAGATTATACTTTCCCTTGAGCACAGATAAGTTTTGTACCAATACACATTTCTAAACTACGTGTTGTACGTAGTGTACTATCCACAACCTAATAGGTGGTAAAATTGACGTTCCTTTTAGACCCAATATAATTTGATGAAACTCTCTTACACGGGGATAGTGAATTGTCTAAGAAATAATTTTTCTTTGTATATAAAGTTGATCCAACGGTTGAATTTAAGCATATTTTGGTATTAAGACAGGTATGTATCTGGAGTCCATGGCCATAGAAGAGGTTTATTGAAAGCTCTAGATTAAGATAGAAATCCAATGATCCAAATGATCAAATTTTAGACAGTGATGAGTACTACAATTTTTCAGTTTACTTTATTTTGATCTAATAGTTCGATTTAAAGTTATAGCCTTTGCAAAAACATAATTTTTAGTTTATAACGCGTAGATTTTGAGCCATGAAATGAGAATGATTGTTCTCTTCAAAAAATGATGAAAATTTTAGGCTGTCGATAAAAATTTCTATCCATTATTATCAGGCTAAAATTTTCGTTTGACAAAAGTGAAATTTATGTCTATTTATGGATTGAAATTTTTCTTTCTTTGGACAGAAATTTGACTTTGTGAGAATGTCAATCTGTTCATGGAATTTTGGATTTCAAAATCCACTTTGTCAACAATTTGGATTCCAAAATTTAAATTTTCATCAATTTTTTAAAAGAACGACAACTATTGTCTTTTTACATGGCTCAAAATTTAATTGTTAAACTAAAAACTATGTTCTTGCAAAGTCTATAACTCTAAATTGAACCGTTAGATAAAAATAAAGTAAAGTGATAAATTATAGTACTTATTATCGTCTCAAATTTGACCGTTTGGATCATTCGTTTTCTATCTGAATCTAGAGAAATCTTTTCTTTCAATAAGCCTCTTCTACAGCCATGGACTCCATATACTTACTTATTTTAACATCAAATATATGCTCTAATTCAATGATTGGGATAAAGCGCAATGATTGGGATGAAGTTAGTTAAATTCTTGTAGAAGAAAAATCACATTTTGTTATTCTAACCAAAGAATGTATTATAAATTACATAGACATGTGTGAAATATTAGTACTTTTAAAAAATATTAGATCTTGTCATTGAGCTTATTTTTTCCATTTTGTTATTTGATATGAAAAGTGGAAATTTTATGACCTTTAAATTAGCAATATGTATATTTTTTTAAAAAAGTTTGAAACTATGTTTATTATACAAAAGTTAGAAAAAATAGTTGTAAAAATCAAGATAGCCTTGCAAATGAAAACTCATGACTTGTTGTCATTTTTCATGACTCTCTGTTATGCATGGAACCTTATCTTAGTGATGGCTTTTCTTCTTGGGTATTGACGGGATTTGTGGTGTTAGGAGGGTACAATTCTTGGTAGTGGAAAGATTAGAGCTACACCTTATGCTCACAAGTACCCATCTTGATGGATAAGAGAGAGAGAGAGAGAGAGAGAGAGAGAGAGAGAGAGAGAGAGAGAGAGAGAGAGAGAGAGAGAAACACTTATGAGTGCAAATTTCTATCAAAGGATCGAATTTTCCATCCATGAAAATTTCAGGCCATCGACAGAAATTTCTATCCATTATCGCTAGGTTGAAATTTTCATTTAGAAAAAGTGAAATTTATGTTTATTTATGGATTGAAATTTTTCTTTTTCCAGACACAAATTTGACTTTGTCAGAAATTTCAATCTGTTCACATAATTTCGGATTTCAGAATCCACTTTGTCAACAATTTGGATTCCCATTTTCATCAGTTTTTGAAAAAGACAAATATTGTCTTTTTTCATGGCTCAAAATTTAATTGTTATAAACTAAAAATTGTGTTCTTGAAAAGTCTGTAACTCTAAATTGAACCACTAGATCAAAATAAAGTAAATTGATAAATTGTAGTACTTAGTATCATCTAAAATTTGACCGTTTGGATCGCTGGTTTTCTATCTAAATCTAGAGAAATCTTTTCTTTAAATAAGCCTCTTCTATGGCCATGGACTCCATATACCTACTTATTTTAACATTTAATAGGTGCTCTAATTTAATGATTGGGATGAAGTGGAATGAATGGGATGAAGTTATTTAAATTTGTGGAAGAAAAAACACATTTTTGTAATTCTAAGTAAAGAATGTATTGTAAATTACATATACATGCATGAATTATTAGTAGTTTTAAATAATATTAGATCTTGTCATTGATCATGTTTTTTCCATTTTTTTATTTGATATGAAAAGTGAAAATTTTTTCACCTTTAAATTAGCAATATGTATATTTCTTAAAAAAAGTTTGAAACTATGCTTATTTTGCAAAAGTTATAAAAAACAGTTCTCTTTAATGTCTCAAAATATTGTAAAAATCAAGATAGCCAATTGAAAACGATAACTCATGGACTTGCCATTTTTCAAGACATGGTATTAAGCATGGAAACTTATGTTAGTGATGGATTTCCTTCTTGGGTATTGACGGGATCTGTGGTGTTAGGTGGCTACAATTCTTGGTTGTGGAAAGATTAGACCTAAAACTTATGCTCACAAGTACCCATCATGATGGATGAGAGAGAGAGAGAGAGAGAGAGAGAGAAACCCTTATGAGTGCAAATTTACTATCATGGCTTCTTTAAGACTTATGGGGAAGGATGCAGAGCATGGGGAGAGGCAGTACTCATTCAAAGCATGAAACATGAATATTTGGAAAGTCGTTGGAGCATTCATCAGACCAAAGGGCATGACTTTATATGCAAACACCCCTTACAATGTTGATTTGCAGGGTGTATAGACACTCGCTTATATCTTGAAAAGCCATCTCAAAAGTTATACACCTCTTTACAAACCGCTCATTTGAGAACATGATCTGTGATCAAGAGAGGGTAATGGTCTCTAAGTGTAGCTGCATTAACCTTTTTCAAGTTGATGCAGACATGGACTTTACCACCTACATCTATGAGCTGATCATGCTCCCCTTTGATCATCCATGCAAAGTATTGGCTATCAGCATAAGGCCTTTTTTTTGGGGTCAATTTAGTGCCTTGATTCAAATGGTGTACTGGTAGAAGACCATGCAAAAATATATCTTGAGGGTTTCCACAAGTTCTTTCTCTTCTTCTGACGTCAAATCAGTGGAAATCTAAGCCCACTTTGATTTTCTACTCTAGATCAAACTTCATTGTTTCCTTAGGTCCGTCATATGACTTGCTTGGCTATTTGTTCACGCCTAGGATTTCGCAAGCAAACATTATGGTTTTCCACTTTTTTGAAGCTCTTGAAACTAGGCAGAACACAAATTTCGTCTTGTTTTTTTGTCTTCTTTCACATCAAATTTCGAAAGACTAGTGTGCTTTTAGGGATTTATTCATCCATTGGGATTTCAATTTAGGTTCCTCATTCACTAGGGACTATTTGTTGGTTTTTTTTTGTGTCAAGTTTAAGCAAGGGCTCCATTGCTCCAATAGAATAAAGATATTACTCATTATTTTGCAATACTAGGGTTTCTCTTTTACTAAACTTTATGGTTCTCTTTTTGTGTTTCCTTTTAGGATCAAGTCTGAGCTAATCTTTGCTAATTTGTAAGAGAACTTCTTCTTATATTCTTATGAGTAACATTCTCACCTTTTCTAGTTCTTTTTCTGGGAATCGTTGAGGTCATTGTTGGAATGGTTAGTTAAGATATGCACATGAACCACGTGCAACATTTCTTTCCGAAGTCTTCGACCCAGTGAGCGCACGGGAAAGATGTGTCTCAGCTAACAGTTGTGGCCGGTTCAAGTTGAAGGTAGTAGGAACAAATGAACATTGGAAAATAGTAAGGCATGTTTCTCTGCCAAATTTCACAGACAACGTGGGGCCGGTTCTTTACTGCTCTGCACGCCGCCCAGCTCCGCTATAGCTCAGTCCGCGGCGAGTGGGCTTCCAACCCACACCCCAGCTCAGTCCGCCTCTCTACTTTTTTATTTTAAATATTTGTCGTGATTCGCACCTTTAGTCTTGCTACCCAGCGTTAGTCTTGCCAGTTGCCTCTAGGCTTTAGAGCTGAGAGGCCACTAGCGAATTGCAATGAGAGTGAGTCAGTAGCATCATCGCTTGGATAACCTTCATGGCCACACACTCCAGAGAGAGGTCGGTGTGCGTGTGTGAGAGAGAAAGTGTGTGGGAGAGATGCTTTTCAGCTGATGTCTATAGAGAGAGAGAGAGAGAGAGAGAGAGAGCAGCTGTGCAATGGCGGTGAGGGTAGGCCTATGGGCTAAGTGCAACTTGTCTTATCCCCAACAAATTCAGACCTAGTGTTATCTGCGTCCGCCCACTATGTAATGGTGAGCTCAAGCCCTCACCACTACGCATGCAAGCACGCCCAATAGCTTACCTCACACCATCCTCACAGCTTATCTTGTTCAACGTGCTCAAGGAGCTGCATGGCTTCATCTTCTGCTCCCGTCTTGCTTCTGCTTCTAGTATTGGCAGCCGCAGCTTGGAGCTCCTCAGTACGAATGGTGGATGCGCAAGCCTGCTCACAGCCTTGCTGCGGAGCGCTGCCACAGGGCGGCACCGGTTTCTGCTCCACTGGCGAGTGCTGCAGCCAGTATGGCTTTTGCGGCGGGCCCAATGATAGTGCCTATTGTGGCAGCGGCTGCCAATCCCAGTACGGCCGTTGTGACGCCGCCGCCACCACTAGCACAACCACCTCCACCAACACCACCGCTGGGGGAAACAACTAGTAAGCTGGCGAGGCACCCCGCCAGCTGCTTGCTGGCATTGGTGGTTAGGCTTGGGTAGCTATATATAGGGGGGCACCCCTGCTAGCTGCTTGCTAGGGTTGGAGGTAATAAGTATGTCTTGAGTATGATGCTTGTACTAATAAGTAGTGGCCACCACCCCCGCTAGCTAGCTGCTTGCTAGGGTTGGAGGTAATTGAGTATGGGGTTAATATGATGCTTGTACTAATAAATAATGGCCACCATGTATTGAGTACGATATAATATGATGCTTGTACTAATAAATAATGGCCACCATGTATTGAGTACGATATAATAAATAATGGCCACCATGTATTGAGAACGTCAATTGATTTTTTTTCGATTTGAACCGATGCAAAATACATTGAAGGATGGTTTATTCTAACACTGGTTGACACACTTGTCGTATCAATGTTTCTCATGTCTATGATCTGATTGTGCGACCTTCCAATGGCTGTGCTCGAAAAATGGTATTCTAGTGTGTTTCTATTGGCTAAAATGAAGAAAAGGTCGAAAATTTAGGGTGAAATTTAAGTAGGCTTTTTTTTTAGTATCAAATGAAACTTATATATAATTGACTTATAAACTGGCGAATAGTAAGACTATCGAAAACCAAACCAAATAGAAACTTCCTAAACAAAGCCAAATAGTCATTTAAACTTTGCCTTTATTTTGATATTGAAAAACAAGCTCTTTTTGACCACTAGCTACCATATCGATAATGAGCATGGTAGGGTCATCCTTACAATTGACTTGAATATCCTAATATGTAAGCAATTATAGTTGAATATTTGCAAGGGAAACAAAATTGTGTTTGTCATGTCTCAAGCTATTAAATTTGTCACTTGTGATGTTCCTTCCCTTAGTGTTCCTTTCTACTTTGTACAAAATGGCCCTAGCAAATAAGATAATACTCTTGTTGGTTCATGTATCTCTATGGATTTGTTGATGTATATAACTAATGGCTTACTTTGTACTTTGGTTTTGAATGTGAAATAACAATAAAGGCTAGTATCTTCTATAGGAAGAGGAAGAGAGGAGGGAAATAGAAAGCCACACAGGTTGAGAATAATAATCTCAACCTGATCCTCACACAGGTTGGAACTAGGGGTTCGTATACGAAATGTTGTTGAAGATACTCCTCTTGCGTTGGTCTTGTGGCCTCTAGTAGTTCGTTGGAGGGGTAGGATGGTAGGCATGAGCAAGCTGGAGAGCTCATTCCAAATTGCATAGAATGGTGACCAAAATGGTCATATGTGTTTCTCCCACGGTGTATAGCCAAGCACGGAGAGGTGTGGCTTAGCTGCACCAATAGGAGTAGGAGATAGTCATAATCATAACTCAATAGCATCAAGCAAAGAAGGAGAGGGTAGATAGCCAGATCAAGCTTTGTTGTGGCTCTGCTGCGCTAACGGGAGGAGGAAGGCGATTGTCATTGTTGTGGTGGAGATGCACTTTAGTGACGAAGAGCTACTCCTAATTTGGCACATGACAAGCTCAGAAATCTTAGCATATATATATATATATATATAATATATATATAAAACTAACCCCTCCCTTTCACCTTTCCACTCTTAACTTTTTAAATAAACTTCTCTTTTTAAAAGAAATCTACTTGTATTTTTTTCCCATCTTACAAATACTCTTTGTCTATATTTCTCTCTTTTTTAACAACCCCCTCAAATATTTTTTTCTTTTTTACAAAAAGAAAAAAGAAAAAGAAAAAAAAGATTCAAACGCCAAAAAGAAACAAATCTCATACATGGAAGCAACAAATGAAGTATCAAATAGATGAATGTCCAACATGTGAATTTGCATAACGAGGCAAAGGTGGATGGTTGGCCACACAATCTTCCACGGCACTGACCAAATTTTAAGCTTCTAATTCATTGTAGCTTCATTTTAAACTCACCACAGCTTTTCTAATCAGATTGTTTGATTAATTTTTCAAATGTATATCTTAACACATATTGTATAGCAACCACTGGAATCAATAATTAGCATCCTTGATGTTTTGCATGTGTATATTAGAGAGCAACAATAGAGAGGTCTCTCTCCAAGATCATTGACTGAGGCAGGTATATTCTTTTACGGCCATTATTTCCAAATTCATACAAGAAGAAAGATAACTTTTGTCACATGGGCTCCTTCGCTCGAATTCACAAGTCATGAATAAGTGCAATTATCGAGCAAAATGTTTCTAGGAGGTGCAATTTAATCTCAAACCACATATCTCTACAAGACTCCTTCAAGTAGCATTCGCAATGCTGGTAACGATATTTGTGGATTTGTTTGCAAAGTCAAGAATACGGGTTACAAAAATAATGTTAGTCTGTGAAAACATGCAATACATGGATACGCTTGAAATCCTTGACAGAGGATGTGATACAAAAGGAAGAGAGAAATGTAATTTGCTTTGTTGAAATGAAAATGTGTTGTAGGTATGTCTTTCTGCTACAGACGTATACACAGAGTACATTATAAATTAGTGCCAATGGATCGAGACATGGATGAGAATGCTCTTATTGAAATTACAATTAAACTCAATGATAGAGTGATTTCAATGGTAACTATTGGTGAAAATTATAGTCTAAAATAGTTACGACAAGATATCATAAATGAGAGC
The DNA here is from genome assembly GCF_041138505.1 of Cibotium barometz. Taxonomy (NCBI): domain Eukaryota; kingdom Viridiplantae; phylum Streptophyta; class Polypodiopsida; order Cyatheales; family Cibotiaceae; genus Cibotium; species Cibotium barometz. The sequence goes on along the minus strand of NC_141079.1, from coordinate 21,415,894 downwards.
CAAACAGAATTGCAGTTTGACTTTCGTTTTAGAGTGGGCAACAAGTAGGTAAACAATCCAATGCTCTCAAAATTCATAATATGATGAATCCTAAAATAATTTTCTTTACTATATAGGTGTCATCGAAATGTGAGCAATGCATATATTGTAAAGACCTACAAGACAAACAGTTTGACACTAACGTGTACGTGACCTTGATTGTTATTATTTTGCAGAGTTTTGACTTTGACTGCATTTCAAACTAGAAGATTGAAGAGGGGAACGAGACAAAATTGCAAGACACACTTTAAACAAAGAAGACAACAACAACGCGATATTGATCGTTAGGAGTTGGGTTCTATGTCATATCATGTTGTTGTGGTCGTTTGTTGAATGATGTTTAAACAAATTGGAACATACACTTCCAGAGCTAAACGACCACAATAATGTGATACTAGGTCATTCTACCGACATGTATATCCCCCACTACAAGACATTGCTGCCATACACGCGTTCCATATACGCGATAAGTTATGGGCGCGTGTATGGTCGCGCATGTATTTGAATAGTATCGGGCACGTGTATATTGGCATCTAAATTCGCGTGTATTTTACTTTAGGTAACGCGTCTAACAGCACGTGTATATTGGCATCTAAATTCGCGTATATACTGGTTTCAGAAATGCGTGTATAAGCGCGTGTATATACATGCAATTATACACGCATCAATACACGCTTTATTAAAAAAAACTAAATTTCTTTACAAAATTAAAAACTATTTTCTTTAAACCATCTCATAGTACATTACAGTATATATCATTACACAATCCCACTACATGCATTTATAACAATGAAATATATTCAAAAATAAATCATGAGATAATTAAAAGACAACATATACAATAGAAATGTCATCAATTTAGAACGATACAGTGATGGATTGGTTAGGGTTCGATCTCATCTTCAATAAGATCCATCCTTGCCAAACGATCAACATCAATATCCATTTGATCAATTTGTAAGGCTACGATTAAATTTATTCCACTATCGATATTCTGTCCATTGATAATGGTATCGATGTCCTGGTCATCCTTATCAACATCACCATCATCCTCAATGGTAGGGTCATTCTCATGATCATGAGAAATGGCACGCTCATCCTCATTATCATGATCATCTCTTATTTCTTGATCATCGATCACAACATCTTCATTGGCATGTTCGACATCATCTTCATTGCGGCTTGTTACATCCTCCATACGCTCCATATCACCCAGTGAATGTATTATACATTACTTTGGAACGTGGTGCAATAGGGATGACGTACCATCATTTAATGTCATGCACCATTGGCAGATAGATAACCTACTCAAATACACATACTGCAGTAATTAATTAGCATATCAAAAGTCAAGGGGTACGCGAGCTTAGATATATATGTACATGAAACACATTAGTAAAAAAATGCATACCTGCTCACATTGTTGTGGCAATACGAGCCTATCTTTCTTTGTTTGCCAAAACTTTGTAGAGTCAATAGTTACATAGCCACTTGCATGGTGTTTTATCGTTGCATTAGGCCCTTTTTCCACCACGTTCATTTGCCATTTGACATCCAAAACATACACAAAGAAGCAACGAAAGTCAAGCCTAAATATGTCTTGAATTGTGCCACAATAATCATCCATTTTTCCATTAGCTCCCTCAAAGCTACTAATGACACCGCAATCTTATGTATTCCTCTTTTCATCAATTCTTTGTGTTCGAAAATGCTTGCCTTCACACCATATAGCATTGAACATAGTGCACTGGACCAAATAGAAGCAATATTTGTGTAAGCAATGTGAATAAATATTAAAAGAAAATCACTTATAACTAATGCAAAACATTAGTTCTATGTACCTTTAACATGCATCCTCATACATACTCCCATTCTTCCGCCGTGATATGCAGCCCCTCGTCACTCTCTCTGCTCTCTCCATTTCCTCATGCAACCAATCAACATGGATATCATTCGGAAGTGTTGCTAGATGCTTAGGGTACGTCTTACAAGAGCCATGTTGCCTCCGAAAGAGAGCTCTTTTTGCTTGCCTTTTTGTCTTTGCATCCTCATATCTTGTAACCCATCTGCTCATCACATCACTATTAAGGATGCAAGTGAAATTGAGATCATCAATCAATGTTCTGTCAATTACTTTACTCTGTCCTTTTCCTTGAGGCACAATAGAGGTCATCCTCAAGTCCTCTTCATTGCTCCATAGTCGTGGCAAAGAGCTGCCCACCTGACCAAGAAATATATACAAGAGACTCTTGTATCAACCAACCCTCAGCCATGCTTCCTTCGGGCCTTGCACTTTGCCTCACAAAGTCTTTTAAGGTCTTCATGAAGTGCTCTAGGAAGAACATCCAACGTGCATGCACAGTGCCACATAAAGCAATTTCGTCCACTAAATGTACAATGAGATGTAGTTGACTTGTGAGAATGATTCACGGAAAAGTCTCCTCTACCAAATAAACCACCTCCACTGCCATAACACGCGCATCATCCAACGTGGCTGGATCAATTTCTTTGGAACTAACATATCTTGAAAATAAATAAATAGTACGTTATACGTCATGCACGTTCATTTTGCAAGGTATAATGAAGGGTGATCTGACACGGGTTTTACATACCTCACAAGCTCGCCCATCTTATAAATACATTTTTTCAAACTCTTATTTGCACAATGGTCGATGCTAGTAGGTAGTATGAACTGCGCACATAAGACCACATGTATGTATGGTTTGTGGCATTACAAAATTTAATTTCAACGTACAAGACTTGGAAAACACTTACTTGGAGCATCTTGTGACAATCGTGGGACTTCAACCCATATAGTTACTCAATGTCTCTTTTCTTAGTGGTTGTAAAGGCTCCCTTCAATGATCTCATGCATCCAGTGGGAGTACGCAAAGTGGTGATGGCCTGCTTTACCTGCTTCTCCTCTTTCTTTGATATAATCTATGGTGTAGACGGAAGACGAACATGTCCACCCTCCTCTCGTGGTGGTCAAGCTTGACGCATACGTCCTATGACCCGCAAGTCCTCCCGTACGCTAACGGTACGCTAACATTGTCTCGTTTATCAATAACATGTTCCCAAATACCAGATCTCACATTCTTGAAGATGTGCATGGGATCAAGAAGATGGTTGATCTTAAGATGGGTCCAATATGGTAGCCAAAAAAAATGGAGTACCTACACAAGGGATTGCTCTATGTGATCTTTAATCCAATTAGAGACTACACAAAACAAGATTGAAAAACATTACTATACCTGTTCATGCCATCTGGAGGAAGAATATTTGTAGACTCCCAAATACGCTTCCAATCTTTTGTGCACGAAGTGTTTGTGGAGGAATGTTACTCTTACTAGCAACATATTTAGGATGATCTGACGGGAGAAATCGATGATGATTATCGAATATGGTCTTACACAAACCGTCAGCATACTCATGTACTAAAACGAAGGGCCACAAACAGGACATGCATGTTTACCTGATGTTTTCAAAACTGCTAAAATATAAATAAAAGTTAGAATAATAAAATCAATAGTTATAATTAATATAGCCAATAGTATTAGAGTAGGGAGGTAATTAGAATTCTTACCAGAACAATCGCTGTATCTTGGAAAGTCATGCATTGTCCACATCAACACTGCTTTTAAGTCGAAGTGTCGAGAGGAGGGAGGCCTACTAATGTCCACCACCGCAACACCTCTCCATAGTTCCTCCAACTCAACAATCAACGGTTCGAGATAAACATCCATATGCTTGACTTTATGTTTCCCTGGAATTAGAAAGGATAACATAAGATGTCCCTTCTTGATCGCCATTGATGGTGGAAGGTTGTAATTCACCAACACAACTGGCCACACGCTGTATGCGGTGCTTTTGAAACCAAATGGATTCACTCCACCCATACCTAGGCCAAGTCTCAAGTTTCTGGGCTCTGTTTTAAAGCTGGGCCACTCATCTTCAATATGCTTCCAAGTAGGAGTGTCTATGGGAATTCTCCACATGCCATCATCCGAGGAATGCCATGACATGAGCTCTGCTATGGATTTGCACTTGAACATGTGTTTGATGCGAGGAATTATAGGAAAGTATCGCAAGACTTTACGAGGTACATCAAAACTCTTCACATCTGTTCTATACCTTGCTTCACCACAAGTGGGACAATGTCGAGCCTCCTTATGCGTCCCACGAAAGAGAATGCAATCATTGACGCATGCATGTTTGCGATCATAATCCAATCCTCCAAGAGATGTCACATAGCGCCTTGCTATGTCTCTTGAGATGGGTAGTCTATTTCCCTTTGGAAGCATGTTTGATAATAGCTTGCATCCAATATCATCAATTAGTCTTAAACCCTAAACCCTAAATCACTAATTCAAATTTGTAAGTTAGAATCCTTACTTCAATAATGCGTCAAGACTTGCATTGCTCCATCCATAAACTATTTGTATATTGAGTAGTTCAAGTGAAGCACGTAAAATAGAGAATGTGCACCCTTCAAAAACCAGTGTCGAGATGAAGCCTTGTAAAGATGCTCTTGTTCCATATCATCGTCGTTCATACCTTTGGGATCATCCCTAAAAAGATATCGCACCATATCATCAAACACTTCCTCTTCCACAACTTCGTGGGGTGCAAGGCTATTGTCATCCCTTTCCCACTCATCTCTGACAATAGATCCCGAAGCTCCAGCATGATCTCGTCGACGCTTTGCGTGCTCTCGTCGCGCGTAGGGCACCATGTTAGGGTGTGGTACTGCATCCTGCTTCAATTAGAGTATATATATTACAACTCCATTAATTTAATTTGGATACCATGAGTCATTTGAATACTATCAATTTACATCCACTCACCTCTAAACCTGTTTGATTCCATTCTCCATACATGGAGATGTGATTCAAGGTAATTCGATGCGCTCGTACAATGCATCCTTGACATTGATTACACATACACTTGATCCTTTGTCCCAACCACACATCGCGATTACGATGACGCATTGTCTCATCCTCACCAGAACTGCTTGAGGAGGTTGATGACATCCTATGTACAAAAGAGTAAACACAAAATCATAATCAATTTTTAATGAAAGTATAAAAATCGGATGTATAAACACGGCTACATCCTGAAAATTACGTGTATCAATGCGGCTACATCCTAAAAATCGTGTGTATCAACGTGGCTATATCCAGAAAATCGCATGTATAAACGCGGCTACATCCTAAAAATCGCGTGTATAAACGCGGCTAAATCCTAAAAATTGCGTATGTAAACGCGGTTGATTTATTATAAACGTGAAAATATATGCGATTTTACACGCGACGACCTGTCCATACCTAAAAATAAACCGCCTTCTCCAAATAAACATTTTCAAACTAAAGATTTGCTCTCCTTCGTCGCCGCCTCTTCCAACAGAGCACTAAACCTAAGTGCAAGGAGCAGACAAGGAGCACACACGGGTGAAGGAAACCAGCCAAAAAGAAGAGTCACTTTTTCAGAGGTGAGTCAGTTTGTCCTTTGTCCTGTCTCTTTCCTTCCTTTTGTTTATGCTATTGTCTCTTTCCTTTATGCGTTTGTTTTCGTCCTTCTCCTTCTCCGGTTGCCATCTGGTGAACGATTGTGATAGTGGGCGACAGTGACTTTTTTATAAGGACGATTTGTCGGAGGTTGGTTGCTTTCAAAAAAAATTTTCACAGGCCACGTGTAAGAACGCGTGTATGTCTGTGTGTATGCTGTCTGCACAGATGTTCACGCGCATATACACGCATTTTTTGACGGGTGTATACATGCGACTGTGTTTCACCCATGCTTGCTATCCAGGTTCTTCAGAGAGATAATCCCATCTGCATATGGCTTGCCTTCACAAAATCATATGTGCTAGCTTGCATTTGTGCTTTTATGAAATCATGTATATACTTTTATTTTTGCAGATTCTTTATGGATCCACCAGGTTCTTTATCCGATCCATTTGCATACAGCAATTGGCTGATGGAGATGCTAAATCATTTTGGGCACCATCCTAGTGCAGTTGAGCTTACAGAGTACATGTATGTCCATCCCCCTCCTTCCATGCCTGGTATCTATACCCCGCCCGCGAGTATCCAGGTCACTCCACTGCCGTCTATGCCTGCGAGTCCGATGAGACAGCATGCAGCTTCTCCTCTTCCACGCCCACCGAGGAGACATACCCCGTCCTAGACACACTCACACACACCCTCCCAGGCACGTCACGTCAGGGCTCACAGCCACCATCACGTACTCCCTCAGAGCCACCGTCACGTCAGGGCTCACAGCCACCGTCACGTAGACAATCCCCCAGTCGTGACTCACCCGCAGTAGTAGGAAGAGTGGGAGTGGAGGATGCGGCGAGTGCTTTGGTGGGGGAGGTAGTAGGGCACGCGGTGAGAGAGGAGATAGATGGAGAAGAGTTAGAGGAGACAGTGAGGATGAGGAGGAGATGAGAGAGGTGGAGGGAGTGATCTGCTATGATGTGACGGATAGGGGCGGGATAGTGATGGATGCGAGGGGGAAAGAGGTAATGGAGTACATGCGTGGGGTAGTATCAAACTTGTATAGAAATTATTTTATTAGATTTAAAGATCAAAATAGCCGATTAGTTGGGGAGGTGATAGATGTTGTACATAGTCGCTGTACATAGTCGATACCCCAATCCCCCACATGCGACATTCTCGGATGTATGGGGAAGGACGCGAATAAGGGAGATCTTAAGTAATAAAAGATCTCACCTTAAGAAACTCGCGTACAATGATGGGCTAAATGTAGCTGCGGGTGGCTATCGTGCCGAGAAACCTGCCACCACTGCGCACAAACGCGAGTGCAAAGAAATGAGCAGAGGGTGGCGTGAAGAGTAGGCAGCATGTGGAGGCACGACGGATCCAGATGGAGACCATTGGATCTTCGCATTTCGGATCTGGCGGCGTCGAGTCATGGGAGGCAGAGTTTGTAAGTATCTTGCCACTTTATTTGATTGTTTACTTAATTCATTGATTCTATGATTGTTTTAATCTTACAAATTGTGTTAATTATGATACAGCGATGGGTTACGGGGAGGAAGCCCACAGCTCACGATACTGGGTATGCTTGCCAGCATAGTAGACGTGACACGTGGGCCCTCTTTAGAGCCGAGGGACGTATTACGGACGTGCAGTTTGAGATGGCCATGAGACCATACGGTCGATAGGTACTTGAAAACTCTAAATGAATGATTTTGGTTTATTGAATTACATATATATATACTTATATACTATATATTACTTGAACAGGCACAAGCTGCTGATGATCCACCCACTGCCACTGCAGAGGGTGGACGTGAGCACTACTCATTGGACATTCCGACCGATGTGAGCTCATCTGATCATGGAGGGAGCAGCGAGTCATCAACTGGGCTGATGTGGTTGTATATATATTTTTGTAATTGAAGCCATGGGCTACTTCGACATATGGACTCCCTTGTATATATGTGTACACATAAAATTTTGATAGTAATATTGAATCGTGAATCGATAGTATTGCATTCATGTCTGTCTTGAATCGTGTATTGACAATGTATGCATTCATGTCGTTCTTGTCTTAAATCTTTTTTGTGGATGGTCCAATGCACCCAAAAAAAGTCTTGAGAGTGTTATTGGGTGCTGGAATGCTGGAACAGCATTCAGGTACCAAATAGCACTCTCTAGATTTTTTTTTTTGCTCTCTATTTGCGTGTATAGACGTGTCAACTCTGTAAAAAGTCGCATGTATATACGCGAATAATTTGCAAAATACACGTGTATAGACGCGTCAAGTCTGTAAAAGTCGCGTGTATATACGCAGATAATCTGTGAAATACGCATATATAAGCGTAGCTAAACTAACAAAACGCGTGTATACACCCTTCTATGAGCGTGTCTAAGCGCAACTAAACTGACAGAATGCGTGTATATGCCCGTGTATCAGCGCGTCTGACTATTCTTATACACGCGCTTTTACATGCATGTCTCTGGCTGCGATTATACACGCATATCTCTGGCCGCAATTATACACGTGCTAATACACAGGCCTGTTACTTTTTTTCCACAAGTCATTTTTAGTGGCTAAGAGCGCAGGTATGAGCCCGATCCCTTGTAGTGCCGTATCGCGTTCTTGTGGTCGTTTTGGAGAATAAGGAAAATGCACTTTATAGCACCTCATCACACCATTAAATCTATGTTTGCCCTTTCTTACGTTTGAATGAAGATTTTTAAATGCAAAATCTTATGTTTCAGTAAACGACCATAACAACGTGATATGGGACATTCTACATGGACTTTCGACCCACATCACGTTGTTGTGGTTGTTTTGTGTCCATATTTGTTTTGTCATTCGAACTATATCCAATGGGGATTTTGTTAGAAATTAACCATACTTTTTTTTAAATGCAGGAAGAGATATGAACTAAGGTGCCAAGTTCGAGCTATCTGCCCCATTTTTTTGAAGAATGCCGCTCCATGGTGGTGAGATGGTTTGTTGTCTCACAAAGAGCGAAGTGCTATGACTATTGTGCTGCCCTCCTTAAATGGCTATCTGTAATTGTTCATATTTCAAGGTTACAGTTGTTTTACACAATGTTCTCATCACTCCTCCTCGATGGAGAGTTTGTAACAAAAGTTTTATGCGTATATAGTGACATTTCAATTCATTAAACAAATCTCACTTTCAATTTTATCATGTAGGTTGACAGAGGACCATGAAACCCTCCATTGGGTGTTCCATAATACAGATATAACTAACATAATTAGGAGGCAAAATGAAGGAGAAATGCTTCATGTAGAAGATATAGGAGGTTTCACTGTGGAATCGCATATGGCAGGTATGGCTTGTATTAGAGAATGATACCAAAAACATTCCCAAACAATTCTTCTAAATAGGAAGAATTTAATAATAATTCTTTTGCTAGAATATTTTAGGAGACTTAAAAACACTCAAGTGAATGTAAAGGCTAGAAATGTAAAGTGCCCCTACCTATACTGCATGGAACATGCAAGTACGATGGACAAAAGAAACTGGTCACAGTCTCATAAACAAGCATGAGAAAGATCCAAACTTCTGACCTGTGGTGCTAGATATTCCTCTTGCAACAAGAGTACATATCTGCACATTGCACGCACTGTGTAGGATAATTGAGAAACTTGTATTCCTGTACATTGGATTTGCTTAGAAGATCTTGCGTATATGCAGGAGAAAAAGGGCTATGAGAGCCTCAAAAAAAGTTCTATCTCGCATTGTCTTACATGGGGGAAACGTCAAGATAACAATCAATTAAAAGAGGTCAACAAAGAGCGTGCAAGTACCATCAAAGGCATCAATTGGTGGAGTGAAAGAAAGGCACTTTCTTTCCAACAATAGACATAATGTAGAAACAAGGAGGAGGAGCACTACAGTGTCATATGAGAAATGGAAGGCATTGCATAATGCAGTAAAGGATCATGGGCATGATGGCAGTGCAAGAACGAAGAAGGAAGATATGTGGAAATCCATAGACAAGATCTTCCATTTCTACGAGAAGAAACGTTGGGACAAGAATGAACTTAACATCTTCAAAGCCACCATCGAGAATTTTGGAAATCGATGAAAGATACATGGAGCAAACTAAAAAGCATACATTATATGGCTAAATTCATTTCATTCATCTAGCAAGGACTCGAGTTTCATTCATCACACATTATAAGGTAAGAGCTCATTTCATTCATAATTGTCTTTCTACATCACATAATATACAACCATCTACCATGGTTTGTGAAAGAGTATGGAACTCCATCAATATGGTCAACACAAGGAATGGAGAAGTCTCACTATCAAGCAAGCAACGCATACTTTCCCCACACCAGATATGCAGGAGGGAAAGTGAGAGCACACAGTCTACATGAAGTATTCTAATGGTTCTACTGGAGGATTTTGCAAAAATTACGAATAAGAAGCAAATTGGAGTGCAAGAGGCCTTACAGAGCACATTGAGCAGCACAAAAAGCAAAAAGGCAACAAGCATATAGAGGATCACATGCTGCACAAAAACACTCAGAGTGGCGATGATAGAAAGTGTGCATCAATGAATGCTAGGTAGACCGCACATAATGAAGCTACTCTTTTAAAAAAAAATTGTATATTAAAATAGCAAGAGGAAGTATGTACAAGCCTTTTTGTATCTGGACCGAGATAATACCAAGGAAGTTCATCGTCATCTTTTTCCTTATCTATAACATGATTCTATTAACAAGACATGTTTATTTACAAAAGACCATAACAACGCGACAGGGGGTAGTCCCGTGTTGAAAGAGAACCCGTATCGCGTTGTTGTGATCGTTCACAAAAATCATGTTTACCGCATAATGATACGAGAAAATCATGTTTAGTACCTCATGTTTGCATTCACTTTTACAACTAAGGAAGTTGATCATCATTTTTTCCTTGTTTTTAAGACGGTGCTATTAAAAAGACATGTTTCTTACAAAAGACCACAACAACGCGACAAAGGGTAATCTTGTATTGAAAGATGAACCGTATCACGTTGTTATGGTTATTCACAAAAATCGTGTTTAGTGTATGATGATGCAAAATAATCATGTTTAGTACCTCATTTTTTCCTTGTCTACTATAACCCGGTGCTATTAACAAGACATCTTTATTACAAATACACACACACACACACACACACACACACACACACACTTTATTTTGTCATTCTCTCTCTCTCTCTCTCTCTCTCTCTCTCTATTCTATTAACAAACCATGTTTATTACAAAAGGCCATAAAAACACAACAGGGGGGTAGTCCTGGGTCGAAAGAGAACCCATACGGGTTATTGTGGTCACTCACAAAAATTGTGTTTATCGCATAATGATACGAAAAAATCATGTTTAGTACCTCATGTTTGCATTCACTTTTGGAAATAAGGAAGTTGATCATAATTTTATACTTTTCTATAAGACAATGCTATTAAAAAGACATGTTTATTACAAAAGACCACAAAAAATGCGACAAGGAGCAGACTAACTTTATAAAAAAAAACTACTTCATAGCCAATTTGTGCGATAGAAATGCTACAAGTGAAACCAAAAGATGTATGGACACCAAATGGCTATCATTGCAAAGAGAGAGAGAGAGAGAGAGAGAGAGAGAGTCTAAGGCAAAGATATGAGAGAATTGGACATTTGATTAGAGTATTTTCCCACCAACTAAAATTTTGTTGTGTCGACTTCTTTTGCATAAGATAGAGAGTGAAACGCAAGCAAAGAGTTGAGAAATAAGGGCATCTGTATGGAGCATTTTACCACCAATTTTAATTTTTTCTCAAAGAGAGAGAGAGAGAGAGAGAGAGAGACTCAAGAAAAGAGCTCAGGGAGTTTCAACAAGATCATTTTTTTGTATACATTAGAGTGAGAAGGACATAAGGGCACATATTTATATTATTAGCATAAAAAGAGAGAGATATTATAAAATAGCTCACACGCGGCATTCGACACGTGATACTCTAGTCCTGATTTGGCTCGATCTTATCCGTGCACTGCGTTCCACGTATGATGATTCCTGCCGGCCTTCACAGACAGCTCAGGACAGACTCCAGGCCTTCATTCGTCGTTGGGGGCGCACGGGTCTCTTCTTCAGGATTGTTGGAGGACATGCTAGATGGGAGTACACTCCCCCACAGTGGTTCATATTGCACACATCACATCATCCACCGTGATGTAGCACCAACTGCTCACAGGCTTCACGCCTCCCACTGCACAGTTTGTATGCCCCCTCAGTAGGCCACCTCTGGCACTTTGGGGTTTTTTCATACCCAGTATTATAGCTCTGTGTTTTTCCAAAAAAAAAAAGATATTACAAAATAGCTTTTCTTAAAGAATCCTAACTTAAAAAGATATTACAAAATGGCTATCCCTTAAAAAGAGTCTTTCAGGGCTACAACTTTCCTAAGTTAAGCAGAAATTTTAGCATCTTTTTTGAAGCACCCATTGTACTCAAGTCCCTCCTTTCTATATATTCTGTGATACACCAAATTTACATCCATGACCTCGTACTCTAGCCACTCTTCAGCTTGGGCTATCCTCTGGTCACACTCAAATTTTACCTCAGCAACTTTCTACAGGGCCTCCTTGTTGGCTTCTGCAACCTCTCTTTTCTTCTGTAAAGAGAAAGCACTGAGTTAGGCTTACCTATGGAACCACAGAGTTAAGGACTTAGTTAGGCTTTCCTATGGAACCACTGATTAAAGCACTGAGTAAACCCCTGAGTTATGCAGCAAGGAGAAAACAGAAGGAGAAAGGATTACCTCCAGAAGGGCCAACTCCAAACCTTACAGAATTTTGAGCACTTTTATTCAGTTGAGTCTCTGTCCCAATGATTGAGGGAGCACCAGGTATTGGAGGGGCTCGAAAAGCTCCATAAAGTCTAATACCTCCTTCGTTACATAGGAAAGGAGATTTTTTCGTAGTTTTTACACTACCTCACTATTAGCAAAGGATGGTGTGTTGATAAGGTGGTTGTGTTGACAAAAGAGTGTTTGTAATGTTTACAAAGGCTCAAGTGTGTTTGCCCATGTAATGTGTAAGTTTGTCTTTTAACAAATTTGGCTTAAGTGTGTGTGCTCGTGTGAATTTATGATGAATACAACTGGGGGATGCATGTAAGTATTATTTGCTGATGTCATCATGATGATTACTATTTTATTGATGTCATCATGATGATAACTATTTATTAATGTCACCATGATGATTGAGAGAGAGAGAGAGAGAGAGAGAGAGAGATGTTCTTAATCTTCTTTTGTAGTTATAATTCTTTATTTCTCTCTCTCTCTCTTTATCTCTCTCTATCCCTCTCTCTCTTTCTAGTTAAATTTTGAGTGAGATGAAGGTGATGTCTATTAGAACAAAGCCTTCAACCTTATTTGGAAGCTTTGGTCTGTGCCATATATACAAAACTCTTCATATGTATGTACAAGCCTTTTTGTATTTGGATGGAGATAATACCAAGGAAGTTCATCATCATCTTTTTCCTTGTCTATAACAAGACATGTTTATTACAAAAGACCATAACAACACGACAGGAGATAGTCCTGTGTTGAAAGAGAACTGGTATCGCGTTGTTGTGGTCACTCACAAAATCGTATAAGCATTAACTTTTACAACTAAGGAAGTTGATCATCATTTTTTCCTTGTCTATAACATGGTGCTATTAACAAGAGATGTTTATTACAAAAAGACCACAATAACACGACTTGGGGTAGTCCTGTCTTGAAAATGATCCATACAGAGAATGTATATTTCATTGATAAATTTTGTATAGAGGTAAAAATTACAAACCCCCTATAAGGTATGGGGTGGTGGAGGATCGGAACAATCAGGTGGGGACTCCACACAATCGGGAGGAGGATGATCGAGACTATTGATGTGGATAGTTCCCTCAGCATCACGTTGAGGGGGAGCGGGGGTGCACCGTCGTGGGGCCAATGGTGTGAAAGGATAGGGGGAATTCCAGGGCCTAATACTAATTTGGTTGATTATCTGTTGGATAAGCTCACTCTTGAAAATGTCGTAGTCCTCCTCATAAGCATTTAGGGCGGTTCTACAAAAAACAAAAAGAAAGGTCAAGGATGAATAACATACATTAAGCAAAAGAAAGGTATTTAGAATATGATGTGCAAAATTGTACCTCTGATGGTATTTTAAGAAGAGAGTGCAACAACAAGAAGGCATGGAATGCAACATGCCAACCACAAGAGCAGGTGTAGAACTAGTTTTGCAGATATTGATCATGTTGGTGACCTCGGATGCAAGGACCATTGAGACCAGAGAATTCACCATATACACCAACCACTAGTGATTTTCTGGTAGTCTTGAAATGAGGACACTGTAAACACAAGACGAACATGAAATTGGAGAAAATTACAATGGACCCCACAAGCAAAAAGATACATTAGAATGGCACCAGCCTAAGAATGAGGGACATCAAATCATCTTTAACCTCCCTATAAGAGTCAGACATAATATTCACTTTGTCGGCACCGACAATGAAAAAGAAGTCAGCATTGCGAATCGAGACTCAGACTTCGAAGTACGGCCTCAGATATTCGAGGGCTTGCGAGTTTATCGCAAAAAGCTCGAAAGCCAACTCCTATTTCTCCCTTTGTTCTCGATCTCTTCTTTCCTGCACTCTTCTCCTTTCGGCTTTAGCCCTCCTCTCCTCCTCTAGCTGTTGTAGGGTCTCTTGTACCTGCTTAGCCACATTCTCTTCATCTCCTCCTTGTGCATTCTCGATGTCTAGTTGTCCTAGGGTTTCAGTCCTCCTCTTCGAGTGAGTGTCTTGATTATGGGTGATTGACACCTCCTTAATCTTGACCCTTTGCCTCCAAGATCTCCCTCATTCTCCAATTAGGAATAACGATAGGCTTAAGAGTCTTGTCGTACCTGAAACGGAGAGGCCGCCGCAGAGAAGCCATATCCTTGGGCCTGATGGTTGAGCGTGTGTCGCAAGTACATAGCTATCCTGAAAGAACTCCACAAGAAAGTCTTCCACGGACTCTTGGAGGCATCCCAGGGCAAAAGCTTGCCAGTGCACGCCATAATCTGCACAAATACCCCTAACCAACCCTTGGAAGTCTTGGTATGGCAATAGACATGTGCTTCTGCACCTTGCAAATCTCTCTCAGCATGCTGGCACAGTTCCTCACTCGGGTCCTCTGAGCTTGATTCATAATATCTATGTTCTTGCCCTTTCCTATTTGTCTCGTTATGCCAAGATCGCTTGGTGAGGTACGACGAGTTGTGGACTTCGTCCTAGCCATGACAACTAAAACCACGAAAACACATCACAACCTATTATAAATGGCAACAATAACAATATGATGACTAGCAAGTTGAGAAAATGACATAGAAGAACCGATACTCAAAAAAAAGACATGACCACAACAATGCGATGGTGGTCATTCTCTAACCAAGATTGGTCTATATCACGTTGTTGTGGCCATTTACCGAAACATAAGATTTTGCATTCAAACATCTTCATTCAAACAAAACATACCTTCACACCTAGAACGACCACAACAATGCAATATGGGGTATACTTACTGGTAGGATGACCTAGCATCTTGTTGTGGTGGTAGTTCTGGGGGATGGAAAGGACTTCCCATCTTGCATTTCTCTTTGCTACAAAAATGACCACAACAATGCGATACAACACATACTTGCTGGTAGAATGCCCTCCCCTCACGTTATTGTGGTAGTTTTCATAGATATAAGGGGCCTCATCTCTAAAACTTTCTATCCCCAAAGCGACCACAACAGCATGATACACAGTATAATTGCCGGTGGGATGACCTCCCAATGTGTTGTTGTGGTCGTTTTGGTGGATACAAATTTTTTTTGAGCTACCTATATTAGACGAGCACCTATGCTAAGTTTGTATCTCAGAGAAACACGAAAACAAGACACGACCACAACAATGCGATGGTGGTCATCCTCTCACTAAGATTTGTCTGTATCACATTGTTGTGGTCATTCAAACGAAACATACCTTCATACCTTCATTCCTTCATTTATCAAAACATAAGATTTTTCATTCAAACATCTTCATTCAAACGAAACATACCTTCACACCCAAAACGACCACAACAACGGGATATGGGGTATACTTGCCGGTAGGATGACCTAGTGTCGCGTTGTGGTGGTAGTTTTGGGGGGGATGGAAAGGACTTCCCATCTTGCATTTCTCTTTGCTACAAAAACAACCACGACAATGTGATATGACACATACTTACTGGTAGAATGCCCTCCCCTCACGTTATTGTGGTAGTTTTTGTAGATAGAAGGGGCCTCACCTCTAAAACTTTATATCCACCAAAGCGACCACAACAGTGTGATACAGAGTATAATTACCAGTGAGATGACCTCCCAACACGTTGTTGTGGTTGTTTTGGTGGATACAATGTTTTTTCAGGTACCTACATTAAACGAGCACCTATTTAGAGGTTGTATCTTAGAGAAACATGAAAACGACATAGAAATCAGACGATGACCCTAATAGCAAATATCGACATAGAAATCCAAAAACTATGGAATCAGTCAAAAACCTAATGCACGTAACTGTAGTACCTATGCCATGTCATGGAATCAGCCACCCACGGAATAACGTAGTCATGAGGACGAAGACGATGACATAGAAGCAACAACATATTCATGAAGACAAAGGCAAAGATACAGACGAAGACAACGACAAAGACACAGAAGCAACAAAGGTCGGGAGACCCATAATGACGAACATGATAGCATGCACAATTAAATATAGCATTAATTGGCATTGAGTGCACAACATGGAAAATGTTCGAGGATGTCAATCACATCATGCACTTTCCGTCAGTTTGGGTCACGTGGAAAAAGTATGTCTTTGAGCCCTTTACCCGAGCCTACCCAATGTTCCCACTCTCATTCCATTTTTTGCCGTTTCCTCATCACTTGTCCTTTTTTGAGTCTGAGTCCTTCACTAGGCCTTCGTCAATCCCTAAATCCACTCATTATGGAGGTAACTCTTACCCTTTTTAGCCAAAAATAAAAAGAATAATTTCATACCACAAATGACCCAAGCCACCAAATATTCTGGGACCTTTTTTTTGTATTGTGTTATCCAATGCCTTGTTCATTATGTGATTGTTATTCTCTCTTTTTTCCTTTGCTTCACAACTTCACATTCATCAAGTTTGATAACAAACTTAAGCACTCCTCTAGTCTCTACCAAGGTCATTCCAAACAATTGGACCATCGCCTTTTGTAATATTTTCAAATCAAAGAAAATATTGTTGGTCTTATCATATCTTATTTCTTCGTCATTATTAAGGTAGGTGTCTTTGATGTGAAAAGGCTGACCAAGCCATGTTTTGATTTGCTCATTGAGCACCACATGTTCTCTCCTAACATGATATGGTTTTGGAAGAAGTGTAGCCCAAATTCTGTTTTCTTTGTATTTTGAGTGTATTAGCTTGAAAATCTCGGGATACCCCTTTCTCCCTATGCCAACATCATAAAGACATTTTTGTATATCAAGAGCTTGAAATACCTTACTTTTCTTTGTATACTGTTCTATGAATGTTCGTCGTACTTTCTTATATTTCTTCTCCTTGAGCATCTGGCCTACCATCTTTGAAGATAAAAACTTGGAATATTGTCTGGCTAGTAAATTCAATTCCATGTTTTCTTTATTTGGATATAGGAGACACTTGAAATGAATTCGTCTTGTTATAAATTTACAAGTTACATGCACTAAATGTTGTATCATGGAAATGTAGAAGTTTATTACCTTGCAACTTGTATTATTTTCTTGACTCCTCCACCACTTGGATTAAGTTGCTCTATGTTACTCAGATTCCTTTTTCTTTCTCTCATGCCAATGCTTGTTTCTTTTACATGTGTAACCTCTAATTTCTTGTCACTCTCCTATATTGTTTTAGATTGAGACTCTATTTTGCACAAGAGCTATGAACTTCTTTCTTGAAGAGAGATGTACACCTGTCGTCACAAATGACTATACTCCAAGTGTGCTACAGAATTCAAGTCTTTTAGAACTCTATTCGATTGGCTTAGTGCATTGAAATAGCCAAGTAGTCCTTGGTGACTATCACCAACACATCTAATTGATGAGGCTGGATTTGAGAATGAGGGTGTGCTTGAGGTTAAAGGATTATTTGGATACATAGATCCATCACACCACAAGTCTATATGCTTTGAGCTTGAAGTTCTCATCTCTTCCTTCTCTCTTGGATTGATTGAAAGCTGTGGTGGTTGATTTTGTTTCTTCAAAGGTGCATATTCTTCTTCAAGATCAATATGCATATGATATGGCTTCCTCTTCTTCTCTCCCATATCAATGTGATGCAACTAAGTCACAATGTAGCACAATGATGAGCTTGCAATAGCCTGAGTTCACGAGAAATGCACTTGAATGTCTAAAATGGGAGAGAAAAGTCACTAGAAGGAAAATCCTTTGCCAAAAAGGAAATAAACATGCTTAGAAAGTGCATTAATGAGAGCGTGTTTCCATCAATATTTATTATGCACCCATAGGATGGCGGTATATTCTCTTTGTTCTTCAGCATTTAAGGTCTAGACCACCATGTTGATTATCTCTCTCTACAAAAACAAAAAAAAGGGTAAAAAATCCTTCCTTTTTCCAAATTTTGGGCCACCAAAAATAGGGTGACGTAGATTATCTTACAGGGCTCCAAAATGAGTCCCGATTTCCCCTAATGTTAGCATGTAACCATCGCACTACATCGACTTTCAAGGAAATCTTTCCTGAGCAGTAGTAGATAATTATGCTACACAAAGAGAACAATTCAATCTAGCTTCTCACCAGCTCAGAAGACACTTTTAGACATGCCTTTTCACCTCTTGTTAATGGTTTCTGAGCCTGCACGATCATCCTCTCACCTACTCTCTCAGGCAAGGACTTCTTTACGGTCCCTTCCGTCATTGTCGTTTGCGCATGCCCTCTTCATCTTTGTAAGATTCCTCCCAAGCCCTGAATGATGTATAAGCTCTCACCTCAATCCCCTGTAATCGTCCCCTATTTCAGAATGCAAAAAAATAATGTTTTCCCTTTGCCTAGAGAGAGGAAATATTCTAGAGAGAGGTAATTCAAAATTGAGATATTTTTTGATATAAATTTTCTCCTAATATCTAAGATGAACTCCCCTAAAAAATAAGTTCAAAATAAATTTTCCAATGTGCATTAATAATTAATTGAATATGTGTATTAAAGGCCTTAGCCTAAGGGTCCACATTTTCATGGATTAACGCCCAAATAAGGTTCCAATGGGCCAATAGGATTAATCCAAGTGTTGGGATGACAAAAATGCAAAGAATAAAAGAAAATACCCTAAAAATAAGTAAATGCTCACATAAGATGAAGAGTTGACTGAGTACAAGGTTTATTATTTAAAAATTAAGGTTTATTAGTTAAAAATTAGGAATTATTAGTTAAAAATTGGGATATTTTGGTAAAATGATGGATTTTTGACACCTCAGTAAAGGAGGGAGAGCCCCATCAAGTAGGCACCTTTTTTATCATCATTACTTGGCTTTTTTAATTAAAAAAAATTAGATATTTTTCTCTCCTCTCTCTTAATGCAAATTGGATCAAAAAGGGAGCCAAACTGATCCAAATCTTGTCCGAATTGGGTCAAACTGAAGCTCGAAGCCTCTAGAACCTAGTTGGACTTGGTTAGTGGCCTCCCTCACCTATAAATAGATCCTCATTCCTTTGTATTTTTATCTTTGAGTAATTACATGCTAGTATTATCTTCATTTTTAGTGTAATTTCTATTATCCCTCTATTTTGCCTCTTCTTTTGGGAGCTTTGGAGCTTCTCTATTCTCCATCCTCTCTTGGAGATTACCCTCCCCCTCTTGGTGGCCAAGGACTTTCTTGAGGGCTTCACTTCTATCCAAAGAATCAAGCCAAAATCAAGGGTAACCTCTTATTTAATGGGTTTTTCTATTCCTCTCACAATGATTTTCTTCTTCTCAACCCCTCTAAAGCTTTCAATGGAATGGTTTTCTTCTTCTCAACCCCTCTAAATCTTAAGAAGCTTTCAATGGAATGGTTTTCTCTTGAAATCAAGTTTTCCAATGATTCATAATGTTTAATCAGATTAATGCTAGTCTTTATGCTTAATTATAATGTTTCCTTTAAGAAAATCTCTATTTTGGAAAGATTAATTATCTTTATGATTAGATCATTGTTATAAGGATGATTCTCAATGATAATCTCTTTAATTTAATCAAAACTCTAGGCTTGATAAGCTAGAGAAAGAGATTAGATATTTTCATGATTTTTAATCTAGTAAAAATGATGGTTAATTCTTTTAAGCTTCATTATGAGTAAGAAAAACTATTCTAACTCATTATAAATTGAAATAGGGTTATGCTAACATTTTTAGTTCTAAATGAGGACTGGATATTTTAGAATAATCAAGATATTTATTCATAATTATGCTTATAATTATGTTATGTATGCATAATTTAATTTTAATCTAAAAGAAGTGTTCCTATCATATTTCCATTACAAGTATTCATTTTAAAATTAAAAATAGAATATTCTCATTAATTCTAACAAAGCTATGGTAAAATTTTCTAGAAAAACAATAAATCTTATTTTTATGCATAATTTTAATAAAGCAAAAAGAAAAATTTCTATCATATTCTAGGTATAGATATTTTATGCTAAAAGAATGATTTTTATCATATTTATGAAAAATACTTTTATAGTATTTATGCATATTTATTTAATTAGAGAAAAGAGAAAATTTTGATATATTTATTTTCATGCATAAAAATTTAGATACAAAAACAAGAATTTTTGTGATATTCGAGATTCAAACATTTAAAGGTTAAAAGAGGAATTTTGGCATATTCCAAGATATGGATATTTTTATTTATTTAAAAGAAGAATTTTCATTGTATTTTAAGTAGAAAAATGCATAAATTAATTTTGATGTTAAAAGAGAAGTTTTCACCTTGGCTCTTGCAAGGCTGAAGATAGTTGAAACAGCCAGAGTGGCCTGGAGAAACCATTGCAAGACAAACCATCTGGATCGGAATACCCAGACATGGAATGATCTCAAGACTTACCTAAGGAAGAGATTCTGTGCTCCCAACTTTTTCAAAACCAAGATGAATGAATTGGAGTAAACCCAGGGGAGCATAACTACTGAAGAGTATCACCAAGCATTTGCTCTCCTCCTCAAATACTTGCCACTGCTGGATGATGAAGAACAGCTGATGGCTAGGTTCATTCGGGGAATGAATGAACCTTTGGATACCCTAGTAAAGAATGCCAAGCCAGTTTCAATCGCTGAAGCAGTAAGGATGGCGAAGGACTTTGCCAAGGCCTTTATTGCTAAGGTCCTGCCCAAGCCAGCTCCCTTGACCTTCAAAAAGTTTCAAACAACGGGAAGTTCTTCCAACCTTTCACCTCCAAAGAGACACCAAGCTCCCAATCAGAATGAGGAGACCGGAAGCTTTCAGAAATGAAGGAAGACCTTTTCCTCAAAGCTCTTTTTCAGGAACTCCAACTCTTTCTAGAATGCAGACTCCAGAGGAAAGAGCTCAAGGATTGCCCAACTCCTTCTATGGGCCAAGGAAGACAAGGTCCCAGAGTTCAGAGACCGACTCCTTCGTATCAGTCCAATTAGGATCTCGCTCGCCAAAATCAGGGCAACCCCAGAAGAGTGCCAGCTCAGCCCTGCAGCATCAATACAATGTAGTCTCAGAACTCCCTCCCAGAATTGGGGAAACCAAAGAGAGAGAGTTCCATCTCAGATTGCAGCAGCTAGAGCCATCACAATAGTTGAGAAAGTGGAGGAAGAAAAAGGAAAGATCTATGCCGCCATTGAGCATCAGGGGTAGAATAATCAATTCTCAATCCTCCAAACTCCAGCAGAGTACAAGGGTAAGAAATTCAAGCTTTTGATTGATTCAAGCAGTACACATTCTTTTATTTCCCTAAGGATGTCTACCTAAGTTAGTCCTAAATCAAAAATCAGGAAAACCTATGCAAGTGGAATTGGCCAGTGGAAAGATTCTTTTCACACACCTTGAGATAATCGTATTCAGTTTAATCTAGATGGGAACGTAACAGATTGCCAGTTCACAGTCCTACCCTTGGGAATCTATGATGGAATCCTTGGAATGGATTGGCTCCATAAGAATCAGGTGGCTGACATTCACTATCACAATGGAGCCATCTCTTTCCTTGGCCTTCAAGGGAATAAAGTTCAAGGAGCTGGAATTTCCAGATCCCCAGTGCTGCAATTAGTCAAAGCTTCTAAATTGTTAAAGGGACTCAGAAAGAGGCAAGCTGTTTATGTCGTTAAGATGAATCTAGTAGATAGAAAATTCAAGGCTAAGGAACCAGAGTTGTTAAGTGAGTTTTTTTGTGCTCAGCTAGTAGCCCAACGTGCATACAAAATGCCAGTTCCAGAAGCCATAGAACTTAAGGAGCAGTTAAGACAACTGCTCCTAGAGAGCAAGGATTCGTCAGCAATGTTTCACCTTGGGGTGCACCCGGTCTCTTTCAGAAGAAGAAAGATGGAACGTTAAGACTCTGTATTGATTACAAAGGATTGAATCAGTTCACAATTAAAAATAAGTATGAACTTTTGGATTGGTTAAGTGAAACTTAAATGTTCACAAAGATAGATCTCAAATTCGGGTTTTACCAGATCAGAATCAAGGAACAAGATATCCCAAAGACAGCTTTCAATACTTGCTATGGGCATTATGAATGCATAGTCATGCCATTTGGATTGACTAATCCAAGCAGTCGTAGAGATTGGCCGGAGCCTAAGATGGTGAAAGAAGTCAGAGGATTCTTAGGATTAATCGGGTAGTATCGAATCTTTATACCCATATATGCTCAGATAGCATCCCCTTTAACTAACCTTCTCGAGAAGAGTACCCTATATTCAATGGACTGCTATGTGTCAGAGTGCCTTTGATAAGCTAAAGACATCTTTAGTAACCAACCCTGTCCTTAAGTTGCCATATTTTTCCAAACCTTTTGAGGTAGTTACAGATGCCAGTGTTTTTGCCTTAGGCAGTGCTCTTATGCAGGAAGGTCATGCAATACCCTTTGAATTAAGAAAGCTCATAACACATGAGAAAAATTATGATGTCTATGACTTGGAATTACTCTTAGTAGTTTATGCTATGAAGTTGTGGAGACATTATCTCTTGGGACAGAGATTCACCTTGATGACATATCATCAAAGTCTGAAGTGGATCTTCACCCAAAGGGATCTCAACATGCGCCAAAGAAGGTGGATGCAGACCCTGCAGGAATTCGATTTTGAGATTAAATACCAGCCAGGGAAAGAAAATGTGGTAGTCGATGCGCTCATCAGTAGGAAGGCCTCCTTGCTCTTGCAACCAATAACATTGAACACTATATTGGGGAATATGGGAATTTCCTACAAGTTTGGGACACATGGTCAAAACTTTGGATTTGCCATAACTTGAACACCAATACTCCAAATTGAGCACACTATAGCTCACTAGATCCCATTTTTCAAACGCTTTCCAATGATAGGTCACATGATAGGATTTTGAGAAACTTATAGGCATGTTCACATGATAGAATTTTGAGAAAATCATGTAGGACAAATTCTTTGCCCCTATTGCTACCCTACTGATGCAGGAAAGAAAGACTCCTCAGGAAATGAGTCAATTTCTTGGGTACAAATCGGATGAAGGATGCATGTATTATAATAATCGGCTATGCATTCCCAAGGATGAGGGAATAAAGGGAAAGTTTATGAGAGAAGCCCATGATATCCTGATAGTTGGACATCTAGGGTTCATAAAAACCTACATGTCTGTGAAGAAAAGCTTCTTCTATCTAGGACTCAAAAAGGATGTACTTGATCATGTGCGGCAATGCTTAATGTGTCACAGAGTCAAGGCAGAGAGAGTCAAGATGCTAGGAAAGCTACATCCCCTAGACATTCCCAAGGATGAGGGAATAAAGGGAAAGATTATGAGAGAAGCCCATGATATCCTGATAGTTGGACATCCAGGGTTCATAAAAACCTACATGTCTGTGAAGAAAATCTTCTTCTATCTAGGACTCAAAAAGGATATACTTGATCATGTGCGGGAATGCTTAATGTGTCACAGAGTCAAGGCAAAGAGAGTCAAGATGCTAGGAAAGCTACATCCCTTAGACATTCGACATATGAAGTGGGAATGTATCAGTATGGATTTGGTCACTGTCAGTGCAATCAAGTTACAAGTCCATTTTTGTGGTAGTTGACAAACTAACCAAGGTTGCCCATCTAATTCCAGTAGAAGAAACCTACACTATAGTAGATGTTGCCAGAGTTTTCCTCACATCGAGATTCTGGACTGCATTCTTCCAAGCAGTGGGAACTTTCTTAGATCTTAGTACAACCTATCACCCCGAGAAAGATGGTCAAACTAAAAGAGTGAATCAGGTAAAAGAAGATATCCTTCGATCATGCTGAGGCAGAGAACCCAAGAAGTGGTTAAGCTATTTGCACCTAGTTGAGTTTGCTTACAATGCATTCTTATCACAAAAGTATCGGGATGAGCCCTTTCAAAGCTTACAATGCTTCTTATCACAGAAGTATCGGGATGAGCCCTTTCAAATCTCTCTGTACGAAAAAGATTGCCTTACACCATTAACTTGGTCTGACCCATTGATTAGGTTCGAGATGTTCAGACAAATGCTTGATGATATGGACCAGCAAATGCAATCAATCCGTAAAGATATTAAGGCTACCCAAGATAGACAAAAGCAGTATGCTAATAAAAAGAGATTAGAGAGAGTGTTTGAAGAATCAGATATGGTCTTCATTCGAGTACGATCCAAAAAAAGTTCTTTATCTTTAGGGAAGTACAAGAAGCTCTCCTAGATACTATGGACCATATGCTGTTATAAAGAAAGTAGGAGATTTATCTTATGAACTTCTTCTACCTTCCCATCTCAAGGTACATAATGTATTCCATGTCAGTTTACTTAAGAAGTATGTACCTAGCCCGAGTCACGTGCTTGATGATGATGAACAATTGGTTTCTCCAACTCAAGGTCAGATGGTACTCAGTCGTGAAGAAATCCTTAACGTTTGGGAAAAGGTTCTTACTAGGAGCACATAGAATTTCTGGTCAAGTGGAAGTTCTTCCCTTTAGAGGACGCCACTTGGGAGAAAGAAGAAGAGTTGGTAAAGGATTAGCCCCACTTTGCAAGATGAGGACATCTCGCATTTTTCAAGTGGGAGAGGATGTAAGATTCCTCCTCAGCCCTGAATGATGTATAAGCTCTCACCTCAATCCCTTGTAATCATCCCCTATTTTAGAATGCAGGAAATTATTATTTTCCCTTGTTTTCGCCTAGAGAGAGGTAATTCCAAATTGAGATATTTTTTATATAAAGTTTCTCCTAATATCTAAGATGAATTCCCCTGAAACAGAAGTTCAAAATAAATTTTCCAATGTGTATTAGAAATTCATTGAATATGTGTATTAAAGGCCTAAGCCTAAGTGTCCACATTTTTAGAAGTTTTTGGATTAAGGCCCAAATAAGGTTCCAATGGGCCAATAGGATTAATCCAAGTGTTGGAATGACAAAAACGCAAAGAATAAAAAAATACCCCAAAAATGAGTAAATGCTCACATAAGATGAAGAGTTGACTGAGTACAAGGTTTATTAGTTAAAACTTAAGGTTTATTAGTTAAAAATTGAGATATTTTGGTAAAATGATGAATTTTTGACACCTCAATAAGGAGGGAGAGCCCCGTCAAGTAGGCACCTTTTTTATCATCATTACTTAGCTTTCTTAATTCAAAAAAATGAGATATTTTTATCGCTCCTCTCTCTTGATGCAAACTAGATCAAAAAGGGAGCCAAACTGATCCAAATCTGGGTCAAACTAAAGCTGGAAGCCTCTAGAATCTAGTTGGACTTGGTTAGTGGCCTCCCTCACCTATAAATAGACCCTCATTCTTTTGTATTTTTATCTTTGAGTAATTACATCCAGTATTATCTTCATTTTTAATGTAATTTCTATTATCCCTCTATTTTGCCTCTTCTTTTGGGAGCTTTGGAGCTTCTCTATTCTCCATATTCTCTTGGAGATTACCCTCCCCCTCTTGGTGGCCAAGGACTTGCTTGAGGGCTTCACTTCTATCCAAAGAATCAAGCCAAAATCAAGGGTAAGCTCTAATTTAATGGCTTTTTTTATTCCTTTCAATGATTTTCTTCTTCTCAACCCCTTTAAAGCTTGAGAAGAAGAATCAAGCCAAAATCAAGGGTAAGCTCTAATTTAATGGCTTTGCTTCACAACTTCACATTCATCAAGTTTGATAACAAACTTAAGCACTCCTCTAGTCTCTACCAAGGTCATTCCAAACAATTGGACCATCGCCTTTTGTAATATTTTCAAATCAAAGAAAATATTGTTGGTCTTATCATATCTTATTTCTTCGTCATTATTAAGGTAGGTGTCTTTGATGTGAAAAGGCTGACCAAGCCATGTTTTGATTTGCTCATTGAGCACCACATGTTCTCTCCTAACATGATATGGTTTTGGAAGAAGTGTAGCCCAAATTCTGTTTTCTTTGTATTTTGAGTGTATTAGCTTGAAAATCTCGGGATACCCCTTTCTCCCTATGCCAACATCATAAAGACATTTTTGTATATCAAGAGCTTGAAATACCTTACTTTTCTTTGTATACTGTTCTATGAATGTTCGTCGTACTTTCTTATATTTCTTCTCCTTGAGCATCTGGCCTACCATCTTTGAAGATAAAAACTTGGAATATTGTCTGGCTAGTAAATTCAATTCCATGTTTTCTTTATTTGGATATAGGAGACACTTGAAATGAATTCGTCTTGTTATAAATTTACAAGTTACATGCACTAAATGTTGTATCATGGAAATGTAGAAGTTTATTACCTTGCAACTTGTATTATTTTCTTGACTCCTCCACCACTTGGATTAAGTTGCTCTATGTTACTCAGATTCCTTTTTCTTTCTCTCATGCCAATGCTTGTTTCTTTTACATGTGTAACCTCTAATTTCTTGTCACTCTCCTATATTGTTTTAGATTGAGACTCTATTTTGCACAAGAGCTATGAACTTCTTTCTTGAAGAGAGATGTACACCTGTCGTCACAAATGACTATACTCCAAGTGTGCTACAGAATTCAAGTCTTTTAGAACTCTATTCGATTGGCTTAGTGCATTGAAATAGCCAAGTAGTCCTTGGTGACTATCACCAACACATCTAATTGATGAGGCTGGATTTGAGAATGAGGGTGTGCTTGAGGTTAAAGGATTATTTGGATACATAGATCCATCACACCACAAGTCTATATGCTTTGAGCTTGAAGTTCTCATCTCTTCCTTCTCTCTTGGATTGATTGAAAGCTGTGGTGGTTGATTTTGTTTCTTCAAAGGTGCATATTCTTCTTCAAGATCAATATGCATATGATATGGCTTCCTCTTCTTCTCTCCCATATCAATGTGATGCAACTAAGTCACAATGTAGCACAATGATGAGCTTGCAATAGCCTGAGTTCACGAGAAATGCACTTGAATGTCTAAAATGGGAGAGAAAAGTCACTAGAAGGAAAATCCTTTGCCAAAAAGGAAATAAACATGCTTAGAAAGTGCATTAATGAGAGCGTGTTTCCATCAATATTTATTATGCACCCATAGGATGGCGGTATATTCTCTTTGTTCTTCAGCATTTAAGGTCTAGACCACCATGTTGATTATCTCTCTCTACAAAAACAAAAAAAAGGGTAAAAAATCCTTCCTTTTTCCAAATTTTGGGCCACCAAAAATAGGGTGACGTAGATTATCTTACAGGGCTCCAAAATGAGTCCCGATTTCCCCTAATGTTAGCATGTAACCATCGCACTACATCGACTTTCAAGGAAATCTTTCCTGAGCAGTAGTAGATAATTATGCTACACAAAGAGAACAATTCAATCTAGCTTCTCACCAGCTCAGAAGACACTTTTAGACATGCCTTTTCACCTCTTGTTAATGGTTTCTGAGCTTGCACGATCATCCTCTCACCTACTCTCTCAGGCAAGGACTTCTTTACGGTCCCTTCCGTCATTGTCGTTTGCGCATGCCCTCTTCATCTTTGTAAGATTCCTCCCAAGCCCTGAATGATGTATAAGCTCTCACCTCAATCCCCTGTAATCGTCCCCTATTTCAGAATGCAAAAAAATAATGTTTTCCCTTTGCCTAGAGAGAGGAAATATTCTAGAGAGAGGTAATTCAAAATTGAGATATTTTTTGATATAAATTTTCTCCTAATATCTAAGATGAACTCCCCTAAAAAATAAGTTCAAAATAAATTTTCCAATGTGCATTAATAATTAATTGAATATGTGTATTAAAGGCCTTAGCCTAAGGGTCCACATTTTCATGGATTAACGCCCAAATAAGGTTCCAATGGGCCAATAGGATTAATCCAAGTGTTGGGATGACAAAAATGCAAAGAATAAAAGAAAATACCCTAAAAATAAGTAAATGCTCACATAAGATGAAGAGTTGACTGAGTACAAGGTTTATTATTTAAAAATTAAGGTTTATTAGTTAAAAATTAGGAATTATTAGTTAAAAATTGGGATATTTTGGTAAAATGATGAATTTTTGACACCTCAGTAAAGGAGGGAGAGCCCCATCAAGTAGGCACCTTTTTTATCATCATTACTTGGCTTTTTTAATTAAAAAAAATTAGATATTTTTCTCTCCTCTCTCTTAATGCAAATTGGATCAAAAAGGGAGCCAAACTGATCCAAATCTTGTCCGAATTGGGTCAAACTGAAGCTCGAAGCCTCTAGAACCTAGTTGGACTTGGTTAGTGGCCTCCCTCACCTATAAATAGATCCTCATTCCTTTGTATTTTTATCTTTGAGTAATTACATGCTAGTATTATCTTCATTTTTAGTGTAATTTCTATTATCCCTCTATTTTGCCTCTTCTTTTGGGAGCTTTGGAGCTTCTCTATTCTCCATCCTCTCTTGGAGATTACCCTCCCCCTCTTGGTGGCCAAGGACTTTCTTGAGGGCTTCACTTCTATCCAAAGAATCAAGCCAAAATCAAGGGTAACCTCTTATTTAATGGGTTTTTCTATTCCTCTCACAATGATTTTCTTCTTCTCAACCCCTCTAAAGCTTTCAATGGAATGGTTTTCTTCTTCTCAACCCCTCTAAATCTTAAGAAGCTTTCAATGGAATGGTTTTCTCTTGAAATCAAGTTTTCCAATGATTCATAATGTTTAATCAGATTAATGCTAGTCTTTATGCTTAATTATAATGTTTCCTTTAAGAAAATCTCTATTTTGGAAAGATTAATTATCTTTATGATTAGATCATTGTTATAAGGATGATTCTCAATGATAATCTCTTTAATTTAATCAAAACTCTAGGCTTGATAAGCTAGAGAAAGAGATTAGATATTTTCATGATTTTTAATCTAGTAAAAATGATGGTTAATTCTTTTAAGCTTCATTATGAGTAAGAAAAACTATTCTAACTCATTATAAATTGAAATAGGGTTATGCTAACATTTTTAGTTCTAAATGAGGACTGGATATTTTAGAATAATCAAGATATTTATTCATAATTATGCTTATAATTATGTTATGTATGCATAATTTAATTTTAATCTAAAAGAAGTGTTCCTATCATATTTCCATTACAAGTATTCATTTTAAAATTAAAAATAGAATATTCTCATTAATTCTAACAAAGCTATGGTAAAATTTTCTAGAAAAACAATAAATCTTATTTTTATGCATAATTTTAATAAAGCAAAAAGAAAAATTTCTATCATATTCTAGGTATAGATATTTTATGCTAAAAGAATGATTTTTATCATATTTATGAAAAATACTTTTATAGTATTTATGCATATTTATTTAATTAGAGAAAAGAGAAAATTTTGATATATTTATTTTCATGCATAAAAATTTAGATGCAAAAACAGGAATTTTTGTGATATTCGAGATTCAAACATTTAAAGGTTAAAAGAGGAATTTTGGCATATTCCAAGATATGGATATTTTTATTTATTTAAAAGAAGAATTTTCATTGTATTTTAAGTAGAAAAATGCATAAATTAATTTTGATGTTAAAAGAGAAGTTTTCACCTTGGCTCTTGCAAGGCTGAAGATAGTTGAAACAGCCAGAGTGGCCTGGAGAAACCATTGCAAGACAAACCATCTGGATCGGAATACCCAGACATGGAATGATCTCAAGACTTACCTAAGGAAGAGATTCTGTGCTCCCAACTTTTTCAAAACCAAGATGAATGAATTGGAGTAAACCCAGGGGAGCATAACTACTGAAGAGTATCACCAAGCATTTGCTCTCCTCCTCAAATACTTGCCACTGCTGGATGATGAAGAACAGCTGATGGCTAGGTTCATTCGGGGAATGAATGAACCTTTGGATACCCTAGTAAAGAATGCCAAGCCAGTTTCAATCGCTGAAGCAGTAAGGATGGCGAAGGACTTTGCCAAGGCCTTTATTGCTAAGGTCCTGCCCAAGCCAGCTCCCTTGACCTTCAAAAAGTTTCAAACAACGGGAAGTTCTTCCAACCTTTCACCTCCAAAGAGACACCAAGCTCCCAATCAGAATGAGGAGACCGGAAGCTTTCAGAAATGAAGGAAGACCTTTTCCTCAAAGCTCTTTTTCAGGAACTCCAACTCTTTCTAGAATGCAGACTCCAGAGGAAAGAGCTCAAGGATTGCCCAACTCCTTCTATGGGCCAAGGAAGACAAGGTCCCAGAGTTCAGAGACCGACTCCTTCGTATCAGTCCAATTAGGATCTCGCTCGCCAAAATCAGGGCAACCCCAGAAGAGTGCCAGCTCAGCCCTGCAGCATCAATACAATGTAGTCTCAGAACTCCCTCCCAGAATTGGGGAAACCAAAGAGAGAGAGTTCCATCTCAGATTGCAGCAGCTAGAGCCATCACAATAGTTGAGAAAGTGGAGGAAGAAAAAGGAAAGATCTATGCCGCCATTGAGCATCAGGGGTAGAATAATCAATTCTCAATCCTCCAAACTCCAGCAGAGTACAAGGGTAAGAAATTCAAGCTTTTGATTGATTCAAGCAGTACACATTCTTTTATTTCCCTAAGGATGTCTACCTAAGTTAGTCCTAAATCAAAAATCAGGAAAACCTATGCAAGTGGAATTGGCCAGTGGAAAGATTCTTTTCACACACCTTGAGATAATCGTATTCAGTTTAATCTAGATGGGAACGTAACAGATTGCCAGTTCACAGTCCTACCCTTGGGAATCTATGATGGAATCCTTGGAATGGATTGGCTCCATAAGAATCAGGTGGCTGACATTCACTATCACAATGGAGCCATCTCTTTCCTTGGCCTTCAAGGGAATAAAGTTCAAGGAGCTGGAATTTCCAGATCCCCAGTGCTGCAATTAGTCAAAGCTTCTAAATTGTTAAAGGGACTCAGAAAGAGGCAAGCTGTTTATGTCGTTAAGATGAATCTAGTAGATAGAAAATTCAAGGCTAAGGAACCAGAGTTGTTAAGTGAGTTTTTTTGTGCTCAGCTAGTAGCCCAACGTGCATACAAAATGCCAGTTCCAGAAGCCATAGAACTTAAGGAGCAGTTAAGACAACTGCTCCTAGAGAGCAAGGATTCGTCAGCAATGTTTCACCTTGGGGTGCACCCGGTCTCTTTCAGAAGAAGAAAGATGGAACGTTAAGACTCTGTATTGATTACAAAGGATTGAATCAGTTCACAATTAAAAATAAGTATGAACTTTTGGATTGGTTAAGTGAAACTTAAATGTTCACAAAGATAGATCTCAAATTCGGGTTTTACCAGATCAGAATCAAGGAACAAGATATCCCAAAGACAGCTTTCAATACTTGCTATGGGCATTATGAATGCATAGTCATGCCATTTGGATTGACTAATCCAAGCAGTCGTAGAGATTGGCCGGAGCCTAAGATGGTGAAAGAAGTCAGAGGATTCTTAGGATTAATCGGGTAGTATCGAATCTTTATACCCATATATGCTCAGATAGCATCCCCTTTAACTAACCTTCTCGAGAAGAGTACCCTATATTCAGTGGACTGCTATGTGTCAGAGTGCCTTTGATAAGCTAAAGACATCTTTAGTAACCAACCCTGTCCTTAAGTTGCCATATTTTTCCAAACCTTTTGAGGTAGTTACAGATGCCAGTGTTTTTGCCTTAGGCAGTGCTCTTATGCAGGAAGGTCATGCAATACCCTTTGAATTAAGAAAGCTCATAACACATGAGAAAAATTATGATGTCTATGACTTGGAATTACTCTTAGTAGTTTATGCTATGAAGTTGTGGAGACATTATCTCTTGGGACAGAGATTCACCTTGATGACATATCATCAAAGTCTGAAGTGGATCTTCACCCAAAGGGATCTCAACATGCGCCAAAGAAGGTGGATGCAGACCCTGCAGGAATTCGATTTTGAGATTAAATACCAGCCAGGGAAAGAAAATGTGGTAGTCGATGCGCTCATCAGTAGGAAGGCCTCCTTGCTCTTGCAACCAATAACATTGAACACTATATTGGGGAATATGGGAATTTCCTACAAGTTTGGGACACATGGTCAAAACTTTGGATTTGCCATAACTTGAACACCAATACTCCAAATTGAGCACACTATAGCTCACTAGATCCCATTTTTCAAACGCTTTCCAATGATAGGTCACATGATAGGATTTTGAGAAACTTATAGGCATGTTCACATGATAGAATTTTGAGAAAATCATGTAGGACAAATTCTTTGCCCCTATTGCTACCCTACTGATGCAGGAAAGAAAGACTCCTCAGGAAATGAGTCAATTTCTTGGGTACAAATCGGATGAAGGATGCATGTATTATAATAATCGGCTATGCATTCCCAAGGATGAGGGAATAAAGGGAAAGTTTATGAGAGAAGCCCATGATATCCTGATAGTTGGACATCTAGGGTTCATAAAAACCTACATGTCTGTGAAGAAAAGCTTCTTCTATCTAGGACTCAAAAAGGATGTACTTGATCATGTGCGGCAATGCTTAATGTGTCACAGAGTCAAGGCAGAGAGAGTCAAGATGCTAGGAAAGCTACATCCCCTAGACATTCCCAAGGATGAGGGAATAAAGGGAAAGATTATGAGAGAAGCCCATGATATCCTGATAGTTGGACATCCAGGGTTCATAAAAACCTACATGTCTGTGAAGAAAATCTTCTTCTATCTAGGACTCAAAAAGGATATACTTGATCATGTGCGGGAATGCTTAATGTGTCACAGAGTCAAGGCAAAGAGAGTCAAGATGCTAGGAAAGCTACATCCCTTAGACATTCGACATATGAAGTGGGAATGTATCAGTATGGATTTGGTCACTGTCAGTGCAATCAAGTTACAAGTCCATTTTTGTGGTAGTTGACAAACTAACCAAGGTTGCCCATCTAATTCCAGTAGAAGAAACCTACACTATAGTAGATGTTGCCAGAGTTTTCCTCACATCGAGATTCTGGACTGCATTCTTCCAAGCAGTGGGAACTTTCTTAGATCTTAGTACAACCTATCACCCCGAGAAAGATGGTCAAACTAAAAGAGTGAATCAGGTAAAAGAAGATATCCTTCGATCATGCTGAGGCAGAGAACCCAAGAAGTGGTTAAGCTATTTGCACCTAGTTGAGTTTGCTTACAATGCATTCTTATCACAAAAGTATCGGGATGAGCCCTTTCAAAGCTTACAATGCTTCTTATCACAGAAGTATCGGGATGAGCCCTTTCAAATCTCTCTGTACGAAAAAGATTGCCTTACACCATTAACTTGGTCTGACCCATTGATTAGGTTCGAGATGTTCAGACAAATGCTTGATGATATGGACCAGCAAATGCAATCAATCCGTAAAGATATTAAGGCTACCCAAGATAGACAAAAGCAGTATGCTAATAAAAAGAGATTAGAGAGAGTGTTTGAAGAATCAGATATGGTCTTCATTCGAGTACGATCCAAAAAAAGTTCTTTATCTTTAGGGAAGTACAAGAAGCTCTCCTAGATACTATGGACCATATGCTGTTATAAAGAAAGTAGGAGATTTATCTTA
This sequence comes from Cibotium barometz, assembly GCF_041138505.1. NCBI lineage: Eukaryota > Viridiplantae > Streptophyta > Polypodiopsida > Cyatheales > Cibotiaceae > Cibotium > Cibotium barometz. The sequence continues at coordinate 21,382,186 of NC_141079.1, read as the reverse complement.
TGAACTTCTTCTACCTTCCCATCTCAAGGTACATAATGTATTCCATGTCAGTTTACTTAAGAAGTATGTACCTAGCCCGAGTCACGTGCTTGATGATGATGAACAATTGGTTTCTCCAACTCAAGGTCAGATGGTACTCAGTCGTGAAGAAATCCTTAACGTTTGGGAAAAGGTTCTTACTAGGAGCACATAGAATTTCTGGTCAAGTGGAAGTTCTTCCCTTTAGAGGACGCCACTTGGGAGAAAGAAGAAGAGTTGGTAAAGGATTAGCCCCACTTTGCAAGATGAGGACATCTCGCATTTTTCAAGTGGGAGAGGATGTAAGATTCCTCCTCAGCCCTGAATGATGTATAAGCTCTCACCTCAATCCCTTGTAATCATCCCCTATTTTAGAATGCAGGAAATTATTATTTTCCCTTGTTTTCGCCTAGAGAGAGGTAATTCCAAATTGAGATATTTTTTATATAAAGTTTCTCCTAATATCTAAGATGAATTCCCCTGAAACAGAAGTTCAAAATAAATTTTCCAATGTGTATTAGAAATTCATTGAATATGTGTATTAAAGGCCTAAGCCTAAGTGTCCACATTTTTAGAAGTTTTTGGATTAAGGCCCAAATAAGGTTCCAATGGGCCAATAGGATTAATCCAAGTGTTGGAATGACAAAAACGCAAAGAATAAAAAAATACCCCAAAAATGAGTAAATGCTCACATAAGATGAAGAGTTGACTGAGTACAAGGTTTATTAGTTAAAACTTAAGGTTTATTAGTTAAAAATTGAGATATTTTGGTAAAATGATGAATTTTTGACACCTCAATAAGGAGGGAGAGCCCCGTCAAGTAGGCACCTTTTTTATCATCATTACTTAGCTTTCTTAATTCAAAAAAATGAGATATTTTTATCGCTCCTCTCTCTTGATGCAAACTAGATCAAAAAGGGAGCCAAACTGATCCAAATCTGGGTCAAACTAAAGCTGGAAGCCTCTAGAATCTAGTTGGACTTGGTTAGTGGCCTCCCTCACCTATAAATAGACCCTCATTCTTTTGTATTTTTATCTTTGAGTAATTACATCCAGTATTATCTTCATTTTTAATGTAATTTCTATTATCCCTCTATTTTGCCTCTTCTTTTGGGAGCTTTGGAGCTTCTCTATTCTCCATATTCTCTTGGAGATTACCCTCCCCCTCTTGGTGGCCAAGGACTTGCTTGAGGGCTTCACTTCTATCCAAAGAATCAAGCCAAAATCAAGGGTAAGCTCTAATTTAATGGCTTTTTTTATTCCTTTCAATGATTTTCTTCTTCTCAACCCCTTTAAAGCTTGAGAAGAAGAATCAAGCCAAAATCAAGGGTAAGCTCTAATTTAATGGCTTTTTTTATTCCTTTCAATGATTTTCTTCTTCTCAACCCCTTTCAATGGAATGGCTTTCTCTTGAAATCAAGTTTTCCAATGATTTATAATGTTTAATTAGATTCATGCTAGTCTTTATAATTAATTATAATGTTTCCTTTAAGAAAATATCTCTTTTGGAAAGATTAATTATCTTTATGATTAGATCCTTATTAGAAGGATGATTCTCAATGATAATCTCTTTAATTTAATCAAAACTCTAGGCTTGATAAGCTAGAGAAAGAGATTAAATATTTTCATAATTTTTAATCTAGTAAAAATGATGGTTAATTCTTTTAAGCTTGATTATGAGTAAGAAAAATCATATTAACTCATTCTAAAATGAAAGAGGGTTATGCTAACATTTTTAGAAATGAGAAATGGTTATTTTAGAGTAATCAAGATATTTATTCATAATTATGTTATGTATGCATAATTTAATTTTAGTCTAAAAGAAGAGTTCCTATCATATTTCCATTACAAGTATTCATTTTAAAATAGAAAATTAAACATTCTCAGTAATTGCAGTGAAGCTATGGTAAAATTTTTTAGAAAAAAGATAAATCTTATTTTTATGCATAATTTTAATAAAGCAAAAAGAGGAATTCCTATCATATTCTAGGTATAGATATTTTATGCTAAATCAATGATTTTTATTATTTTTATGAAAAAAACTTTTATAGTATTTATGAATATTTTTTTAATTAGAGAAAATTATAATTTTTGATATATTTATTTTCATGCATAAAAATTTAGATGCAAAAAGAGGTATTCCCATGATATTCGAGATTCAAACATTTAAATGTTAAAAGAGGAATTTTTGGCATATTCCAAGATATGGATATTTTTATTTATTTAAAAGAAGAATTTTCATTGTATTTTAAGTTAAAAAAATACATAAATTAATTTTGATGTTAAAAGAGAAGTTTTTGCCATAATTTCATGTAGGAAATTTTGGTATATTAAGGTTGAGGATCAAACTGATGAAAAGAATATTTTAGATATTTCTATGCGGATAAATCAATAAAATAATACATACTCACAATTGGATTATTGGAAGAAGAGTTATTTTCGTGTTATTCTCGAATATAACTATTTTTTTAATTCTATTGTGGCTAGGAAGGAATGAATTTTCATAAAGTTGGAATTTTCCCTAAGTCACCGGTTAATTGTCAGTTAATTAGAAGAAAAATCCTTAGGATTGAAAGTTCGGATTAAACCGAGTAATTTATGGTTAGACCACGACAATGAGTATGGCGGGCCAGTAAGATACTTGCCCATCTCTCGAATCTGAATCAAGCAAAACCTCGTGACCAATTCCAAATCTTTGATACGAAGAATAGACTACCGGTTGAATTAGAGAAGTTTTCCTTAGACCGAATTCATCGAGAAATGAGTTGGAACTTCATTGAATTTGATGGGTAAATTATCTTCATATGAGATTCATGATTTTCATTAAGAAAGTCTGGTTTGTGAGAAAAAGGGTTTTGTGGAATCAAACTCAATGAGAAATTCTTACTTGCATAGAAACTTTGTTTTTGAAAAGGACTGTTTTACGCCAGAATGCTGGAGGAAGTATTTGGTGTATGATTTAACTAAGGAGATATTCATTTGCAACAACTGGTGGTGGGGAGTCGTCAAAGGACGTCGCTCGTGACAAAGCCTGCCGAGTCTTGACCAGCCTTGGTATGGTTAAAATGGTGCGCTTCTGGTGGTACGATGGGCGAGGACCGACGAAGTGGTCCCTGAGTAAAGTGCTAGGACACCTAAGTAGGATCCTAGAGGATTCTGACCAGGTGATGCACAGGCTCGCGGTTGCTAGGACACCCATGCGTATGTCGAGGAAGATATGGATGGACTAGAAAGGAATTATTTATGTGAACTGGAATTTTATATTGGATTTAGTTGGTTGACTAGCTGGTCTTCAACGGAGGGTCCAGATGATATTTTTGTAAAATAATGGACTGGATATTTTGGAGGATTATGATCAGTAATACTATAGTTTCATTAAAAGATTACTTTAAAGATAACCAAATCTGTGAAAAAGGCAATTTCATATTGGGTATGTAAGTGGTGTGACTACCTTGAATTTTGCTTGAAGCGCCGGCTAGGGGGCTTGGGAACTCTTTTCCTTGGTACCCGGGACAAAATAGAACCAAATTTTTATATAAAGGGATCCCACCTAACCCATGGGCCGGTTCAGCTGGATCGGTGGACTCCTGCGATACAGTCAGATATGTCAAGTTACGCTAGTGAGAATAAGTCCCTAGAAGATTCTTGTTATGTGGGAAAGAATCAGTTGTGCCTCGCTTAAGGGGAAAAAAAGCGGTGATTTCTATGAACCAAGTGCAAGTCTCTTCCTTGATTTGGCCATGCGACCTACGGGTTCGGTCGGATTAGATCGGATAGTTAACGCCTTGACCCGTTAGATGATTTTCCTAGTAGAATCGTTCGTGCCTTCCAAGCGAGGGAAGTTTTTCGGGCTTGGTTTCGGAGGAACTGCCAAGCTAGTCTCTTGTCCAGATATTCGTGGGCGAGACCCCGAGTGGGAAGCCCTGCCTTGCGCGAGAGGGTGACGCTGCTTCCGCCGCCAGTGCCCCGGAAGGGGCGTCACGGAGAGGGCGGGGGTCTCACAATCTTAGCAACCCCAACATCCCCCCAATCCTCCCAGCCATTATCATTTTCATTTGATCAATTCTCCTGGAGACCCTCCATGCATGCGTATCACTAGGTATACGAGGACATGCACGAACACGTGGTGAGGTATCCCCCACTCCCCCACCCACGATCGCCGCCACCTAAAGCTCATGTTAACTCACGTAATCAATAAAAGGTATGCACACCTAAGGCTCCCAAAGTTTCGGGTAGAGGAATATTTTGGTGTGTAAAAGGGGGATGGGGAGGTTTAATGATAATGAAAGAAGGATGGGGTGTGGGTTAATGAGGGTATAAGAAGGGATGGATCATGGGGGCTAGACCGTGGGCTAATGTGTGTGTGAGAAGGGATGAGGGGTGTTTTATGGTAATGTAAGAGAAGGGGGCAATGTGGGTGTGAGAAGGGATGAGGGGTGTTTATGGTAATGTAAGAGAGGGCGGCAGGAGTGGTAGGTAAGCATGTATGATATGAGAGAAAACGGGGAAAGGACGATCATTAATACCTTTGGGGGTCATTTTGAATGTTAGAACTTACGGGGAAAGAGGATATTTTTAATTAACAAAAATAAAAAAAGGGGAAAGGATGATCATTAATACCTTGGGGAGCTTGAATGTTAGGAGAAAAGGGTATATTTTTAATTAACAAAAATTAAAAAGTAGAACTCTACACGTTCGCCTTCCTCCCCCGACAACCTTTCCACCATCGATTGTCACCGCCATGCGAGCTCGACCGCCTTCTTCGCCACCGCGCTCCACCATGATAGGTAGCTACCACCCCACTTTCTCGTTGTGCCTCCTCACGATAGGCCGTGCTACCTTTGCTTAGCTCAGACGACCACATTGCTTGTGATGCTCCTACACAACCTGTGTGACGCCTTCTGTGCTAGGGTTTTTGAGCTTATCTGTGCTAGGGTTTTTGTGCGGCCTTCTGTGCTAGGGTTTTTGAGCTTATCGTGCGCCATAGCCAGGAGTATCTCTTCGTCACTGCAGTGCGTCACCACCACGACGACGGTTGCCTTCCTGCTCCCGTTGCGCAGTTGAGCCACGTTAGCTTGCTGCTTACACTGGAGCCGGCCATCTCCCTTGCTACTGAGCTGACAGCCACCTATCCACCCTTTTCGTCTTTTCTTAGCGCTGTTGAGTTATGATAACGGCTGCCTCCTACTCCTGTTGGTGCAGCTGAGCCATGCTTATCTTCGGTTGTAGCGATACAAAAGCTCGTTTCCTCTCCTTGCTGCTTTGCTGGATTGCCTCCTCCATGCTGACCGCCATAGCTCGTCGATAGCTCTTCTGCCTTGCCCCAGCCGCCACCTCTCCGTGCTTCGCTATACATTGTGGGAGAATGCACATGTGATCATTTTGGTCACCATTCTATGCAATCTGGAATGATCTCTCCAACTTGTTCATGCCTACCATCCTACCACTCCAATGAACTACTGGAGGCCATAGGAATAACGGCAAGAGGAATATCTTCAACAACATCCCCTAAAACAACCTTTGCCTCCATAGGATGAAGGTGAGGATCAAGTTGAGATTGTTAGGCTCAACATGTGTAGCCTTCTATTTCCCTCCTTTCTTTCTCTTCCTATAGAAGATACCTTCCTTTATTGTTTTTGCACATTCATTAGTTATATACATCAACGAATCCATAGGGATACATGAACCAACAAGAGTATTATCTTATTTGCCGGGGCCATTTTGTATAAAGTATGAAGGAACACTAGGTGAGAAGAAACATTGCAAGAGACAAATTTAATAGCTTAGAGGAACTAAATTCAATCCATTTTGCATGAAAAACACAATCTAGTTTGCATTGCAAATATTCAAAAGTAATTTCTTACATATTATGGTATTATTCAAATCAATTGTGAGGATGGCCCTACCATGCTCGTTATCAATATTGGAGCCAATACTTGAAAAAAACATATTTTTCAACAATCAAAATAAGGACAAACTCTTAAATCTATTCGGTTTTGTTCGGTTTTGTTCCTTATTTTTCAACAATCAAAATAAGGACAAACTCTTAAATCTATTCGATTTTGTTCCAGGAAATCTCTATCCGATTTTGTTTCCGAAATCTCTACTATATGCCAGTTTATAACTAAATTATATAAAAAAATCATTTGTTAAAATAAGGCCTACTTAAAATCTCAGCCAGTTTTTTTTAGCTTTTCTTAATTCTAGCCTGTACAAATACACTAGAATGCCATTTTTTGAGCATTGACATTAGGAGGCTGCACAACCAAATGAAAGACACGAGAAGCATTAATAAGACAAGAGTGCTAACCAGTGCTAGAAAAAACTGTGCTTTATGTTGGAGCTATATATAGTTAGCCCTAACTCACTCTAGGTCTTGCCTATATATATGTGACTTGTGACTAATATGATTCATTCTTGTGGAGCGTATGATTCATTCAACATGGTATCAGAGTGATTCTAATCATAAGGGAAGCATCTACATCTTCTTGTCCAATTTATGATTATGATTTCATGTCTTACAAGATTGATCTTTGGTAACAGTTTTGTGTAGGGTTGATTGGTTCTTTAATTATATGTTGCCTACATGATTTTATAGCTCCACTTGTTGTAATTAGAATTGTTTCTTAATCGTGTTCTTAAAACCAAAACCTATGGTGCTGGTGCATAGATGGTACAGTGCTGGTGAACCCTATCAAAAAAATGGTTTGTCAATCGGAGTTCTGAGTCAAAAGTTAGGATAGTTCAGGCAAACTGCATCTAAAACAGTAAAACAGGTTCTTTGTGAGAGAAAATAGGTAGTTGTCTCTGAGTCGTAAGCACAATTTGATTGTGAAAGCTTTTCGTGAAAGCTTCAGATGGATGCTTGCTGTACAAGCTACAATTAGATAAAAAACTTGCCGTACAAGTTGCGCCATAACACGATGCTTTTTCTTAACGTGGTGCTTTTTATTATTATTATTTTATCTTTTATGGACCTCTAAGTTTACTTACGTGCATGAGACACGGGTCTCCACTTTTAGAGTTCTAATTTTGGTTCACGTTCTATTCTTTACACACGATCACTTTATGCTCGTTGTCTGGTGCATGCCTATTTTTGGCTACATTTCTCATATCTCATACATGGTCTACAAGTTCTGCGATCTTATCTTGTATGTGTTCTCACAACCCGACATGGCAAACACGATACTTATTAACGGATTTCCTTCTGGGCAGCGTTCTGTTCCTCTTTTCCAAGGCCAAGGATTTCCTGGTTGGAAATACAAGATGCTATTAATTTTGGAAGGAGACGAATTGGCAGATATTGTTCTTGATATTCTTGCATGCCCTCCTTAACCTACTGATCCACTTCAGAATAATTTAATTATTACCGAAGGTCCTATTTTTGAACAATGGAAAATTGATCATGCACATTGGATTTGTCGTGATAAGACTGCTCATCGGTATATACTTTCTGCCCTTAACGATTCACTCATGCACACTGGATTCATCGTGATAAGGCTGCTCATTGGTATATACTTTCTGTCCTTAACGATTCACTCATGCTAGATGTTTATCCGTTATCCATGTCATATGCTATATGGGACTATCTTATCATCACTATGTTTGAGAAGAAAACTGTTTATAGAGATTCTGTATCTCCGTAATCTTTTGGGCAAGCTTCAATTCCATGTCTAGTCACATTAAGTCATTCAAAGGTATTATGAATCAACTTTCTGCTTCTGCAGGGGATCCTATTGAAAAGATACAGGGAGGAAGAGAGAGCTTGAGCTCTTGCAAGCACACACACACACTCACAAAACCCTAATAGAGAACACACAAGGTGAGAGGCTGAAAATCTTCTTCTTCTCTCAACACTCAACACACCATATACAAGAATAAGAGTACACACAATATGAAAGGTACTCAACCAATACATACACGGGTTCTCTATAGTGTGAACCCAACTAAATGAGATGGCGCTATAACTATGCCAGTCTCTAGAATGGCTGTCACACAGCCTGTCATCCCACTGGCCGCATATCTCCCATGATCTCACCAACCATGCCAGTGGTGTAAGTGTGGGACCTATCCCCCAGGCGGGTCATCAGCGGCCACCGCCTCACTAGACAAGCTCGATATCTCAACACTCCCCCTCGAGCTCAACTCCATCTCATGTACACCAAGCGAAGCCCTGAATCTGCGGAGCTTCTCTGTACCCAATGCTTTGGTGAAGATGTCAGCTACCTGATTCTCTGTGCTGACATAAACAAGGTCAAGGTCTCCTGCCAAGACCTTCTCTCTGACGAAGTGGTAGTGGACCTCTATGTGCTTCATACGAGCATGAAAGACTGGGTTCCTGGCCAACTATATACTGCTAATGTTGTCACAGAAAATGACAACTTGTCTATCCACTGATAGACCCAAATCTGCAAGTATCTTTCTCAACCAAGCTACCTCACTTGTTGCTGCCATAGCAGCTCCTCTGTACTCGGCCTCTGTACTCGATAGAGCAACCGTAGGCTGCTTCTTGCTGCTCCAAGTCACAGCAGCACTCCCCAAAGAAAACATGAAGCCACTGGTAGATCTTCTGTCTAAGATACTACCAGCCCAATCAGCATCTGTGTACCCATGTACACATATCTCTGTCCCAGTCTCATAGAATAGTCCACAATGCAAAGTAGACTTCACATATCTCAGTATGCGTCTCACTGCATCCAAATGGGGTTTCCGTGGAACCTGCATAAACTAACTCACCAACCCAACAGCATAGCTCAAATCTGGTCTCGTGATCGTCATGTAGATCAAACTTCCTACTATGCTCCTGTACATAGTAGGATCCTCCAAGATCTCTCCTAAATCTACACTCAACTTGCCATTCTGATCTAATGGCACAGAAATAGGCTTACAACCTATCATACCATACTTGGACAACATGTCCAAGCCATACTGTCTCTGCAGTAATCCAATACCATGTGGTGACCTAATCACCTCAATGCCCAAGAAATATCTGAGCTCCCCCAGATCCTTCATCTCAAACTTCTGTCTAAGCAAGATCTTTACATCAAAGATCTCTGCATCATGGTCCCCCGTAATGATCAAGTCATCTACATAGATGACAACAAGCATAACTCCTCTATCACCATGTCTCACATACAGCGAGAAATCTGCATTGGCTACATGAAAGCCAATAGTGACAAGATATTCAAAAATCTTGTCAGACCATGCTCTTGGTGCTTGCTTTAAGCCATACAAGGCTTTCTTCAACCTGCAAACATGCTCGGGGTGACCCACATCCTCATAACCAGGTGGCTGCAACATATACACCTCTTCTTGCAAATCCCCATGCAAGAATGCATTCTTTACATCCATCTGATGTAAAGACCATTGCTTTGACGCAGCCACTACTATCACAACTCTCACTGTTGCCATCTTGGCAACTGGGCTGAAAGTTTCCTCATAATCAATGCCATATGTCTGCGCATTCCCTTTGGCTACCAATCAAGCCTTGTACCTGTTTATGCTTCCATCACTGTTATGTTTAACTTTGTACACCCACTTGCATCCAATGGCTTTCTTGCCTTCAGGCAATTGCACTAAATCCCAAGTCTCATTTCCATATAGTGCATCCATCTCCTCATCCATAGCTTTCTCCCAACACACATTTCCAACAGCCTCATCAATGCATGTGGGCTCTACAACCTGCACAACCTTTGCCATATATGCATAGTGATGTGCCACATAACCATCATATGTAAATCTCTGCACAGGGTTCTTCACTCTCCCTAATCTTCGCAGCTTTTCATTCATGGCTTCCATAGCCTTCTTTACACCAGGTGTTCTCATAGTTGGGATCCCAAGCTCCTCATCAAGGCTCATATCTGAGCCACTAGACTCTCCATCAACATGAGAATGCCCTGCAGAAATGTCAGGCATACCAAGGGGCTCAACCACTTTCTCTTTTCCTTTACGTGATGTACTAATCACATTTGCAGGACTGATATTAGACGGAGCCTGCCACTCCATGGTCTATCAACAGACCCACTAGATGAGGACTCTCCTGGTCCACTCAAAGACTGTGATTGCTAACTTGCATTCTATGCAACCACACTTCCACTCACATCAGCCCCAACAGCTTCTTTTCCAGCAACATACCAGCTACTCATCTCATCAAAAACAACATCCCTGCTTACCCTCAACTCACCTGCAGGGTTATAACACCTGTATCCCTTTTGCTCAAGGGAGTATCTAATAAACACACATTTTTCAGCTTTCGGATCCAGCTTAGTTCTCAGCTCATCTGGCACATGCACATATGCAATGCATCCAAAGACTTTCAGATGAGATAAATTTGGTTTTCTGCTAGTAAACCTCTCCTCTGAGTTACATCATGTATGGCTGCAGTTGGAGTCCCGTTCATGATGTATACTGCTGTAGAAACAGCCTCAGCCCAATAGCTATGCGGCATATTTTTCTCTTCCATCAATGCTCGCGCAATCTCAGCAATGTGCCTGTTTTTCCGCTCAGCAACTCCATTTTGCTGCGGAGTGTATCTGCATGTGAACTGTCTCCGAATACCATTCTTCTTCAAAAATTCAGAGAACTCATTGGAGAAGTACTCTCCCCCTCCATCTGACCTTAGGCACTTTACATATTTCCCTGTTTTCTTTTCAACTAAAACTCTGAGATTCTGAAAGTGAGTGAACACCTCACTTTTCTCCTTCATGAAATATACCCACACTTTCCTTGTGTGGTCATCAATGAAAGTCACATAATACCTGCAGCCTCCCATAGATATGGTCTTCGTAGGACCCCATACATCTGAATGCACAACATCTAGTGCATTTCTGCTCACATATCTACTATTACGTGGAAACACATGCTTTGTTTGCTTCCCAAATTGGCATGCTTCACATATTTTCTGCATACCTTCCACTTTAAATTTTGGCAGCCCTGTCACAATTCCTTTTGTCTGCATAGACTTCAATCTCTGCACATTTACATGTCCAATCCTTTTATGCCAAATGTCTGTGTCTGCAACAATTCGTGAACCATTTGCAAACATCGCAGCACTCATTTCAGGCATGTCTACATTTAATGTAAACATTCTGCCCACTCTGTTGCCTTTTGCAACCAACCTGCACTTGTCTTTGAAATCTTCAACATAACAACCATCAGGGTTAAACCGAACCTGCAAACCCTGCTCAATCATCTGGCCAACTGAAACCAGATTCTTTGTTATGTTCGGTACATGAAGTACATCTGCAAGGTACTTCACTTTGCCATCCTCCATAGACAATGGCACATCTCCAATGTGGGCAATTGGATGAGCAGTGTCATCCCCTGTTTCCACAAAACCTGGTCTTTCCGGGTTTTTCATCTCCTTGAACCACTCCCCATGACTCGTCATGTGGTTCGAAGCGCCTGAATCCACATACCATACATTATCTTTTTGTGCTGCATCAACATTTTTAGACATGGCATTCACGACATGCTGCATAACAAACAACCTTTCATTATCCTCATTATTTCTGCTTGAGGATGCATAGTTGTTTTGCTGCACTTTCCCATTTTGCATGTCAGCCTACTTCTTATAACATTCTGCCTGCACATGTCCAGGCTTACCACAATAATAGCATTCACGTGCATCATTGTATTGCCTTTGCCAATTTCCACGGCCTCTTTGACTCCCCCTGCCTCTGAATTTGCCTCTTCCACCTGCGTGTTGTTGTTGTTGTTGATTCTGGGACTGTTGTTGTTGCTGCTGCTGTGCTGGCTATAATTCTGATTACCTGTTCGGCCACCTCCTTGACTGCGTCCACGGCCTCCTCTACCTCGTCCTCTTCCTGAACTCGTGTAGAAGGCCTGTTGCTCTAAACTATTTTTGCTTTGTGAAGACTGTTGGTCTTCACCCAAGCTCTTCTCTTCGATAATCAGCATAGACACCAAATCTATAAAGTTGGGAATGTTTTCCCGAGTCTGAATAGACGTCTTGAACGCCTTGTATTGTGGCCCGAGATCACGTAGACAGACTTCCACCTTGTCATCATCATCTACTGACACACCAATAGATGCAAGGGATTCCACAATACCCTTTATCTTCAGCGCATAGTCATTCACAGACATGCTCTTTTTCTCCATAGTATAAAGTTCATTCTTCAACTGTATCTTACGTGCCTTGGTATTTGTTTCATAAAGCTTTACCAAGGTGTCCCACGCCTCCTTGGGGGACTTGGCATCCTGAATGTGCCCAATCATGGTGTCCTGTATACTAATGGATAGCCAATACATAACCTTCCTGGCTCCTTGGTTCCAGTCTTTAAACTCTTTCATATCTGCAGCAGTCGGATTTATATCTGGTATCTCCGGTGTCTCTTCATGCTCACCTCCCAATAGCCTTTTCCCATCAGGAAATTCGTCAACCTGAACCTTCAAGCATGGAAGTTATTCTTATCCAGCTTCTCAGCCACAATCTGTGTTATGCCATCATTAGACATCTTGCCAAACACACAATTTTACCAGAAACTGCACTCTGGTTTTTTCTGCACAAATGCTGTATTTTCTGCACAGCGGTACTGTAGTACTCTTAAATGTCACAACCAGTGACTTCAATGTGCATACATACACCCAATGGCAACTGTAGACCTCTTTGCAGCACCCACAGTGTCTGCACAGTCAATCTGTCTTCCTGCAGTTCTTAAAACAGAGTTCTGCAGAGAATGGATGACTTACCCGCAGTGCTCGAAATCGCCTGATTTTTGAAAAACGGAGGTCCAGACGTGCTTGAAACGCCTTTTTGGCCCGAAAACATTAGTCTGATAGGACTGTATAGTTTCCCTATAGCTTTACTCCCGCAAAGAAAGCTCCTCAATCAGAGACCGTTTGCCGGTGCCTCCCATAGAGCTCCCGACAAGGGTGTAGTCTCACCAACACAATAGGGAAGAGTAGTTGAAGCTCTTACCCTCGTACCGCTTCCTGTGGTTCTCTTGCTTGCAGCTCAGCCCTTAGCACGAACCAGGCTCTGATACCATGAAAAGATGTAGGGGGGAAGAGAGAGCTTGAGCTCTTGCAAGCACACACACACACTCACAAAACCCTAATAGAGAACACACAAGGTGAGAGGCTTAAAATCTTCTTCTTCTCTCAACACTCAACACACCATATACAAGAATAAGAGTACACACAATATGAAAGGTACTCAACCAATACATACACGGGTTCTCTATAGTGTGAACCCGACTAAATGAGCTGGCGCTATAACTATGCCAGTCTCTAGAATGGCTGTCACACAGCCTGTCATCCCACTGGCCGCATATCTCCCATGATCTCACCAACCATGCCAGTGGTGTAAGTGTGGGGCCTATCCCCCAGGCGGGTCATCAGTGGCCACCGCCTCACTAGACGAGCTCGATATCTCAACACCTATTCCTCCAACTCAATTGGTTACACACCTTCTTGATACGGTGAAGGATCCTTTGTATGATAATATTATCACTATATTATCTAAGAAGGATGGAATTGACTTTGAGCATACATGTATTTCTTTGATTGAATATTCTCAACGTCATGATCGTCAGACGTCGGTAACTCATGAAACGGTCATGATTGCCCAAGAGTATGTTAGAAACATGGTGAGCTAGACTAAAGTTGGAAATTAAAGTGAGAGAAGACAAAGACACACTGAGATACTTCCATTGATGTGACCCCTTGAATATATAGGGGGCAAGTACAAGAGCTGAGCATGAGTGCATATGGGATAAATCCCTGAGTGCCACATGGCATACACTGAGATGACCAAGACTAAAAGTACTCCTAGCATTTAGTAAAAGTACTCCTAGTGTGAGCACTTAGTTCCAACACCCTCCTTAAGTGATACTAGGAGGACATGACTGACAAGATGACAGATGACAAAGATAGATAATAAGGCAAGATGAAGAGACTGATGGACTGATGATTGGACAAACAGACAAGCCAAGATAAAATGACTAAGACTGAAAGACAGAAACATAAGACAAGATCCTAAGACACCCCTCCTCAAGTGATATCATCATATGGGTCCACAAGGGTAGGGACAAAAATGGATCATAGACTTAGACATAGACAATTAACCAGTAGATGAGGTCTCACAAACAGAGACTGTCAGATAGACATTAGAGAGTCTGGCAACTAGATGAAAGATGGGGACATAGACAAAATGCCAAAGACATGTGGGTAACTAATCCACAAAAGATAGGCATATAGACAAGAGAATGACTGATTGTTGACAGACTGAGTGACAGACTGAGAGATGGACCTCGAAGATGGGCTCAAAGACAGATAGATCCACATGGCCTACATCATCGGTGATGACCAAAGGTGGTTTTCAAAGATAGAGAGAGGACCATAAGATATGTGGTTGTTACAGTAATGACTTGCTCAATATCTGAGCCATCTCCAGCACTATCTCCTGAAACCTTCTTTTTATAAGATGATACTTGACTTTCATTTGCCAAGTATGAAAATTTTGCCCATTGAACTTATCAATGGATAGGAATGACTGAGTAGATGTAGCAGCCATTGGGAAGGTCTTACCACTCGTGAGATGTGGCAGTGTCTAATCCCGTACAAAGATAGAGCGTAGACTGAAGAAGATAGATGAGAGGTTAACTTAGCATAAAAAGAGAGCATATGAATGACTGAGATAAAATGAAAGCATCATTCCTCCACTTTTGAAAACGCAGGTCTGCTGGATAGCATTTGGGGCCACTTCATCTTGTGGCAGCCTTCCAAATGGTATGTCTAGCTAACCCGCAAGACTAATCGACAAAATAGAATCATAGTAAAGATTGAAGAGTTCTTTTACAGACCGGTTTGTAGAAGAACATTTCTTGTAGAGATCAATGTTCTCGCCCTCTTCGTTCTGCATCTCGAATCCATGTCAAAATCTCCGGCTCCTTCTCCACACGATGGTGTTGCTTTGGGGGCTATGAGCTTGAGGCCGGGAGATCAAGAAGCACATAGGGTTTCAATTAGATGGCTTTCTACAGAAAATATATGAATGCGGACACAGAATAGCAGAGATTAGGGTTTCTGCAGAAGAGAAAAAAAGGTTGTCATGGTCTTGAACCACAAATCGGATAAAGACCAGTGTAAAAGTGCCTGCGACCACAGCAAGGAATATCTTAGCCTTGGGAGACTATCGCTTGAACCAAAGAAAGTTGGCTCGTGGAAGCCACTCTGCCGCTTATTCAGGCTCGCGAGTCACAAGACGAAGGCACTGCTGACAGATATGACGTAAGACGAAGGCGCTGCTGACTGATATGATGGGTTGCAGAAGTAAAATGCTGGCATGCTACTTGAGAGCTACACAGAAGGGATGGAAGATGAGCTAGGATTGAAAGGGAAGCTAGGTGGAGACCTGCTCTGATACCATGTTAGAAACATGGTGAGACAAAGACACACTGAGATACTTCCATTGATGTGACCCCTTGAATATATAGGGGGAAAGTACAAGAGCTGAGCATGAGTGCATATGGGATAAATCCCTGAGTGCCACATGGCATACACTTAGATGACCAAGACTAAAAGTACTCCTAGTGAGCATTTAGTAAAAGTACTCCTAGTGAGCACTTAGTTCCAAAAGAGTACACAGAATCAGAGACATCCTTTGCTGTTCGGAGATGTCCATTTCAGCAACGCCCTTCTTCCTCCTCCCAATTTACATCCCGTGGCTTCCAAAGAGGAGGTAATTATTCTCGTTTGAGATTTCCTCAAAAGCGTTGTTCTTATTGTGACAAAACTGGTCACTTGGTATCTGAATGTTGGGCGCGAGAGTACGATGAAGAACACGGTATTACAAATAAGTAACCTCATTTATCAAGGGATTCTTCCTCTTCTGCAACCTGTGAATATGAAGAACACGGTATTACAAAAAAGTAACCTCATTTATCAAGGGATTCTTCCTCTTCTGCAACCTGTGAATATTGTGGGAGCACAAGGCATTCATCCAGTCAATGCTTCAAGAGGCGTTATGATGAAGCTCAAAATCAAGCTTATGCTACTCAACAAAATCCTCATGACGAAGACAATGTTCATCGAGGCTAATTTGGTTCATTATAATGTCTCTCCAGAAAAGGTACTGTATGTTCGTGATGGTTCTCTCTTTATTGTTGATTCTGGTGCTACTGGCAACATGACATATCAATTGCAATGGTTACACAACTATCATCTAATTCCTATCAAGAAAGTGGTTTATCTTGCTGATAATACAACTTGCCAACAAGTAATGGGTATTGGTGACTTATATTTGGGAACTTCTTCCTCAACCAAAATACTACGGGGAGTTTTATATGTTCTTGATTTACAAAGAAACTTACTTTCTGTTATGCGGCTTGTGAATCTTGGTCTATTTTTTGGATTTAATAATACAAAGTGTCGCATCGAAAAGGATGGCACCACTATTGCGGTTGCTCCTTGACGACATGGTAATCTCTTTGAACTTTCATTGAATGAGGATGTTGCAAATGTTGTTATAGCTTTAGGAGATCTGGATTGTAAGCTATGGCATCATCGGTTTGCTCACTCAAATTTCTCAAAGCTTCTTGATATTCATTGACATGATCTTGTGAGAGGTATGGACCTCAAATCTCACCTGCATATGGGGATATGTGAATATTATGCTCTAGGCAAACATCATTGTAAGCCATTTCCAATGTCTACAAATATTCATTCAAAGAATCTTTCGGATCTCATTCATACTGATATTTCTGGACCCTTTCCTCCATCCAAGTATTGCTACTACCGTTACTTCATTACTTTTATTGATGACTATTCACAGTATACAAATGTCTTTTTGCTACGACATAAATCAAAAGCATTAGACACATTTAAGAGGTACCAAATATCTATGGAGAGTCACACTGGTCGAAGAGTCAAAATTCTTCGAAATAATAATGGTGGTGAATATATTTCCAACTTATTTCATGATCATTGCATCAACCACGGCATCCACCGTGAGTATAGCATTCCATATCCTCCCCAACAGAATGGAGTTGCAGAGTGAAAGAGTCGTACAATTTTGAATGCAATCAGATGCATGCTTATTCATTCTGGATTATCTCGCTCTTTTTGGGCAGAAGCAGTATTGACAACCGTTTTTGTTCAAAATCATCTTCCAACTATAGTGCACCTTCTAGTAAGATTCCAATCACAGCTTGGACAGGCCAAACTCCTTCTGTTGCACATTTCAAAGTCTTTGGGTGTATTGCTTATATTCATGTCCCAAAAGAGACACGACACAAGCTAGAACCTTCAGGTTTAAAGGTTATTTTTATTGGTTATTCTGACAACTCAAAGGGTTACAAGTTTTACGATCCAAGTTCTCAAAAGGAAATTGTTAGTTGAGATGCTATATTCAATGAGCAATTGATGAGAGGTTTGTGGCCCACAGATGATGCTGATGATACAAAAACATTACTCACTTCTTTTCCTTTTCTACTTTTGGACAATAATTTGCGTGATGACAACACTCTTTTGATGGATATTGGAGACAAGTCTATTGATGTTCATCCAAGGTTTCAAAGGAGACTGCTACAGATCTTGATATCTATGTTGATCTTTCTATTGTTGAACTTAAACACAGTGCAAATCATGTATATGATGATATTGAAACTTGTAATCACGTATTGGCTGTCTGTGAAGATCCTTCAACTTATGCAGAAGCTATGTCCTCTCCACAAAAGAAACAATGGAAGGAAGCCATGGAAGCTGAATATGAGTCTTTGATCTCGAAAGGTACATGGGTTCTACCAATCTACCTTCTGATCGTACTTCTATCAAATGTAAGTGGGTTTATAAGACTAAAACAAAGACAGATGGATCCTTTGATAAATTCAAAGCTCGTTGCAAAGGGATACTCACAAATTGCAGGGAGGATTGACTATCATGATACTTTTTCACCCGTAGTTCGTAGTACAAGCATTCGAGTACTACTCGCTTTTGCAACTCAGTTTGATTTGGAAATACATCAAATGGATGTTAAGAAGGCTTTTCTTAATGGAGACTTAAAGGAGGAAATATATTTGGAGCAACCTGAAGGATTTACGATTCTCGAAAAGGAACATCTTGTACGCTAACTCCACTGTGCTTTGTATGGACTAAAACAAGCTTCACAATCATGGTACATCAAGATTGATCAATTTCTCACATCTCAGGGGTTTGTTTCTTGCTTCTCTAATCCAAATCTTTATATCAAGAACAATGTGGATAACCATTTTGTTATATTGGCCCTTTATGTTGATGATGACACTATACTTGTATCTAATAATCTATCTTTCATGCAACAAGTAAAAAAGGTTTTATCCTCAGCCTTTGATATGGTGGATCTTGGCGACATCCATTTATGCCTTGGTATTCAAGTTCAAAGGTATCATCACAATGGTATTTTGTTTCTTCGTCAAACAAAGTTTATCCAAGATATTGTTTAAAAGTTTGGATTGGCTACTGCACATTCGGCAAACACTCCCTGTCTTGCAAGCTCTACTAGGAGTGCTTCTGCAAATATTGAGGCTGAATCATTAGCTTTAAATCAACCCTATGCTAATCTTGTTGGTTGTCTTCAATTTGTGGGCATGAGCACTCGTCCTGATATTCTGTTTTTGTAGCAAATCTATTAGGACAATACTTGGTCTCAAGCTAAACGTGTTTTGAAGTACTTGAAGGGCACTGTAGATTTCGGACTTGTATATCGCTATCAAGAAGACATATATTCATCAACTTCTCTTAACCTTTTGGGTTATTCAGATGCTGATTGGGCAAGCTCTAACTTGTCCATGCGATCCACCAATGGTAATTGCTTCTTTATCAATGGTTGTTTGGTATCTTGGGCTAGCAAGAAACAACGCTATATTGCAGTTTCTACTACAGTGTAGTTGCATCTTTAGCAGCTCGTGAATTAGTTTGGCTTCGACGATTGCTTGCTGATATTGGTCATTCTCCTTCCTCAAGCACTCCTCTTAGATGTGACAACCAAAGTGCTATTAGTCTAGCCAAGGACTACGCGCAACATAGCAAGTCCAAGCATATTGCAGTTCATTATCACTATGTTTGACATGAAGTAAGGAAAGGAGGAATAATGGTAGAACATTGTCCAATTGATCAAATGATTGCAGACATTCTCACCAAAGGACTCCAAACACCATATTAGTGAATTTGGGAATTTCCCAATTCCCATTTTTGAATACTTAAAAAAGGGGGACATGGATAACATGTTTGTAAGTTTCTCAAAACCCTATCATATGACCTATCGTTGGAAAGCGCTTGAAAAATGGAATCTAAAGAGCTGTAAAGCGCTCATTTTGGATTAGTGGTGTTCAAGTTATGGTTAATCCAAACTTTTGACCACGTGTCCCAAACTTGTGGGAAATTCCCATATTCCCCAATATGGTGTTTCCATGAAGCTCGGTTTACACTTTTGCGATCAGAACTTGGAGTTGCGGCGGCGGCCTCTCTTTTTGGAGATTAACACATCTCACGTCATGTCAATTTTGTTTAGACTTGTACATAGCCTATAGACTTTAGGACACTTCACACATTACTTCACATCATGCACATTTATTCTTTGTACTTTGTATATAGAAGCACATTGCACATGTACTTGAAGGTGGCATTGTACATTTATATGTAGGAGCTCGGGTTTTTCCCTTGTGCTCCCAAGGGTTTTTTTACTCGCAACTGGAGACCTTTATTTGAGTGGGGGTGTTGGAGCTATATATAGCTAGCCCTAACTCACTCTAGGTCTTTCCTATAGTAACCATGATGTTACTCTAGATATTCATGTCACTCTAGTAACCACGATCGACGGGTGGTCGCAACACTGTAAAGAGTTACTAGCATGGGTAGAGGTTGTAAGCCCAGACACAAATAAAAAGACGGATCTTTTCCACAACCAGACCTTTTACTCATCCTTACAATCGCAATAACACTCACAATGACATACTGTCAAGTCAACTCTAACTAGGTGTAGCGATCTCTTAGTGTAATAGTTATCATCACTCACCACACTTCAACAACCTCCCAGGCATTAGGGCCAAAAATGTTAAAAAAGGGCCACATTTTAATCACTTTTATCGGATTTAGATTAAGCTTTGGACCAATAGAAATGTGACATTCAACCATAAATATGACATTGGATGTCATATTCACTTTTTAGTAAAATAGCCACGTCGTATCACATTAAAGTGGTGATAACCGACTAAAATAGCCAAAACTTCACTAGTTTTGGCTATTTTAGTCGATTATCACCACTTTAATGTGATACGGCATGGCTATTTCAATGTCACTTTAGTGGGTTCCAACTTCAAGGGCATGTCCTCACGTGCCAAATGTTAGTACTTCAAAAAGTAAAAATTTAGTTTTCCCCAAAATGAGTAAATACATTTGGATTCCCTAGTCTACCCGAGGCGTCTTTCTAATCATATTTTTGCATCATCCTCTCCTCTATTCATCATCTAACAATGTCACGACAACAGTCTAACCCGAGGCGCACTCTTAATGACATTTCATCATGCATTCTTCATAATGTTAAAGAAGATCACGGTGTGTGGAATGGTATAAACTTCAAATTAAACAATTGGGTGACTATGCAACCGTCATGCAAAGGTCCTCATAGGATAAAAAGGCAATGAAGAGGCTTAGTACAATACCATTGGAAGGGACATATCTTGGAATTCAAGATAGCAAAAGATGGATGGAAGGCAAAGGTACAACATGTGTACACGACAAGAGAGATGCACATGCATCTTTCTACTCTAGCATTTGCATTGCAAGCTCATTGTTTGCAAGATATTTTTTGTAATTTTACTTATGTTCTTTATGATTCTAGGTGAAAGCATGATAAGGTGGTACACTTTCTACCAGTTGCATTAGTTGCTACCACACTTGAAGACAACCAATATTCGTGGATTTAATATCATCAAAAGATGTGTTTAGCAAATTATCCCTAGTGCCTTTTAGATATAATAAATCTGAAACAAGATTAAACACTTGAGGCTTCATAACTTGGATGAGTAGCTTTGATATGGTTTTGTATCCCTTTTTGCTTATTGAAACCTTGTCACATGCCTCCACCAGCTCATCAGGATTGACCAAGTCATGAACTTCTTTGCAAACTTCCTTGACTACCTTCCTCCGAAGCCCTGCACACACTGCGAGATCTTGAGCATTTCAATCATGTCATTGTTTTTTATAGAAGATTTGATCATAGAAAATCTATCAAGAGGATTATCCAAGCAGAAACTTCCAAAATATTCATGTAGCTTTGATCAAGCCTCATCTATTTTTTCTTAACACCCCCATGTGCGGCTAGGCATGTAACACTTTTAAACTGTCTAGATCTCACTCTTAACCCAAAATGAGTGCTTTTTAGTTAGGTTTTTTGGAGTGCATGTTTCTCTAATTTCTGGTTAGTTTTTCTAAGCTTTATTACCTCTTCCTGATGAGATGACTGAAGTAGCCTTTCCAACTCATTTACATGTTAAGTTTGTGAGATCATGATATCTTCTAGTCCTTTAACAGATTGCTTGTACAGACTAAGCATAGTTTACTTGAGAATAGTAGCTTGATTATTCATTCTTGAGCAATATCCAAATAAACCTTTTTACCATCCCCAATGAATCGAGAAAGATCATGCAGGGTGCTAAATGATGGAGGCTTACAAGTTGATGGATCAAGCGGGTATAGACCTCCTTGAACCCACAAATCTACATGCTTCTGTCCTTCTGCACATAGCCTTTGAGCTTCAACCTAATTATGTACAACTTTGTGATGAATACTTCTGCAGGTGCACAATATGGTGTCTTTTCGTTAAGTGTGGATCAGCTCTTGGAGTCAGCATAGCAATTAAAATGATCCAAACAGAAAGCAAGAGATGGTGGGAGAGAAAAAAGACAGTAGAAAGAAAATAGAGGGAAAAACTCGCGTCATGCCCTATGGAAGAGAGGAGTATTTTATGTATTCAAATATTTAAAATTAGCTTATTTTAGAAAACGTGTAGTAGAGTAGGTAAGAGGGCTGCCAAAAGGATAGGTGAATTGAAGACTATAGATGCCTGATGGATGGCATCTTAAAGACACTCTCCTCTAAATAGAGGTAAAAGAGGTGCATTTAATATAGCTATTTGTCTCTACTATTTTAGTTAAGTCACTTTGATTAAGAAAGTTAATCTAATTCTTATATGACCCTTTTTTTTCATCTTTTGCCTTAATGTGTAAGATAGGAAGGGGGTGATGCTAATATAGTCAATGTTTTTTTTTCTGGGAAAAATATCAATCAATTAGTTAAAGAACAAATAGCCACAAAGGGCGAAGTACCTCTTACATGATCAATTTTGATCCCAAAAAACTTATTTTCTAAACTTTTTGCCTCTTGAATTGGATTAATCACCCTTAATGACAAAAACCAGTCAATTAAGAGAGATTAGTCAATTTCAAGGGTTTTTTAATGGGAGAAATTTTTAAGGAATTAAGCTACTCCTAATGCTTGCTAACACTCTAGTGCATACAAATCAAAGAAAAGACATACAAATCAACCAAAAATTAATGATTCTACTTCTATGTTTAACTCTAAAGAGAGCTAAAAATCACAAAAAAATCAAAGTATCTAGCATGTATATGTAAAATATGGTTAGCTTCATGTATATGACATTGAGGAAGAGCCACTTAACACAAATAGGGGATCTTCCTATGCATAGGGAATAAAGAAGAGAGTTGGATTGCTACACATAGTGGTAGAAGGAACCTCTTGCACATAACAGAACCTTGCACACATAACTTAAGCATAAAGAAGAAGACATATCGAAAATCAACAACAAACACAAAGAAGCTGGCAAGAGAGATCAAAAAAGATAAGAAGTTGGTTATTGATCGATATTTATTGATATTTTCTTTGTTATATATAACAATAGAACATGTTCAGTGTGTATAGCAAGTGATGGCAAAGATCATACAACGTTACATTTGTCTTGTGATTATCTCATATTGTAACATGATTCAAGTTGATCCTCTGTGCCACACATAAAAATTAAAGTATAGTTGAGCATGTTATCTTGCATATATGAGAGAAAGTTTTTTTTTCAAGCGATTGCATTGACACTCCTGGCAAGTGATGATCTAGCTACATGCTCTCGCCATAGGTCCTTGTTTTTTTCATTATTGGGCTTGGTCTTGGGAGTCAAGGATAGCCATCTTTTGAGAACCTTGTTAATGGGAGTCAAGAATAGCCATCATTTAAGTAGCTTAGCCTTGGGAGTCGAGGATAGCCATCATTTGAGTAGCTTTCTTTGCTAGGTGTTCTTGGGCTTGGGTTTAGCTTCAGCAGAGGCTCCATAATATTTCATACCACTCATGAAAACGTTTTCCAATGGCTCCGGCTGCCTCAAATACATAGGCCACTATAAACCTCCTTATGCATGTAATTGAGTAGCTCTCAGTTGAAGAAGAGGAGATGACAATTAGACTCGTGTTGCTGCTAAACAAGTAGGGGTTTAGGGTGTTGTTGGATCGTAGAGTAGGCAATATTCTGTTTTGATGAATATTGCTATGGCCACCTGTCCTAGCCCTTCGTAAGCAAAATTTACAGCCATGGGGTTTTTTTTTTCAACGATAACTTTGGCTAACTTGAAACTCGCTCGAGTACAAGTCTCAACATCGATGTTTGGAAAAAGACTAAGGGTGAGGTCTGTGACACCTCTCAGAAATACAAGCAACAACGAGAGGGTGCTAAAACATGCCTTGAAGGTTCAAGGATATCTCACCTTGACATTGGCAGCACCAAGCACTTTCGTACATATTTCATAATCTTTCATCTCTTTTTTTTATATACTTAATAATGTATATATAAATTTCTAAATATGCTAAATATTCTTCCTTGAATGTGTGTAGAGGGAAGTAGGGGTCATGGCTATACTTAAGAAGTGTATGGCTTTGTGTCATTAAGAAAACTACATCCTTGTTCGACAAGATGGAGCAGGAAGGAAACGTGCTCAATCAGGCCCATCAATTAGCCTTTTCCACTAACCATAGGTTCAACGCATGTACCTTGCTGGGCCAGTTTATATTTCCAAAGGCTTCGCAATCGTTGTTTAAACATTTATATGAATTGAACAGGATTAGTTGTTCCATCATATTTGCCCATGATTTTGGAAATCAGTGTATGTTCTTGTTTTTGTATGAGTCACTTAGGCCATGTCTGGGTGCTAATGTGGCTAGGGACTCACTTACTCTTTGGGCAACCCCCCTTCCTAGCTTAGTTAATACGTCCAAAGTGTGGGTATCTAGGGGTTGCAAAGGGTTGGTACCTAACATGTTTAAAGGCTTAGGACTTGTGATAGTGCTGGGTAAGGGGCTTAGTCTTAGAGGGATTGACGTGACAGTGGGTGTAAAACCCTATGACATGCTTTTTCATGGTTCACAATCATTTTCAAGCTGTTTTGGGTAACTTTTAGTACTGTAAGGGTCATTTTTTGCCTCGATTTTTGGGTCAAATTTTGAGGCTATTGGTCGGAAGTCAAAATGATGAATTTTTTCCTCAAACACTCGAACCAATTTCGAAGAGCTCGATGTCGGCTTTTCGATGAGCACTAGAGCGCGTTCATCAGACTCACAGTTTAGGAGGTCTGAGCCTTCAAACAGGGTTTTTTTTTCGATGGATTCCCCTTCACGACGTGAACTACCAAGGTGCGGTTCACGATGTGAAGTGGACTTCACGGATTTTATCAAATTTGGTTTTTTTTGGGGCGTGTGACGGTAAGGCGTGAAACCTTTACCACGTGAAATGTCAGTGGGGATTGTTTCACGATGTGAAACAATAGGTATAGTTCACGACGTGAAACAATAGGTTTAGTTCACGACGTGAAATGGGTGGTTCACGGATTTTTTTAAAAAAAGGGCGTGAAACATTCGATTTGTTTTTGAGTCTAGAGGGAAATTCGAATTTCCTTGTTTTAGGGAAAATATTTTTGTAAATTTAAATTGGAGAGATATGGGCATTTTTCCAAAAAGGCAATTGGGAATCAAAAAAGTGAACACTTTTATGATACCCTCTTACACCCTTCATAAATGACCCCTAAATGGACAATTTAACAACTCATTGGCATCTTTTCATTCAATCTTCATTAGCCTTAATGAGCTATGAAAAAAGATGCTTAAGAATTAATCATAGATTAATCTTTCTCCCTTTTGGACTAATCAAGGGCTCTAATTAACCACTAAACATTAATTAATTCACACCATTGAGCACATCATTGGATAGAGCATGGAATCGCTAAACTATGTGCATTAACAAAAGTGTAAATTAATCTATATTTGGAGATTAATTAAACTCTTAATTTAAGTCTCTTATCTTTATGCAAAATTAAGCAAAAGAGAGAAAATCTTCCAATTCATGAAGAAATTGATGTAATTGGGTGTTTTGATGCATCTAGATGCTCTCAAAACACTATAAAACACTAATTTCGACCTCTTACATGATCAATTTCGATCCCAAAAAACTTATTTTCTAAACTTTTTGCCTCTTGAATTGGATTAATCACCCTTAATGACAAAAACCAGTTAACTAAGAGATTAGTCAATTTCAAGGGTTTTTTAATGGGAGAAATTTTTTTAAGGAATTAAGCTACTCCTAATGCTTGCTAACACTCTAATGCATACAAATCAAATAAAAAACATACAAATCAACCAAAAATTAATGATTCTACTTCTATGTTTAACTCTAAAGAGAGCTAAAAATCACTAAAAAATCAAAGTATCTAGCATGTATATGTAAAATATGGTTAGCTTCATGTATATGACATAGAGGAAGAGCCACTTCACACAAATAGGGGGTCTTTCTATGCATAGGGAATAAAGAAGAGAGTTGGATTGCTACACATAGGGGTAGAAGGAACCTCTTTCTTGCACATAAAAGAACCTTGCACACATAACTTAAGCATAAAGAAGAAGACATATCGAAAATCAACAACAAACACAAAGAAGCTGGCAAGAGAGATCAAAAAAGATAAGAAATTGGTTATTGATCGATATTTATTGATGTTTTCTTTGTTATATATAACAAAGAAAACAATAGATGTTCTATTGTTATATATAACAATAGAACATGTTCAGTGTGTATAGCAAGTGATGGCAAAGCTCATATAGCGTTAATATTGTCTTGTGATTATCTCATATTGTAACATGATTCAAGTTGATCCTCTGTACCACACATAAAAATTAAAGTATAGTTGAGCATGTTATCTTGTATATATGAGAAAAAAGGTTTTTTTTTTCAAGCGATTGCATTGACACTCTTGGCAGGTGATGATCTAGCTACATGCTCTCACCATAGGGCCTTGTTTTTTTCATTATTGGGCTTGGTCTTGGGAGTCAAGGATAGCCATCTTTTGAGCACCTTGGTCTTGGGAGTCAAGAATAGCCATCATTTAAGTAGCTTAGTCTTGGGAGTGAAGGATAGCCATCATTTGAGTAGCTTTCTTTGCTAGGTGTTCTTGGGCTTGGGTTTAGCTCCAGAGGCTCCATAATATTTCATACCACTCATGAAAACGTTTTCCAATTGCTCTGGCTACCTCAAATACATAGGCCACTATAAACCTCCTTATGCATGTAATTGAGTAGCTCTCAGTTGAAGAAGAGGAGATGACAATTAGACTCGTGTTGCTGCTAAACAAGTAGGGGTTTAGGGTGTTGTTGGATCGTAGAGCAGGCAACATTTTGTTTTGATGAATATTGCTATGGCCACCTCTCCTAGCCCTTCGTAAGCGAAATTTACAGCCATGGGGTTGTTTTTTCAACGATAACTTTGGCTAACTTGAAACTCGCTCGAGTACAAGTTTGAATGTGTCGAGCATCTACTATGATGCAGAGCAATTTGTCCAGAACTGCAAGGCAATGTGAATAAATATTAAAAGCAAATCACTTACAACAACTAATGCAAAACATTAGTTCTACGTACCTTTAACATGCATCCTCGTGCATACTCCCATTCTTCCGCCGTGATATGCAGCCCCTTGTCGCTCTCTCTACTCTCTCCATTTCCTCATGCAACCAATTAACATGGATATCATTCGGAAGTGTTGCTAGATGCTTAGGGTACGTCTTACGAGAGCCATGTTGCCTCCGAAAGAGAGCTCTTTTTGCTTGCCTTTTTGTCTTTGCATCCTCATATCTTGTAACCCATCTGCTCATCACATCACTATTAAGGATGCAAGTGAAATTGAGATCATCAATCAATGTTCTGTCAATTACTTTACTCTGTCCTTTTCCTTGAGGCACAACAGAGGTCATCCTCAAGTCCTCTTCATTGCTCCATAGTCGTGGCAAAGAGCTGTCCACCTGACCAAGAAATTCTGAAATATATACAAGAGACTCTTGTATCAACCAACCCTCGGCCATGCTTCCTTCGGGCCTTGCACTTTGCCTCACAAAGTCTTTTAAGGTCTTCATGAAGCGCTCTAGGAAGAACATCCAACGTGCATGCACAGTGCCACATAAAGCAATTTTGTTCACTAAATGCACAATGAGATGTAGTTGACTTGTGAGAATGGTTCACGGAAAAGTCTCCTCTACCAAATAAACCACCTCCACTGCCATAACACGTGCATCATCCAACGTGGCTGGATCAATTGCTTTGGAACTAACATATCTTGAAAATAAATGAATAGTACGTTATACCTCATGCACGTTCATTTTGCAAGGTATAATGAAGGGTGATTTGACATGGGTTTTACATACCTCACAAGCTCGCCCATCTTATAAATACATTTTTTCAAACTCTTATTTGCACAATGGTCGATGCAAGTAGGTAGTATGAACTGCGCACATAAGAGCACATGTATGTATGGTTTATGGCATTACAAAATTTAATTTCAATGTACAAGACTTGGAAAACACTTACTTGGAGCATCTTGTGCCAATCGTGGGACTTCAACCCATATAGTTGCTCAACGCCTCTTTTCTTAGTGGTTGTAAAGGCTCCCTTCAATAATCTCATGCATCCAGTGGGAGTACCCAAAGTGGTGATGGCCTGCTTTACCTGCTTCTCCTCTTTCTTTGATATAATCCATGGTGTAGGCGGAAGACGAACGTGTCCACCCTCCTCTCGTGGTCAAGCTTGACGCATATGTCTTGCGACCCGCAAGTCCTCCCGTACGCTAACGGTACGCTAACATTGTCTCGTTTACCAATAACATGTTCCCAAATACCAGATCCCACATTCTTGAAGATGTGCATGGGATCAAGAAGATGGTTGATCTTAAGATGGGTCCAATATGGTAGCCGAAAAAAATGGAGTACCTACACAAGGGATTGCTCTATGTGATCTTTAATCCAATTAGAGACTACACAAAACAAGATTGAAAAACATTTCTATACCTGTTCATGCCATCTGGAGGAAGAATATTTGTAGACTCCCAAATACGCTTCCAATCTTTTGCGCACGAAGTGTTTGTGGAGGAATGTTACTCTTACTAGCAACATATTTAGGATGATCTGATGGGAGAAATCGATGATGATTATCGAATATGGTCTTACACAAACCGTCAGCATACTCATGTACTAAAACGAAGGGCCACAAACAGGACATGCATGTTTACCCGATGTTTTCAAAACTGCTAAAATATAAATAAAAGTTAGAATAATAAAATCAATAGTTATAATTAATATAGCCAATAGTATTAGAGTAGAGAGGTAATTAGAATTCTTACCAGAACAATCGCTGTATCTTGGAAAGTCATGCATTGTCCACATCAACACGGCTTTTAAGTCGAAGTGTCGAGAGGAGGGAGGCCTACTAATGTCCACCACCGCAACACCTCTCCATAGTTCCTCCAACTCATCAATCAACGGTTCGAGATAAACATCCATATGCTTGACTTTATGTTTCCCTGGAATTAGAAGGGATAACATAAGATGTCCCTTCTTGATCGCCATTGATGGTGGAAGGTTGTAATTCACCAACACAGCTAGCCACACGCTGTATGCGGTGCTTTTGAAACCAAATGGATTCACTCCATCCATACCTAGGCCAAGTCTCAAGTTTCTGGGCTCTGTTTTAAAGCTGGGCCACTCATCTTCAATATGCTTCCAAGCAGGAGTGTCTATGGGAATTCTCCACATGCCATCATCCGAGGAATGCCATGACATGAGCTCTACTATGGATTTGCACTTGAACATGTGTTTGATGCAAGGAATTATAGGAAAGTGTCGCAAGACTTTACGAGGTACATCAAAACTCTTCACATCTGTTCTATACCTTGCTTCACCACAAGTGGGACAATGTCGAGCCTCCTTATGCGTCCCACGAAAGAGAATGCAATCATTGACGCATGCATGTTTGCGATCATAATCCAATCCTCCAAGAGATGTCACATAGCGCCTCCCTATGTCTCTTGAGGTGGGTAGTCTATTTCCCTTTGGAAGCATGTTTGATAATATCTTGCATCCAATATCATCAATTAGTCTTAAACCCTAAACCCTAAACCACTAATTCAAATTTGCAAGTTAGAATGCTTACTTCAATAATGCGTCAAGACTTGCATTACTCCATCCATAAACTGTTTGTATATTGAGTAATTCAAGTGAAGCATGTAAAATAGAGAATGTGCACCCTTCAAAAACTAGTGTCGAGATGAAGCCTTGTAAAGATGCTCTTGTTCCATATCATCGTTGTCCATACCTTTGGGATCATCCCTAAAAAGATACCGCACCATATCATCAAACACTTCCTCTTCCACAACTTCGTGGGGTGCAGGGCTATTGTCATCCCTTTCCCGCTCATCTCTGACAATAGATCCCGAAGCTCCAGCATCATCTCGTCAACGCTTTGCGTGCTCTCGTCGCGGGTAGGGCACCATGTTAGGGTGTGGTACTGCATCCTGCTTCAATTAGAGTATATATATTACAACTCAATTAATTTAATTTGGATACCATGAGTCATTTGAATACTATCAATTTACATCCACTCACCTCTAAACCTGTTTGATTCCATTCTCCATACATGGAGATGTGATTCAAGGTAATTCGACGCGCTCATACAATGCATCCTTGACATCGATTACACATACACTTGATCCTTTGTCCCAACCACACATCGCGATTACGATGACGCATTGTCTCATCCTCACCAGAACTGCTTGAGGAGGTTGATGACATCCTATGTACAAAAGAGTAAACACAAAATCATAATCAGTTTTTAATGAAAGTATAAAAATCGCATGTATAAACACGGCTACATCCTGAAAATCGCGTGTATCAACACAATTACATCCTAAAAATCGCGTGTATCAACGCGGCTATATCTAGAAAATCGCGTGTATAAACGCGGCTACATCCTAAAAATCGCATGTATAAACGCGACTAAATCCTAAAAATCACGTGTGTAAACGCGGCTGATTTATTATAAACGTGAAAATACATGTGATTTTACATGCAACGACCTCTCCATACCTAAAAATAAACCGCCTTTTCCAAATAAACATTTTCAAACTAAAGATTTGCTCTCCTTCGTCGTTTCTCGCCGCCTCTTCCAACAGAGCACTAAACCTAAGTGCAAGGAGAAGACAAGGAGCACACACGGGTGAAGGAAACCAGCCAAAAAGAAGACTCACTTTTTCAGAGGTGAGTCAGTTTATCCCTTGTCCTGTCTCTTTCCTTCCATTTGTTTATGCTATTGTCTCTTTCCTTTATGCGTTTGTTTCCGTCCTTCTCCTTCTCTGGTTGCCATCTGGTGAACGATTGTGATAGTGGGCGACAGTGAGCTTTTTATAAGGATGATTTGTCGGAGGTTGGTCGCTTTCAAAAAAAAAATTCACAGGCCACGTGTAAGAACGTGTGTATGCTGTCTGCACAGATGTTCACACGCATATACATGCATTTTTTGACGGGTGTATACACGCGATTGTGTTTCACCCATGCTTGCTATCCATGTTCTTCAGAGAGATGATCCCATCTGCATATGGCTTGCCTTCACAAAATCATATGTGCTAGCTTGCATTTGTGCTTTTATGAAATCATGTATATACTTTTATTTTTGCAGATTCTTTATGGATCCACCAGGTTCTTTATTCGATCCATTTGTATACAGCAATTGGCTGATGGAGATGCTAAATCATTTTGGGCACCATTCTAGTCCAGTTGAGCTTACAGAGTACATGTATGTCCATCCCCCTCCTTCCATGCCTGGTATCTATACCCCGCCCGCGAGTATCCAGGTCACTCCACTGCCGTCTATGCCTGCGAGTCCGATGAGACAGCATGCAGCTTCTCCTCTTCCATGCCCACCGAGGAGACATACCCCGTCCTAGACACACTCACACACACCCTCCCAGGCACCGTCACGTCAGGGCTCACAGCCACCATCACGTACTCCCTCAGAGCCACCGTCACGTCAGGGCTCACAGCCACCGTCACGTAGACAATCCCCCAGTCGTGACTCCACCCGCAGTAGTAGTAGGAAGAGTGGGAGTGGAGGATGCGGCGAGTGCTTTGGTGGGGGAGGTAGTAGGGCACGCGGTGAGAGAGGAGATAGATGGAGAAGAGTTAGAGGAGACAGTGAGGATGAGGAGGAGATGAGAGAGGTGGAGGGAGTGATCTGCTATGATGTGACGGATAGGGGCGAGATAGTGATGGATGCGAGGGGGAAAGAGGTAATGGAGTACATGCGTGGGGTAGTATCAAACTTGTATAGAAATTGTTTTATTAGATTTAAAGATCAAAATAGCCGATTAGTTGGGGAGGTGATAGATGCTGTACATAGTCGCTGTACATAGTCGGTACCCCAATCCCCCACATGCGACATTCTCGGATGTATGGGGAAGGACGCGAATAAGGGAGATCTTAAGTAATAAAAGATCTCACCTTAAGAAACTCGCGTACAATGATGGGCTAAATGTAGCTGCGGGTGGCTATCGTACCGAGAAACCTGCCCACTGCGCACAAACGCGAGTGGAAGGAGGCAAAGAAACGAGCAGAGGGTGGCGTGAAGAGTAGGCAACATGTGGAGGCACGACGGATCCAGATGGAGACCATTGGATCTTTGCATTTCGGATCTGGCAGCGTCGAGTCATGGGAGGTAGAGTTTGTAAGTATCTTGCCACTTTATTTGATTGTTTACTTAATTCATTGATTCTATGCTTGTTTTAATCTTACAAATTGTGTTAATTATGATACAGCGATGGGTTACCGGGAGGAAGCCCACAGCTCACGATACTAGGTATGCTCTCCGACATAGTAGACGTGACACGTGGGCCCTCTTTAGAGCCGAGGGACGTATTACAGACACGCAGTTTGAGATGGCCATGAGACCATACGGTCGACAGGTACTTGAAAACTCTAAACGAATGATTTTGGTTTATTGAATTACATATATATATATACTTATATACTATATATTACTTGAACAGGCACAAGCTGCTGATGATCCACCCGCCGCCACTGCAGAGGGTGGACGTGAGCACTACTCATCGGACATTCCGACCGATGTGAGCTCATCTGATCATGGAGGGAGCAGCGAGTCATCATCTGGGTTTGAGTAGTACTCAGACTTATAGTATCACATTCCATATTGAGGATGTGGTTGTATATATATTTTTGTAACTGAAGCCATGGGCTACTTCGACACATGGACTCCCTTGTATATATGTGTACACATAAAATTTTGATAGTAATATTGAATTGTGAATCGATAGTATTGCATTCATGTCTGTCTTGAATCGTGTATTGACAATGTATGCATTCATGTCGTTCTTGTCTTAAATCTTCCTCGTGGATGGTCCAATGCACCCAAAAAAAAAAATCTTGAGAGTGTTATTGGGTGCTGGAATGCTGGAACAACATTCAGGTACCAAATAGCACTCTCTAGATTTTTTTTTTGCTCTCTGTTTGCGTGTATAGACGTGCCAACTCTGCAAAAAGTCGCGTGTATATACGTGAATAATTTACGAAATACACGTGTATAGACGCATCAAGTCTGTAAAAGTCGCGTGTATATACGCGGATAATCTGTGAAATACGCGTGTATAAGCGCAGCTAAACTGACAAAACGCAGATAATCTGTGAAATATGCGTGTATAAGCGCAGCTAAACTGACAAAACGTGTGTATACACCCTTCTATCAGCGCGTCTAAGCATAGCTAAACTGACAGAACGCGTGTATACGCCTGTGTATCAGCGCGTCTGACTATTCCTATACACGCGCTTTTACACGCATGTCTCTGACTGCGATTATACACGCATGTCTCTGGCCGCAATTATACACGCGCTAATACACAGGCCCGTTACTTTTTTTCCACAAGTTATTTTTAGCGGCTAGGAGCGCAGGTATGAGCCCGATCCCTTGTAGTGCCGTATCGCGTTGTTGTGATCGTTTTGGAGAATAAGGAAAATGCACTTTATAGCACCTCATCACACCATTAAAACTATGTTTGCCCTTTCTTACGTTTGAATGAAGATTTTTAAATGCAAAATCTTATGTTTCAGTAAACGACCATAACAACGTGATATGGGACATTCTACATGGACTTTCGACCCACATCACGTTGTTGTGGTTGTTTTGTGTCCATATTTGTTTTGTCATTCAAACTATATCCAATGGGGATTTTGTCAGAAATTAACCATACTTTTTTTTTAATGTAGGAAGAGATATGGACTGAGGTGCCAAGTTCGAGCTATCTGCCCCATTTTTTTGAAGAATGCCGCTCCGTGGTGGTGAGATGGTTTGTTGTCTCACAAAGAGCGAAGTGCTATGACTATTGTGCTGCCCTCCTTAAATTGTTCATCTGTAATTGTTCATATTTACACAATGTTCTCATCACTCCTCCTCGATGGAGAGTTTGTAACAAAAGTTTTATGCCTATATAGTGACATTTCAATTCATTAAACAAATCTCACTTTCAATTTTATCATGTAGGTTGTGACAGAGGACCATGAAACCCTCCATTGGGTGTTCCATAATACAGATATAACTAACATAATTAGGACGCAAAATGAAGGAGAAATGCTTCATGTAGAAGATATAGGAAGTTTCACTGTGGAATCGCATATGGCAGGTATGGCTTGTATTAGAGAATGATACCAAAAACATTCCCAAACAGTTCTTCTAAATAGGAAGAATTTAATAATAATTCTTTTGCTAGAATATTTTAGGATACTTAAAAACACTCAAGTGAATGTAAAGGCTGGAAATGTAAAGTGCCCCTACCTATACTGCATGGAACATGCAAGTACGATGGACAAAAGAAACTGGTCACAGTCTCATAAACAAGCATGAGAAAGATCCAAACTTCTGACCTGTGGTGCTAGATATTCCTCTTGCAACAAGAGTACATATCTGCACATTGCACGCACTGTGTAGGATAATTGTGAAACTTGTATTCTTGTACATTGGATTTGCTTAGAAGATCTTGCCTATATGTAGGAGAAAAAGGGCTATGAAAGCCTCGAAAAAAGTTCTATCTCGCATTGTCTTACATGGGGGAAACGTCAAGATAACAATCAATTAAAAGAGGTCAACAAAGAGCGTGCAAGTACCATCAAAGGCATCAATTGGTGGAGTCAAAGAAAGGCACTTTCTTTCCAACAATAGACATAATGTAGAAACAAGGAGGAGAAGCACTACAGTGTCATATGAGAAATGGAAGGCATTGCATAATGCAGTAAAGGATCATGGGCATGATGGCAGTGCAAGAACGAAGAAGGAAGATATGTGGAAATCCATAGACAAGATCTTCCATTTCTACGAGAAGAAACGTTGGGACAAGAATGAACTTAACATCTTCAAAGCCACCATCGAGAATTTTGGAAATCGATGAAAGATACATGGAGCAAAATAAAAAGCATACATTATATGGCTAAATTCATTTCATTCATCTAGCAAGGACTCGAGTTTCATTCATCACACATTATAAGGTAAGAGCTCATTTCATTCATAATTGTCTTTCTACATCACATAATATACAACCATCTACCATGGTTTGTGAAAGAGTATGGAACTCCATCAATATGGTCAACACAAGGAATGGAGAAGTCTCACTATCAAGCAAGCAACGCATACTTTCCCCACACCAGATATGCAGGAGGGAAAGTGAGAGCACACAGTCTACATGAAGTATTCTAATGGTTCTACTGGAGGATTTTGCAAAAATTACGAATAAGAAGCAAATTGGAGTGCATGAGGCCTTACAGAGCACATTGAGCAGCACAAAAAGCAAAAAGGCAACAAGCATATAGAGGATCACATACTGCACAAAAACACTCAGAGTGGCGATGATAGAAAGTGTGCATCAATCAATGCTAGGCAGACCGCACATAATGAAGCTACTCTTTTAAAAAAAATTGTATATTAAAATAGCAAGAGGAAGTATGTACAAGCCTTTTTGTATCTGGACCGAGATAATACCAAGGAAGTTCATCATCATCTTTTTCCTTATCTATAACATGATTCTATTAACAAGACATGTTTATTTACAAAAGACCATAACAACGCGACAGGGGGTAGTCCCGTGTTGAAAGAGAACCCGTATCGCGTTGTTGTGATCGTTCACAAAAATCATATTTACCGCATAATGATACGAGAAAATCATGTTTAGTACCTCATGTTTGCATTCACTTTTACAACTAAGGAAGTTGATCATCATTTTTTCCTTGTTTTTAAGACGGTGCTATTAAAAAGACATGTTTATTACAAAAGACCACAACAACACGACAAAGGGTAATCTTGTATTGAAAGATGAACCGTATCACGTTGTTATGGTTATTCACAAAAATCGTGTTTAGTGTATGATGATGCAAAATAATCATGTTTAGTACCTCATTTTTTCCTTGTCTACTATAACCCGGTGCTATTAACAAGACATCTTTATTACAAATACACACACACACACACACACACACACACACTTTATTTTGTCATTCTCTCTCTCTCTCTCTCTCTCTCTCTCTCTCTATTCTATTAACAAACCATGTTTATTACAAAAGACCATAAAAACACAACACGGGGGTAGTCTTGGGTCGAAAGAGAACCCATACGGGTTATTGTGGTCACTCACAAAAATTGTGTTTATCGCATAATGATACGAAAAAATCATGTTTAGTACCTCATGTTTGCATTCACTTTTGGAAATAAGGAAGTTGATCATAATTTTATACTTTTCTATAAGACAATGCTATTAAAAAGACATGTTTATTACAAAAAACCACAACAATGCGACAAAGGAGCAGACTAACTTTATTAAAAAAAACTACTTCATAGCCAATTTGTGCGATAGAAATGCTACAAGTGAAACCAAAAGATGTATGCACACCAAATGGCTATCATTGCAGAGAGAGAGAGAGAGAGAGAGAGAGAGAGAGTCTAAGGCAAAGATATGAGAGAATTGGACATTTGATTAAAGTATTATCCTACCAACTAAAATTTTGTTGTGTCGACTTCTTTTGCATAAGATAGAGAGTGAAACTCAAGCAAAGAGTTGAGAAATAAGGGAATTTGTATGGATCATTTTACCACCAATTTTAATTTTTTCTCAAAGAGAGAGAGAGAGAGAGAGAGAGAGAGAGAGAGAGAGAGAGAGAGAGAGAGACTCAAGAAAAGAGCTCAGGGAGTTTCAACAAGATCATTTTTTTGTATACATTAGAGTGAGAAGGACATAAGGGCACATATTTATATTATTAGCATAAAAAGAGAGAGATATTACAAAATAGCTTTTTTTTAAAGAATCCTAACTTAAAAAGATATTACAAAATGGCTATCCCTTAAAAAGAGTCTTTCAGGGCTACAACTTTCCTAAGTTAAGCAGAAATTTTAGCATCTTTTTTGAAGCACCCATTGTACTCAAGTCCCTCCTTTCTATATATTCTATGATACACTAGTTTTACGTCCATGACCTCGTACTCTAGCCACTCTTCAGCTTCGGCTATCCTCTGGTCACACTCAAATTTTGACTCAGCAACTTTCTACAGGGCCTCCTTGTTGGCTTCTGCAACCTCTCTTTTCTTCTGCAAAAGAGAGAGCACTAAGTTTTGCTTACCTATGGAACCACTGAGTTAAGGACTTAGTTAGGCTTTCCTATGAAACCACTGAGTAAACGCCTGAGTTATGCAGCAAGGAGAAAACAGAAGGAGAAAGGATTACCTCCAGAAGGAGAAAGGATTACCTCCAGAAGGGCCAACTCCAAACCTTACAGAATTTTGAGCACTTTTATTCTGTTCAGTCTCTGTCCCAATGATTGAGGGAGCACCAGGTATTGGAGGGGCTCGAAAAGCTC
The DNA here is from genome assembly GCF_041138505.1 of Cibotium barometz. Taxonomy (NCBI): domain Eukaryota; kingdom Viridiplantae; phylum Streptophyta; class Polypodiopsida; order Cyatheales; family Cibotiaceae; genus Cibotium; species Cibotium barometz. The sequence continues at coordinate 21,344,907 of NC_141079.1, read as the reverse complement.
CATAAAGTCTAATACCTCCTCCGTTACATAGGAAAGGAGATTTTTTTGTAGTTTTTACACTACCTCACTATTAGCAAAGGATGGTGTGTTGATAAGGTGGTTGTGTTGACAAAAGAGTGTTTGTAATGTTTACAAAGGCTCAAGTGTGTTTGCCTATGTAATGTGTAAGTTTGTCTTTTAACAAATTTGGCTTAAGTGTGTGTGCTCGTGTGAATTTATGATGAATACAACTGGGGGATGCATGTAAGTATTATTTGCTGATGTCATCATGATGATTACTATTTTATTGATGTCATCATGATGATTACTATTTATTAATGTCACCATGATGATTGAGAGAGAGAGAGAGAGAGAGAGAGAGAGAGATGTTCTTAATCTTTTTTTGTAGTTATAATTCTTTATTTCTCTCTCTCTCTCTCTCTTTGTCTCTCTCTATCCCTCTCTCTCTTTCTAGTTAAATTTTGAGTGAGATGAAGGTGATGTCTATTAGAACAAAGCCTTCAACCTTATTTGGAAGCTTTGGTCTGTGCCATATATACAAAACTCTTCATATGTATGTACAAGCCTTTTTGTATTTGGATGGAGATAATACCAAGGAAGTTCATCATCATCTTTTTCCTTGTCTATAACAAGACATGTTTATTACAAAAGACCATAACAACACGACAGGGGATAGTCCTGTGTTGAAAGAGAACTGGTATCGCGTTGTTGTGGTCACTCACAAAATCGTATAAGCATTAACTTTTACAACTAAGGAAGTTGATCATCATTTTTTCCTTGTCTATAACATGGTGCTATTAACAAGAGATGTTTATTACAAAAAGACCACAATAACACGACTTGGGGTAGTCCTGTCTTGAAAATGATCCATACAGAGAATGTATATTTCATTGATAAATTTCATACAGAGGTAAAAATTACAAACCCCCTATAAGGTATGGGGTGGTGGAGGATCGGAACAATCAGGTGGGGACTCCACACAACCGGGAGGAGGATGATCGAGACTATTGATGTGGATAGTTCCCTCAGCATCACGTTGAGGGGGAGCAGGGGTGCACCGTCGTGGGGCCAATAGTGTGAAAGGATAGGGGGCATTCCAGGGCCTAATACTAATTTGGTTGATTATCTGTTTGATAAGCTCACTCTTGAAAATGTCGTAGTCCTCCTCATAAGCATTTACTGGGCGGTTCTACAGAAAACAAAAAGAAAGGTCAAGGATGAATAACATACATTAAGCAAAAGAAAGGTATTTAGAATATGATGTGCAAAATTGTACCTCTGATGGTATTTTAAGAAGAGAGTGCAACAACAAGAAGGCATGGAATGCAACATGCCAACCACAAGAGTAGGTGTAGAACTAGTTTTGCAGATATTGATCATGTTGGTGACCTCGGGATGCAAGGACCATTGAGACCAGAGAATTCACCATATACACCAACCACTAGTGATTTTCTGGTAGTCTTGAAATGAGGACACTGTAAACACAAGACGAACATGAAATTGGAGAAAATTACAATGGACCCCACAAGCAAAAAGATACATTAGAATGGCACCAACCTAAGAATGAGGGACATCAAATCATCTTTAACCTCCCTATAAGAGTCAGACATAATATTCACTTTGTCGGCACCGACAATGAAAAAGAAGTCAGCATTGTGAATCGAGACTCAGACTTCGAAGTACGGCCTCAGATATTTGAGGGCTTGCGAGTTTATCGCAAAAATCTCGAAAGCCAACTCCTGTTTCTCCCTTTTTTCTCGATCTCTTCTTTCCTGCACTCTTCTCCTTTCGGCTTTAGCACTCCTCTCCTTCTCTAGCTGTTGTAGGGTCTCTTGTACCTGCTTAGCCACATTCTCTTCATCTCCTCCTTCTTGTGCATTCTCGATGTCTAGTTGTCCTAGGGTTTCAGTCCTCCTCTTCGAGTGAGTGTCTTAATTATGGGTGATTGGCACCTCCTTAATCCTGACACTTTGCCTCCAAGATCTCCCTCATTCTCCAATTAGGAATAACGATAGGCTTAAGAGTCTTGTCGTACCTGAAACGGAGAGGCCGCCGCAGAGAAGCCATATCCTTGGGCCTGATGGTTGAGCGTGTGCTGCAAGTACATAGCTATCCTGAAAGAACTCCACAAGAAAGTCTTCCACGGACTCTTGGAGGCATCCCAGGGCAAAAGCTTGCCAGTGCACATCCAAGCCATAATCTGCACAAATACCCCTAACCAACCCTTGGAAGTCTTGGTATGGCAATAGACATGTGCTTCTGCACCTTGCAAATCTCTCTCAGCATGCTGGCACAGTTCCTCACTCGGGTCCTCCGAGCTTGATTCATTATATCTATGTTCTTGCCCTTTCCTATTCGTCTCGTTATGCCAGGATCGCTTGGTGAGGTACGACGAGTTGTGGACTTTGTCCTAGCCATGACAACTAAAACCACGAAAACACATCACAACCTATTATAAATGGCAACAATAAAAATATGATGACTAGCAAGTTGAGAAACTGACATAGAAGAACCGATACTTGAAAAAAAGACATGACCACAACAATGCGATGGTGGTCATTCTCTAACCAAGATTGGTCTATATATCACGTTGTTGTGGCCATTTACCGAAACATAAGATTTTGCATTCAAACATCTTCATTCAAACAAAACATACCTTCACACCTAGAACGACCACAACAATGCAATATGGGGTATACTTATTGGTAGGATGACCTAGCATCTTGTTGTGGTGGTAGTTCTGGGGGATGGAAAGGACTTCCCATCTTGCATTTCTCTTTGCTATAAAAATGACCACAACAATGCGATACAACACATACTTGCTGGTAGAATGCCCTCCCCTCACGTTATTGTGGTAGTTTTCATAGATATAAGGGCCCTCATCTCTAAAACTTTCTATCCCCAAAGCGACCACAACAGCATGATACACAGTATAATTGTCGGTGGGATGACCTCCCAATGTGTTGTTGTGGTCGTTTTGGTGGATACAATTTTTTTTTGAGCTACCTACATTAGACGAGCACCTATGCTAAGTTTGTATCTCAGAGAAACACGAAAACAAGACACGACCACAACAATGCGATGGTGGTCATCCTCTCACTAATATTTGTCTGTATCGCATTGTTGTGGTCATTCAAACGAAACATACCTTCATACCTTCATTCGTTCATTTATCAAAACATAAGATTTTTCATTCAAACGAAACATACCTTCACACCCAAAACGACCACAACAATGGGATATGGGGTATACTTGCTGGTAGGATGACCTAGTGTCGCGTTGTGGTGGTAGTTCTGGGGGGATGGAAAGGACTTCCCATCTTGCATTTCTCTTTGCTACAAAAACAACCACGACAATGTGATATGACACATACTTACTGGTAGAATGCCCTCCCCTCACGTTATTGTGGTAGTTTTTGTAGATAGAAGGGGCCTCACCTCTAAAACTTTATATCCACCAAAGCGACCACAACAGTGCGATACAGAGTATAATTACCAGTGAGATGACGTCCCAACACGTTGTTGTGGTTGTTTTGGTGGATACAATGTTTTTTCAGGTACCTACATTAAACGAGCACCTATTTAGAGGTTGTATCTCAGAGAAACATGAAAACGACATAGAAATCAGACGACGACCCCAATAGCAAATATCGACATAGAAATCCAAAAACTATGGAATCAGTCAAAAACCTAATGCACATCACTGTAGTACCTATGCCATGTCATGGAATCAGCCACGGAATAACGTAGTCATGAGGACGAAGACGATGACATAGAAGCAACAACATATTCATGAAGACAAAGGCAAAGATACAGACGAAGACAACGACAAAGACACAGAAGCAACAAAGGTCGGGAGACCCATAATGACGAACATGACAGCATGCACAATTAAATATAGCATTAATTGGCATTGAATGCACAACATGGAAAATGTTCGAGGATGTCAATCACATCATGCACTTTCCGTCAGTTTGGGTCACGTGGAAAAAGTATGTCTATGAGCCCTTTACCCAAGCCTACCCAATGTTCCCACTCTCATTCCATTTTTTGCCATTTCCTCATCACTTGTCCTTTGTTTGAGTCTGAGTCCTTCACTAGGCCTTCGTCAATCCCTAAATCCATCCATTATGGAGGTAACTCTTACCCTTTTTAGCCAAAAATAAAAAGAATAATTTCATACCACAAATGACCCAAGCCACCAAATATTCTGGGACCTTTTTTTTGTATTGTGTTATCCAATGCCTTGTTCATTATGTGATTGTTATTCTCTCTTTTTTCCTTTGCTTCACAACTTCACATTCATCAAGTTTGATAACAAACTTAAGCACTCCTCTAGTCTCTACCAAGGTCATTCCAAACAATTGGACCATTGCCTTTTGTAATATTTTCAAATCAAAGAAAATATTGTTGGTCTTATCATATCTTATTTCTTCGTCATTATTAAGGTAGGTGTCTTTGATTTGAAAAGGCTAACCAAGCCATGTTTTGATTTGCTCATTGAGCACCACATGTTCTCTCCTAACATGATATGGTTTTGGAAGAAGTGTAGCCCAAATTCTGTTTTCTTTGTATTTTGAGTGTATTAGCTTGAAAATCTCGGGATACCCCTTTCTCCCTATGCCAACATCATAAAGACATTTTTGTATATCAAGAGCTTGAAATACCTTACTTTTCTTTGTATACTGTTCTATGAATGTTCGTCGTACTTTCTTATACTTCTTCTCCTTGAGCATCTGGCCTACCATCTTTGAAGATAAAAACTTGGAATATTGTCTGGCTAGTAAATTCAATTCCATGTTTTCTTTATTTGGATATAGGAGACACTTGAAATGAATTCGTCTTGTTATAAATTTACAAGTTACATGCACTAAATGTTGTATCATGGAAATGTAGAAGTTTATTACCTTACAGCTTGTATTATTTTCTTGACTCCTCCACCACTTGGATTAAGTTGCTCTATGTTACTCAGATTCCTTTTTCTTTCTCTCATGCCAATGCTTGTTTCTTTTACATGTGCAACCTCTAATTTCTTGTCACTCTCCTATATTGTTTTAGATTGAGACTCTATTTTGCACAAGAGCTATGAACTTCTTTCTTGAAGAGAGATGTACACCTGTCGTCACAAATGACTATACTCCAACTGTGCTACAGAATTCAAGTCTTTTAGAACTCTATTCGATTGGCTTAGTGCATTGAAATAGCCAAGTAGTCCTTGGTGACTATCACCAACACACCTAATTGATGAGGCTGGATTTGAGAATGAGGGTGAGGTTAAAGGATTATTTGGATATATAGATCCATCACACCACAAGTCTATATGCTTTGAGCTTGAAGTTCTCATCTCTTCCTTCTCTCTTCGATTGATTAAAAGCTGTGGTTGATTTTGTTTCTTCAAAGGTGCATATTCTTCTTCAAGATCAATATGCATATGATATGGCTTCCTCTTCTTCTCTCCCATATCAATGTGATGCAACTAAGTCACAATGTAGCACAATGATGAGCTTGCAATAGCCCGAGTTCACGAGAAATGCACTTGAATGTCTAAAATGGGAGAGAAAAGTCACTAGAAGGAAAATCCTTTGCCAAAAAGGAAATAAACATGCTTAGAAAGTGCATTAATGAGAGCGTGTTTCCATCAATATTTATTATGCACCCATAGGATGGCGGTATATTCTCTTTGTTCTTCAGCATTTAAGGTCTAGACCACCATGTTGATTATCTCTCTCTACAAAAACAAAAAAAAGGGTAAAAAATCCTTCCTTTTTTCAAATTTTGGGCCACCAAAAATAGGGTGACGTAGATTATCTTACAGGGCTCCAAAATGAGTCCCGATTTCCCCTAATGTTAGCATGTAACCATCGCACTACATCGACTTTCAAGGGAATCTTTCCTGAGCAGTAGTAGATAATTATGCTACACAAAGAGAACAATTTAATCTAGCTTCTCACCAGCTCAGAAGACACTTTTAGACATGCCTTTTTACCTCTTGTTAATGGTTTCTGAGCCTGCACGATCATCCTCTCACCTACTCTCTCAGGCAAGGACTTCTTTACGGTCCCTTCCGTCATTGTCGTTTGCGCATGCCCTCTTCATCTTTGTAAGATTCCTCCCAAGCCCTGAATGATGTATAAGCTCTCACCTCAATCCCCTGTAATCGTTCCCTATTTCAGAATGCAAAAAAAAAATGTTTTCCCTTGTTTTGGCCTAGAGAGAGGAAATATTCTAGAGAGAGGTAATTCAAAATTGAGATATTTTTTGATATAAAGTTTCTCCTAATATCTAAGATGAACTCCCCTAAAAAATAAGTTCAAAATAAATTTTTCAATGTGCATTAATAATTAATTGAATATGTGTATTAAAGGCCTTAGCCTAAGGGTCCACATTTTCATGGATTAACACCCAAATAAGGTTCCAATGGGCCAATAGGATTAATCCAAGTGTTGGGATGACAAAAATGCAAAGAATAAAAGAAAATACCCCAAAAATAAGTAAATGCTCACATAAGATGAAGAGTTGACTGAGTACAAGGTTTATTAGTTAAAAATTAGGAATTATTAGTTAAAAATTGGGATATTTTGATAAAATGATGAATTTTTGACACCTCAGTAAAGGAGGGAGAGCCCCATCAAGTAGGCACCTTTTTTATCATCATTACTTAGCTTTTTTAATTTAAAAAAATTAGATATTTTTCTCTCCTCTCTCTTGATGCAAATTGGATTAAAAAGGGAGCCGAACTGATCCAAATCTTGTTCGAATTGGGTCAAACTGAAGCTCGAAGCCTCTAGAACCTAGTTGGACTTGGTTAGTGGCCTCCCTCAACTATAAATAGATCCTCATTTCTTTGTATTTTTATCTTTGAGTAATTACATGCTAGTATTATCTCCATTTTTAGTGTAATTTCTATTATCCCTCTATTTTGCCTCTTCTTTTGGGAGCTTTGGAGCTTCTCTATTCTCCATCCTCTCTTGGAGATTACCCTCCCCCTCTTGGTGGCCAAGGACTTTCTTGAGGGCTTCACTTCTATCCAAAGAATCAAGCCAAAATCAAGGGTAACCTCTTATTTAATGGGTTTTTCTATTCCTCTCACAATGATTTTCTTCTTCTCAACCCCTCTAAAGCTTTCAATGGAATGGTTTTCTTCTTCTCAACCCCTCTAAAGCTTAAGAAGCTTTCAATGGAATGGTTTTCTCTTGAAATCAAGTTTTCCAATGATTCATAATGTTTAATCAGATTAATGCTAGTCTTTATGCTTAATTATAATGTTTCCGTTAAGAAAATCTCTATTTTGGAAAGATTAATTATCTTTATGATTAGATCATTGTTAGAAGGATGATTCTCAATGATAATCTCTTTAATTTAATCAAAACTCTAGGCTTGATAAGCTAGAGAAAGAGATTAGATATTTTCATGATTTTTAATCTAGTAAAAATGATGGTTAATTCTTTTAAGCTTCATTATGAGTAAGAAAAATTTTATTAACTCATTATAAATTGAAACAAGGTTATGCTAACATTTGTAGTTCTAAATGAGGACTGGTTATTTTAGAATAATCAAGATATTTATTCATAATTATGCTTATAATTATGTTATGTATGCATAATTTAATTTTAATCTAAAAGAAGTGTTCCTATCATATTTCCATTACAAGTATTCATTTTAAAATTAAAAATAGAATATTCTCATTAATTGTAACAAAGCTATGGTAAAATTTTCTAGAAAAAAGATAAATCTTATTTTTATGCATAATTTTAATAAAGCAAAAAGAGGAATTCCTATCATATTCTAGGTATAGATATTTTATGCTAAAAGAATGATTTTTATCATATTTATGAAAAATACTTTTATAGTATTTATGCATATTTATTTAATTAGAGAAAAGAGAAAATTTTGATATATTTATTTTCATGCATAAAAATTTAGATGCAAAAACAGAAATTTTTGTGATATTCGAGATTCAAACATTTAAAGGTTAAAAGAGGAATTTTGGTATATTCCAAGATATGGATATTTTTATTTATTTAAAAGAAGAATTTTCATTGTATTTTAAGTAGAAAAATGCATAAATTAATTTTGATGTTAAAAGAGAAGTTTTCACCTTGGCTCTTGCAAGGCTGAAGATAGTTGAAACAGCCAGAGTGGCCTGGAGAAACCATTGCAAGACAAACCATCTGGATCGGAATACCCAGACATGGAATGATCTCAAGACTTACCTAAGGAAGAGATTCTATGCTCTCAACTTTTTCAAAACCAAGATGAATGAATTGGAGTTAACCCAGGGGAGCATAACTACTGAAGAGTATCACCAAGCATTCGCTCTCCTCCTCAAATACTTGCCACCGTTAGATGATGAACAGCTGATGGCTAGGTTCATTCGGGGAATGAACGAACCTTTGGATACCCTAGTAAAGAATGCCAAACCAGTTTCAATCGCTGAAGCAGTAAGGATGGCGAAGGACTTCGCCAAGGCCTTTATTGTTAAGGTCCTGCCCAAGCCAGCTCCCTTGACCTTCAAAAAGTTTCAAACAACGGGAAGTTCTTCCAACCTTTCACCTCCAAAGAGACACCAAGCTCCCAATCAGAACGAGGAGACCGGAAGCTTTCAGAAATGAAGGAAGACCTTTTCCTCAAAGCTCTTTTTCAGGAACTCCAACTCTTTCTAGAATGCAGACTCCAGAGGAAAGAGCTCAAGGATTGCCCAACTCCTTCTATGGGCCAAGGAAGCCAAGGTCCCAGAGTTCAGAGACCGACTCCTTCGTATCAGTCCAATTAGGATCTCCCTCGCCAAAATCAGGGCAACCCCAGAAGAGTGCCAGCTCAGCCCTGTAGCATTAATACAATGTAGTCTCAGAACTCCCTCCTAGAATTGGGGAAACCAAAGAGAGAGAGTTCCATCTCAGATTGCAGCAGCTAGAACCATCACAATAGTTGAGAAAGTGGAGGAAGAAAAAGGAAAGATCTATGGCGCCATTGAGCATCAGGGGCAGAATAATCAATTCTCAATCCTCCAAACTCCAACAGAGTACAAGGGTAAGAAATTCAAGCTTTTGATTGATTCAAGCAGTACACATTCTTTTATTTCCCTAAGGATGTCTACCTAAGTTAGTCCTAAATCAAAAATCAAGAAAACCTATGCAAGTGGAATTGGCCAGTGGAAAGATTCTTTTCACACACCTTGAGATAACCGTATTCAGTTTAATCTAGATGGGAACGTAACATATTGCCAGTTCAGAGTCCTACCCTTGGGAATCTATGATGGAATCCTTGGAATGGATTGGCTCCATAAGAATCAGGCGGCTGACATTCACTATCACAATGGAGCCATCTCTTTCCTTGACCTTCAAGGGAATAAAGTTCAAGGAACTGGAATTTCTGGATCCCCAGTGTTGCAATTAGTCAAAGCTTCTAAATTGTTAAAGGGACTCAGAAGGAGGCAAGCTGTTTATGTCATTAAGATGAATCTAGTAGATAGAAAATTCAAGGCTAAGGAACCAGAGTTGTTAAGTGAGTATGCTGATGTGTTCTCCCAGAAGAGCTGACTGATGCCTCTGACTCGTGAAGTAGATCATGAGATAGAGTTAACCCCCGGAGCTCAGCTAGTAGCCCAGCGTGCATACAAAATGCTAGTTCCAGAAGCCATAGAACTTAAGGAGCAGTTAAGACAACTGCTCCTAGAGAGCAAGGATTCGTCAGAAGAAGAAAGATGGAACAAAAGAAGAAAGATGGAACGTTAATACTCTGTATTGATTACAAAGGATTGAATCATTTCACAATTAAAAATAAGCATGAACTTCTGGATTGGTTAAGTGAAACTTAAATGTTCACAAAGATAGATCTCAAATTCGGGTTTTACTAGATCAGAATCAAGGAACAAGATATCCCAAAGACAGCTTTCAATACTTGCTATGGGCATTATGAATGCACAGTCATGCCATTTGGATTGACTAATCCAAGCAGTCGTAGAGATTGGCCGGAGCCTAAGATGGTGAAAGAAGTCAGAGGATTCTTAGGATTAATCGGGTAGTATCGAATCTTTATACCCATATATGCTCAGATAGCATCCCCTTTAACTAACCTTCTCAAGAAGAGTACCCTATATTCAGTGGACTGCTATGTGTCAGAGTGCCTTTGATAAGCTAAAGACATCTTTAGTAACCAACCCTGTCCTTAAGTTGCCATATTTTTCCAAACCTTTTGAGGTAGTTACAGATGCGAGTGTTTTTGCCTTAGGCAGTGCTCTTATGCAGGAAGGTCATGCAATACCCTTTGAATTAAGAAAGCTCATAACACATGAGAAAAATTATGATGTCTATGACTTGGAATTACTCTTAGTAGTTTATGCTATGAAGTTGTGGAGACATTATCTCTTGGGACAGAGATTCACCTTGATGACATATCATCAAAGTCTGAAGTGGATCTTCACCCAAAGGGATCTCAACATGCGCCAAAGAAGGTGGATGCAGACCCTGCAGGAATTCAATTTTGAGATTAAATACGAGCCAGGGAAAGAAAATGTGGTAGTCGATGCGCTCATCAATAGGAAGGCCTCCTTGCTCTTGCAACCAATAACATTGAACACTATATTGGGGAATATGGGAATTTCTTACAAGTTTGGGACACATGGTCAAAAATTTAATTTTGCCATAACTTGAACACCAATACTCCAAATTGAGCACACTATAGCTCACTAGATCCCATTTTTCAAGCGCTTTCCAATGATAGGTCACATGATAGGATTTTGAGAAACTTATAGACATGTTCAACCGGTTCTACTTTTTTAGTATTCAAAAATGGGAATTGGAAGATTCCCAAATTCAGTAATATGGGTGTCAAATCCATTGATCAATGAAGTAAGGGAGAAAATCATGTAGGACAAATTCTTTGCCCCTATTGCTACCCTACTAATGCAAGAAAGAAAGACTCCTCAGGAAATGAGTCAATTTCTTGGGTACAAATTGGATGAAGGATGCATGTATTATAATAATCGGCTATGCATTCCCAAGGATGAGGGAATAAAGGGAAAGATTATGAGAGAAGCCCATGATATCCTGATAGTTGGACATCTAGGGTTCATAAAAACCTACATGTCTGTGAAGAAAAGCTTCTTCTATCTAGGACTCAAAAAGGATGTACTTGATCATGTGCGGCAATGCTTAATGTGTCACAGAGTCAAGGCAGAGAGAGTCAAGATGCTAGGAAAGCTACATCCCCTAGACATTCCCAAGGATGAGGGAATAAAGGGAAAGATTATGAGAGAAGCCCATGATATCCTGATAGTTGGACATCCAGGGTTCATAAAAACCTACATGTCTGTGAAGAAAAACTTCTTCTATCTAGGACTCAAAAAGGATGTACTTGATCATGTGCGGCAATGCTTAATGTGTCACAGAGTCAAGGCAGAGAGAGTCAAGATGCTAGGAAAGCTACATCCCCTAGACATTCCATAGATGAAGTGGGAATGTATCAGTATGGATTTGGTCACTGGACTACCTTCAGTGCAATCAAGTTACAAGTCCATTTTTTGTGGTAGTTGACAAACTAACCAAGGTTGCCCATCTAATTCCAGTAGAAAAAACCTACACTATAGTAGATGTTGCCAGAGTTTTCCTCACATTGAGATTCTGGACTGCATTCTTCGAAGCAGTGGGAACTTTCTTAAATCTTAGTACAACCTATCACCCCGAGAAAGATGGTCAGACTAAAAGAGTGAATCAGGTAAAAGAAGATATCCTTCGATCATGCTGAGGCAGAGAACCCAAGAAGTGGTTAAGCTATTTGCACCTGGTTGAGTTTGCTTACAATGCTTCTTATCACAGAAGTATCGGGATGAGCCCTTTCAAAGCTCTCTGTACGGAAAAGATTGCCTTACACCATTAACTTGGTCCGACCCATTGATTAGGTTCGAGATGTTCAGACAAATGCTTGATGATATGGACCACCAGCAAATGCAATCAATCCGTAAAGATATTAAGGCTACCCAAGATAGACAAAAGCAGTATGCTAATAAAAAGAGATTAGAGAGAGTGTTTGAAGAATCAGATATGGTCTTCATTCGAGTACGATCCAAAAGAAGTTCTTTATCTTTAGGGAAGTACAAGAAGCTCTCCTAGATACTATGGACCATATGCTGTTATAAAGAAAGTAGGAGATTTATCTTATGAACTTCTTCTACCTTCCCATCTCAAGGTACATAATGTATTCCATGTCAGTTTACTTAAGAAGTATGTACCTAGCCCGAGTCACGTGCTTGATGATGATGAACAATTGGTTTCTCCAACTCAAGGTTAGATGTCGTGAAGAAATCCTTAACGTTTGGGAGAAGGTTCTTACTAGGAGCACACAGAATTTCTGGTCAAGTGGAAGTTCTTCCCTTTAGAGGACGCCACTTGGGAGAAAGAAGAAGAGTTGGTAAAGGATTAGCCCCACTTTGCAAGATGAGGACATCTCGCATTTTTCAAGTGGGAGAGGATGTAAGATTCCTCCTCAGCCCTGAATGATGTATAAGCTCTCACCTCAATCCCTTGTAATCATCCCCTATTTTAGAATGTAGGAAATTATTATTTTCCCTTGTTTTCGCCTAGAGAGAGGTAATTCCAAATTGAGATATTTTTTATATAAAGTTTCTCCTAATATCTAAGATGAATTCCCTTGAAACAGAAGTTCAAAATAAAATTTCCAATGTGTATTAGGAATTAATTGAATATGTGTATTAAAGGCCTAAGCCTAAGTGTCCACGTTTTTAGAAGTTTTTGGATTAAGGCCCAAATAAGGTTTCAATGGGCCAATAGGATTAATCCAAGTGTTGGAATGACAAAAACGCAAAGAATAAAAAAAAACCCCAAAAATGAGTAAATGCTCACATAAGATGAAGAGTTGACTGAGTACAAGGTTTATTAGTTAAAACTTAAGGTTTATTAGTTAAAAATTGAGATATTTTGGTAAAATGATGAATTTTCAACACCTCAATAAGGAGGGAGAGCCCCGTCAAGTAGGCACCTTTTTTATCATCATTACTTAGCTTTTTTAATTCAAAAAAATGAGATATTTTTATCTCTCCTCTCTCTTGATGCAAACTGGATCAAAAAGGGAGCCAAACTGAGCCACAAACTTATCCAAATCTGGGTCAAACTAAAGCTGGAAGCCTCTAGAATCTAGTTGGACTTGGTTAGTGGCCTTCCTCACCTATAAATAGACCCTCATTCTTTTGTATTTTTATCTTTGAGTAATTACATCTAGTATTATCTTCATTTTTAATGTAATTTCTATTATCCCTCTATTTTGCCTCTTCTTTTGGGAGCTTTGGAGCTTCTCTATTCTCCATATTCTCTTGGAGATTACCCTCCCCCTCTTGGTGGCCAAGGACTTGCTTGAGGGCTTCACTTCTATCCAAAGAATCAAGCCAAAATCAAGGGTAAGCTCTAATTTAATGGCTTTTTTTATTCCTTTCAATGATTTTCTTCTTCTCAACCCCTTTAAAGCTTGAGAAGAAGAATCAAGCCAAATTCAAGGGTAAGCTCTAATTTAATGGCTTTTTTTATTCCTTTCAATGATTTTCTTCTTCTCAACCCCTTTCAATGGAATGGTTTTCTCTTGAAATCAAGTTTTCCAATGATTTATAATGTTTAATTAGATTAATGCTAGTCTTTATAATTAATTATAATATTTCCTTTAAGAAAATATCTCTTTTGGAAAGATTAATTATCTTTATGATTAGATCCTTGTTAGAAGGATGATTCTCAATGATAATCTCTTTAATTTAATCAAAACTCTAGGCTTGATAAGCTAGAGAAAGAGATTAAATATTTTCATAATTTTTAATCTAGTAAAAATGATGGTTAATTCTTTTAAGCTTGATTATGAGTAAGAAAAATCATATTAACTCATTCTAAAATGAAAGAGGGTTATGCTAACATTTTTAGAAATGAGAAATGGTTATTTTAGAGTAATCAAGATATTTATTCATAATTATGTTATGTTTACATAATTTAATTTTAGTCTAAAAGAAGAGTTCCTATCATATTTCCATTACAAGTATTCATTTTAAAATAGAAAATTGAACATTCTCAGTAATTGCAGTGAAGCTATGGTAAAATTTTCTAGAAAAAAGATAAATCTTATTTTTATGCATAATTTTAATAAAGCAAAAAGAGGAATTCCTATCATATTCTAGGTATAGATATTTTATGCTAAATCAATGATTTTTATTATTTTTATGAAAAATACTTTTATAGTATTTATGAATATTTTTTTAATTAGAGAAAATTATAAGTTTTGATATATTTATTTTCATGCATAAAAATTTAGATGCAAAAAGAGGTATTCCCATGATATTCGAGATTCAAACATTTAAATGTTAAAAGAGGAATTTTTTGCATATTCCAAGATATGGATATTTTTATTTATTTAAAAGAAGAATTTTCATTGTATTTTAAGTTAAAAAAATGCATAAATTAATTTTGATGTTAAAAGAGAAGTTTTTGCCATAATTTCATGTAGGAAATTTTGGTATATTAAGGTTGAGGATCAAACTGATGAAAAGAATATTTTAGATATTTCTATGCGGATAAATCAATAAAATAATACATACTCACAATTGGATTATTGAAAGAAGAGTTATTTTCGTGTTATTCTCGAATATAACTATTTTTTTAATTCTATTGTGGCTAAGAAGGAATGAATTTTCATAAAGTTGGAATTTTCCCTAAGTCACCGGTTAATTGTCAGTTAATTAGAAGAAAAATCCTTAGGAATGAAAGTTCGGATTAAACCGAGTAATTTATGGTTAGACCACGACAATGAGTATGGCGGGCTAGTAAGATACTTGCCCATCTCTCGAATCTGAATCAAGCAAAACCTCGTGACCAATTCCAAATCTTTGATACGAAGAATAGACTACCGGTTGAATTAGAGAAGTTTTCCTTAGACCGAATTCATCGAGAAATGAGTTGGAACTTCATTGAATTTGATGGGTAAATTATCCTCATATGAGATTCATGATTTTCATTAAGAACGTCTAGTTTGTGAGAAAAAGGGTTTTGTGGAATCAAACTCAACGAGAAATTCTTACTTGCATAGAAACTTTGTTTTTGAAAAGGATTGTTTTACGCCAGAATGCTAGAGGAAGTATTTGGTGTATGATTTAACTAAGGAGATATTCATTTGCAACAACTGGTGGTGGGGAGTCGTCAAAGGACGTCACTCGTGACAAAGCTTGCCGAGTCTTGACCAGCCTTGGTATGGTTAAAATGGTGTACTTGTGGTGGTATGATGGGCGAGGACCGACGAAGTGGCCCCTGAGTGAAGTGCTAGGACACCTAAGTAGGATCCTAGAGGATTCTGACCAGGTGATGCACAGGCTCGCGGTTGCTAGGACACCCATGCGTATATCAAGGAAGATATGGATGGGCTAGAAAGGAATTATTTATGTGAACTGGAATTTTATATTGGATTTAGTTGGTTGACTAGCTGGTCTTCAACGGAGGGTCCAGATGATATTTTTGTAAAATAATAGACTGGATATTTTGGAGGATTATGATCAGTAATACTATGGTTTCATTAAAAGATTGCTTTAAAGATAGCCAAATCTGTGAAAAAGGCAATTTCATATTGGGTATGTAAGTGGTGTGACTACCTTGAATTTTACTTGAAGCGCCAGCTAGGGGGCTTGGGAACTCTTTTCCTTGGTACCCGGGACAAAATAGAACCAAATTTTTATATAAAGGGATCCCACCTAACCCATGGGTCGGTTCAGCTGGATCGGACTCCTGCGATACAGTCAGATACGTCAAGTTACGCTAGTGAGAATAAGTCCCTAGAAGATTCTTGTTATGTGGGAAAGAATCAGTTGTGTCTCGCTTAAGGAGAAAAAAAGCGGTGATTTCTATGAACCAAGTGCAAGTCTCTTCCTTGATTTGGCCATGCGACCTATGGGTTCGGTCGGATTAGATCAGATAGTTAACGCCTTGACCCGTTAGATTATTTTCCTGGTAGAATCGTTCGTGCCTTCCAAGCGAGGGAAGTTTTTTCGGGCTTGGTTTCGGAGGAACCGCTGGGCTAGTCTCTTGTCCAGATATTCGTGGGCGAGACCCCAAGTGGGAAGCCCTACCTTGCGCGAGAGGGTGATGCTGCTTCCGCCGCCAGTGCCCCGGAAGGGGCATCACGGAGAGGGCGGGGGTCTCACAATCTTAGCAACCCCAACATCCCCCCAATCCTCCCAGCCATTACCATTTTCATTTGATCAATTCTCCTGGAGACCCTCCATGCATGCGCCTCGTCACTATATCACTAGGTATACGAGGACATGCACGAACACATGGTGAGGTATCCCCCACTCCCCCACGATCGCCGCCACCTAAAGCTCATGTTAACTCACGTAATCAATAAAAGGTATGCACACCTAAGGCTCCCAACGTTTCGGGTAGAGGAATATTTTGGTGTGTAAAAGGGGGATGGGGAGGTTTAATGATAATGAAAGAAGGGATGGGGTGTCGGTTAATGAGGGAGAAGGGATGGATCATGGGGGCTAGACCGTGGGTTAATGTGTGTGTGAGAAGGGATGAGGGGTGTTTTATGGTAATGTAAGAGAAGGGGGCAATGTGGGTGTGAGAAGGGATGAGGGGTGTTTATGGTAATGCAAGAGAGGGGGGCAGGAGTGGTAGGTAAGCATGTATGATATGAGAGAAAACGGGGAAAGGACGATCATTAATACCTTTGGGGGTCATTTTGAATGTTAGAACTTACGGGGAAAGAGGATATTTTTAATTAACAAAAATAAAAAAAGGGGAAAGGATGATCATTAATACCTTGGGGAGCTTGAATGTTAGGGGAAAAGGGTATATTTTTAATTAACAAAAATTAAAAAGTAGAACTCTACACGTTCGCCTTCCTCCCCCGACAACCTTTCCACCATCGATTGTCACCGCCATGAGAGCTCCGCCCACGACCGCCTTCTTCGCCACCGCGCTCCACCATGATAGGTAGCTACCACCCCACTTTCTTGTTGTGCCTCCTCACGATAGGCCGTGCTACCTTTGCTTAGCTCAGACGACCACATTGCTTGTGATGCTCCTACACAACCTGTGTGAGGCCTTCTGTGCTAGGGTTTTTGAGCTTATCTGTGCTAGGGTTTTTGTGCGGCCTTCTGTGCTAGGGTTTTTGAGCTTATCGTGTGCCATAGCCAGGAGTATCTCTTCGTCACTGCAGTGCGTCTCCACCACGACGACGGTTGCCTTCCTGCTCTCGTTGCGCAGTTGAGCCACGTTAGCTTGCTGCTTACATTGGAGCCGGCCATCTCCCTTGCTACTGAGCTGACAACCACCTATCCACCCTTTTTGTCTTTTCTTAGCGCTATTGAGTTATGATAACGGCTGCCTCCTACTTCTGTTGGTGCAGCTGAGCCATGCTTATCTTCGGTTGTAGAGCGATACAAAAGCTCGTTTCCTCTCCTTGCTGCTTTGCTGGACTGCCTCCTCCACGCTGACCGCCATAGCTCGTCGATAGCTCTTCTACCTTGCCCCATCCGCCACCTCTCCGTGCTTCGCTATACATTGTGGGAGAATGCACATGTGATCATGTTGGTCACCATTCTATGCAATCTGGAATGATCTCTCCAACTTGTTCATGCCTACCATCCTACCACTCCAATGAACTACTGGAGGCCATAGGAATAACGGCAAGAGGAATATCTTCAACAACATCCCCTAAAACAACCTTTTCCTCCATAGGATGAAGGTGAGGATCAAGTTGAGATTGTTAGGCTCAACATGTGTAGCTTTCTATTTCCCTCCTTTCCTTCTCTTCCTATAGAAGATACCTTCCTTTATTGTTTTTGCACATTCATTAGTTATATACATCAACGAATCCATAGGGATACATGAACCAACAAGAGTATTATCTTATTTGCCGGGGCCATTTTGTATAAAGTATGAAGGAACACTAGGTGAGAAGAAACACTGCAAGAGACAAATTTAATAGCTTAGAGGAACTAAATTTAATCCATTTTGCATGAAAAACACAATCTAGTTTGCATTGCAAATATTCAAAAGTAATTTCTTACATATTATGGTATATTTCAAATCAATTGTGAGGATGGCCCTACCATGCTCGTTATCAATATTGGAGCCAGTACTTGAACAAAACATATTTTTCAACAATCAAAATAAGGACAAACTCTTAAATCTATTCGGTTTTGTTCCTTATTTTTCAACAATCAAAATAAGGACAAACTCTTAAATCTATTCGATTTTGTTCCAGGAAATCTCTATCCGATTTTGTTTCCGAAATCTCTACTATATGCCAGTTTATAACTAAATTATATAAAAAAATCATTTGTTAAAATAAGGCCTACTTAAAATCTCAGCCAGTTTTTTTTAGCTTTTCTTAATTCTAGCCTGTACAAATACACTAGAATGCCATTTTTCGAGCATTGACATTAGGAGGCTGCACAACCAAATGAAAGACACGAGAAGCATTAATAAGACAAGAGTGCTAACCAGTGCTAGAAAAAACTGTCCTTTATGTTGGAGCTATATATAGCTAGCCCTAACTCACTCTAGGTCGTGCCTATATATATGTGACTTGTGACTAATATGATTCATTCTTGTGGAGCGTATGATTCATTCAACATGGTATCAGAGTGATTCTAATCATAAGGGAAGCATCTACATCTTCTTGTCCAATTTATGATTATGATTTCATGTCTTACAAGATTGATCTTTGGTAACAGTTTTGTGTAGGGTTGATTGGTTCTTTGATTATATGTTGCCTACATGATTTTATAGCTCGACTTGTTGTAATTAGAATTGTTTCTTAATCGTGTTCTTAAAACCAAAACCTATGGTGCTGGTGCATAGATGGTACAGTGCTGGTGAACCCTATCAAAAAAATGGTTTGTCAATCGGAGTTTTGAGTCAAAAGTTAGGACAGTTCAGGCAAACTGCATCTAAAACAGTAAAACAAGTTCTTTGTGAGAGCAAATAGGTAGTTGTCTCTGAGTCGTAAGCACGATTTGATTGTGAAAGCTTTTCGTGAAAGCTTTAGATGGATGCTTGCTGTATAAGCTACAATTAGATAAAAAACTTGCCGTGCAAGTTGCGCCATAACACGATGCTTTTTCTTAACGTGGTGCTTTTTATTATTATTATTTTATCTTTTATGGACCTCTAAGTTTTCTTACGTGCATGAGACACGGGTCTCCACTTTTAGAGCTCTAATTTTGGTTCACGTTCTATTCTTTACACACGATCATTTTATGCTCGTTGTCTGGTGCATGCCTATTTTTGGCTACATTTCTCATATCTCGTACATGGTCTACAAGTTCTACGATCTTATCTTGTATGTGTTCTCACAACCCGACATGGCAAACACCATACTTGTTAACGGATTTCCTTCTGGGCAGCGTTCTGTTCCTCTTTTCCAAGGCCAAGGATTTTGTGGTTGGAAATACAAGATGCTATTAATTTTGGAAGGAGACGAATTGGCAGATATTGTTCTTGATATTCTTGCATGCCCTCCTTAACCTATTGATCCACTTCAGAATAATTTAATTATTACCGAAGGTCCTATTTTTGAACAATGGAAAATTGATCATGCACACTGGATTCGTCGTGATAAGACTGCTCATCGGTATATACTTTCTGCCCTTAACGATTCACTCATGCACACTGGATTCATCGTGATAAGGCTGCTCATCGGTATATACTTTCTGCCCTTAACGATTCACTCATGCTAGATGTTTATCTGTTATCCACGTCATATGCTATATGGGACTATCTTATCATCACTATGTTTGAGAAGAAAACTATTTATAGAGATTCTGTATCTCCGTAATCTTTTGGGCAAGCTTCAATTCCATGTCTAGTCACATTAAATCATTCAAAGGTATTATGAATCAACTTTCTGCTTCTGTAGGGGATCCTATTCCTCCAACTCAATTGGTTACACACCTTCTTGATACGGTGAAGGATCCTTTGTATGATAATATTATCACTATATTATCTAAGAAGGATGGAACTGACTTTGAGCATACATGTATTTCTTTGATTAAATATTCTCAACGTCATGATCGTCAGACGTCGGTAACTCATGAAACGGTCATGATTGCCCAAGAGTATGTTAGAAACATGGTGAGCTAGACTAAAGTTGGAAATTGAAGTGAGAGAAGGCAAAGACACACTGAGATACTTCCATTGATGTGACCCCTTGAATATATAGGGGGCAAGTACAAGATCTGAGCATGAGTGCATATGGGATAAATCCCTGAGTGCCACATGGCATACACTGAGATGACCAAGACTAAAAGTACTCCTAGCATTTAGTAAAAGTACTCCTAGTGTGAGCACTTAGTTCCAACACCCTCCTTAAGTGATACTAGGAGGACATGACTAACAAGATGACAGATGACAAAGATAGATAATAAGGCAAGATGAAGAGACTGATGGACTGATGACTGGACAGACAGACAAGCCAAGATAAAATGACTAAGACTAAAAGACAGAAACATAAGACAAGATCCTAAGACACCCCTCCTCAAGTGATATCCTCATATGGGTCCACAAGGGTAGGGACAAAAATGGATCATAGACTTAGACATAGACAATCAGCTAGTAGATGAGGTCTCACAAACAGAGACTGTCAGATAGACATTAGAGAGTCTGGCAACTAGATGAAAGATGGGGACATAGACAAAATGCCAAAGACATGTGGGTAACTAATCCACAAAAGATAGGCATACAGACAAGAGAATGACTGATTGTTGACAGACTGAGAGATGGACCTCGAAGATGGGCTCAAAGACAGATAGATCCACATGGCCTACATCATCGGTGATGACCAGAGGTGGTTTTCAAAGATAGAGAGAGGACCATAAGATATGTGGTTGTTACAGTAATGACTTGCTCAATATCTGAGCCATCTCCAGCACTATCTCTTGAAACCTTCTTTTTATAAGATGATACTTGACTTTCATTTGCCAAGTATGAAAATTTTGCCCATTGAACTTATCAATGGATAGGAATGACTGAGTAGATGTAGCAGCCATTGGGAAGGTCTTACCACTCGTGAGATGTGGCAGTGTCTAATCCCGTACAAAGATAGAGTGTAGACTGAAGAAGATAGATGAGAGGTTAACTTAGCATAAAAAGAGAGCATATGAATGACTGAGATAAAATGAAAGCATCATTCCTCCACTTTTGAAAACGCAGGTCTGCTGGACAGCATTTGGGGCCACTTCATCTTGCGGCAGCCTTCCAAATGGTATGTCTAGCTAACCCGCAAGACTAATCGGCAAAATAGAATCATAGTAAAGATTGAAGAGTTCTTTTACAGACCGGTTTGTAGAAGAACATTTCTTGTAGAGATCAATGTTCTCGCCCTCTTCGTTCTGCATCTCGAATCCATGTCAAAATCTCCGGCTCCTTCTCCACACGATGGTGTTGCTTTGGGGGCTATGAGCTTGAGGCCGGGAGATCAAGAAGCACATAGGGTTTCAATTAGATGGCTTTCTGCAGAAAATATATGAATGCGGACACAGAATAGCAGAGATTAGGGTTTCTGCAAAAGAGAAAAAAAGGTTGTCATGGTCTTGAACCACAAATCGGATAAAGACCAGTGTAAAAGTGCCTGTGACCACGGCAAGGAATATCTTAGCCTTGGGCGACTGTCGCTTGAACCAAAGAAAGTTGGCTCGTGGAAGCCACTCTGCCGCTTATTCAGGCTCGCGAGTCATAAGACGAAGGCGCTGCTGACGGATATGACGTAAGACGAAGGTGCTGCTGACTGATATGACGGGTTGCAGAAGTAAAATGCTGGCATGCTACTTGAGAGCTACGCAAAAGGGATGGAAGATGAGCTAGGACTGAAAGGGAAGCTAGGTGGAGACCTGCTCTGATACCATGTTAGAAACATGGTGAGGTAGACTAAAGTTGGAAACTGAAGTGAGAGAAGCCAAAGACACACTGAGATACTTCCATTGATGTGACCCCTTGAATATATAGGGGGAAAGTACAAGAGCTGAGCATGAGTGCATATGGGATAAATCCCTGAGTGCCACATGGCATACACTTAGATGACCAAGACTAAAAGTACTCCTAGTGAGCATTTAGTAAAAGTACTCCTAGTGAGCACTTAGTTCCAACAGAGTACACAGAATCAGAGACAGCCTTTGCTGTTCGGAGATGTCCATTTCAGCAACGCCCTTCTTCCTCCTCCCAATTTACATCTCGTGGCTTCCAAAGAGGAGGTAATTATTCTCGTTTGAGATTTCCTCAAAAGCGTTGTTCTTATTGTGACAAAACTGGTCACTTGGTATCTAAATGTTGGGCGCGAGAGTACGATGAAGAACAAGGTATTACAAATAAGTAACCTCATTTTTCAAGGGATTCTTCCTCTTCTGCAACCTGTGAATATGAAGAACACGGTATTACAAAAAAGTAACCTCATTTATCAAGGGATTCTTCCTCTTCTGCAACCTGTGAATATTGTGGGAGCACAAGGCATTCATCCAGTCGATGCTTCAAGAGGCGTTATGATGAAGCTCAAAATCAAGCTTATGCTACTCAACAAAATCCTCATGATGAAGACAATGTTCATCAAGAGGCTAATTTGGTTCATTATAATGTCTCTCCAGAAAAGGTACTGTATGTTCGTGATGGTTCTCTCTTTATTGTTGATTCTAGTGCTACTGGCAACATGACATATCAATTGCAATGGTTACACAACTATCATCCAATTCCTATCAAGAAAGTGGTTTATCTTGCTGATAATACAACTTGCCAACAAGTAATGGGTATTGGTGACTTATATTTGGGAACTTCTTCCTCAACCAAAATACTACGGGGAGTTTTATATGTTCGTGATTTACAAAGAAACTTACTTTCTGTTACGTGGCTTGTGAATCTTGGTCTATTTTTTGGATTTAATAATACAAAGTGTCGCATCGAAAAGGATGGCACCACTATTGCGGTTGCTCCTTAACGACATGGTAATCTCTTTGAACTTTCATTGAATGAGGATGTTGCAAATGTTGTTACAGCTTTAGGAGATCTGGATTGTAAGCTATGGCATCATCGGTTTGCTCACTTCAATTTCTCAAAGCTTCTTGATATTCATCGACATGATCTTGTGAGAGGTATGGACCTCAAATCTCACCTGCATATGGGGATATGTGAATATTATGCTCTAGGCAAACATCATTGTAAGCCATTTCCAATGTCTAATAATATTTATTCAAAGAATCTTTCGGATCTCATTCATACTGATATTTCTGGACCCTTTCCTCCATCCAAGTCTTGCTACTACCGTTACTTCATTACTTTTATTGATGACTATTCACAGTATACAAATGTCTTTTTGCTACGACATAAATCAAAAGCATTGGACACATTTAAGAGGTACCAAATATCTATGGAGAGTCACACTGGTCGAAGAGTCAAAATTCTTCGAAATAATAATGGTGGTGAATATATTTCCAACTTATTTCATGATCATTGCATCAACCACGGCATCCACCGTGAGTATAGCATTCCATATTCTCTCCAACAGAATGGAGTTGCAGAGTGAAAGAGTCGTACAATTTTGAATGCAATCAGATGCATGCTTATTCATTCTGGATTATCTCGCTCTTTTTGGGCAGAAGCAGTATTGACAACCATTTTTGTTCAAAATCATCTTCCAACTATAGTGCACCTTCTAGTAAGATTCCAATCACAGCTTGGACAGGCCAAACTCCTTCTGTTGCACATTTCAAAGTCTTTGTGCTTATATTCATTTCCCAAAAGAGACACGACACAAGCTAGAACCTTCAGGTTTAAAGGTTATTTTTATTGGTTATTCTGACAACTCAAAGGGTTACAAGTTTTACGATCCAAGTTCTCAAAAGGAAATTGTTAGTTGAGATGCTATATTCAATGAGCAATTGATGAGAGGTTTGTGGCCCACAGATGATGCTGATGATACAAAAACATTACTCACTTCTTTTCCTTTTCTACTTTTGGACAATAATTTGCGTGATGACAACACTCTTTTGATGGATATTGGAGACAAGTCTATTGATGTTCATCCTACGGTTTCAAAGGAGACTGCTACAGATCTTGACATCTATGTTGATCTTCCTATTGACACGGTGCAAATCATGTACATGATGATATTGAAACCTGTAATCATGCATTGGTTGTCTGTGAGAAGATCCTTCAACTTATGCAGAAGCTATGTCCTCTCCACAAAAGAAACAATGGAAGGAAGCCATGGAAGCTGAATATGAGTCTTTGATCTCAAAAGGTACATGGGTTCTACCAATCTACCTTCTGATCGTACTTCTATCAAATGTAAGTGGGTTTATAAGACTAAAACAAAGACAGATGGATCCTTTGATAAATTCAAAGCTCGTTGCAAAGGGATACTCACAAATTGCAGGGAGGATTGACTATCATGACACTTTTTCACCCGTAGTTCGTAGTACAAGCATTCGAGTACTACTCGCTTTTGCAACTCAGTTTGATTTGGAAATACATCAAATGGATGTTAAGAAGGCTTTTCTTAATGGAGACTTAAAGGAGGAAATATATTTGGAGCAACCTGAAGGATTTACGATTCTCGAAAAGGAACATCTTGTACGCCAACTCCACTATGCTTTGTATGGACTAAAACAAGCTTCACGATCATGGTACATCAAGATTGATCAATTTCTCACATCTCAGGGGTTTGTTTCTTGCTTCTCTAATCCAAATCTTTATATCGAGAACAATGTGGATAACCATTTTGTTATATTGGCCCTTTATGGTAATGATGACACTATACTTGTATCTAATAATCTATCTTTCATGCAACAAGTAAAAAAGGTTTTATCCTCAGCCTTTGATATGGTGGATCTTGGCGACATCCATTTATGCCTTGGTATTCAAGTTCAAAGGTATCATCACAATGGTATTTTGTTTCTTCGTCAAACAAAGTTTATCTAAGATATTGTTTAAAAGTTTGGATTGGCTACTGCACATTCGGCAAACACTCCCTGTCTTGCAAGCTCTACTAGGAGTGCTTCTGCAAATATTGAGGCTGAATCATTAGCTCTTAATCAACCCTATGCTAATCTTATTGGTTGTCTTCAATTTGTGGGCATGAGCACTCGTCCTGATATTCTGTTTTTGTAGCAAATCTATTAGGACAATACTTGTCCTCTCCATCTACAAGACATTGGTCTCAAGCTAAACGTGTTTTGAAGTACTTGAAGGGCACTGTAGATTTCGGACTTGTATATCACCATCAAGAAGACATATCTTCATCAACTTCTCTTAACCTTTTGGGTTAAGATTTCGGACTTGTATATCACCGTCAAGAAGACATATCTTCATCAACTTCTCTTAACCTTTTGGGTTATTCAGATGCTGATTGGGCAAGCTCTAACTTGTCCATGCGATCCACCAATGATAATTGCTTCTTTATCAATGGTTGTTTGGTATCTTAGGCTAGCAAGAAACAACGCTATATTGCAGTTTCTACTACAGAGTCTGAATATGTAGTTGCATCTTTAGCAGCTCGTGAATTAGTTTGGCTTCGACGATTGCTTGTTGATATTTGTCATTCTCCTTCCTCAAGCACTCCTCTTAGATGTGACAACCAAAGTGCTATTAGTCTAGCCAAGGACTACGCGCAACATAGCAAGTCCAAGCATATTGCAGTTCATTATCACTATGTTTGACATGAAGTAAGGAAAGGAGGAATAATGGTAGAACATTGTCCAATTGATCAAATGATTGCAGACATTCTCACCAAAGGACTCCATGAAGCTCGGTTTACACTTTTGCGATCAGAACTTGGCGGCGGCGGCCTCTCTTTTTGGAGATTAGCACATCTCACGTCATGTCAATTTTGTCTAGACTTGTACATAGCCTATAGACTTTAGGACACTTCACACATTACTTCACATCATGCACATTTATTCTTTGTACTTTGTATATAGAAGCACATTGCACATGTACTTTAAGGTGGCATTGTACATTTATATGTAGGAGCTCGGGTTTTTCCCTTGTGCTCCCAAGGGTTTTTTTACTCGCAACTGGAGACCTTTATTTGAGTGGGGGTGTTGGAGCTATATATAGCTATATAGCTAGCCCTAACTCACTCTAGGTCTTTCCTATAGTAACCATGATGTTACTCTAGATATTCATGTCACTCTAGTAACCACACGATCGACGGGTGGTCGCAACACTGTAGAGAGTTACTAGCATGGGTAGATGTTGTAAGCCTGGACACAAATAAAAAGACGGATCTTTTCCACAACCAGACCTTTTACTCATCCTTACAATCGCAATAACACTCACAATGACATACTGTCAAGTCAACTCTAACTAGGTGTAGCGATCTCTTAGTGTAATAGTTATCATCACTCACCACACTTCAACAACCTCCCAGGCATTAGGGCCAAAAATGTTAAAAAAGGGCCACATTTTAATCACTTTTATCGGATTTAGATTAAGCTTTGGACCAATAGAAATGTGACATTCAACCATAAATATGACATTGGATGTCATATTCACTTTTTAGTAAAATAGCCACGTCGTATCACATTAAAGTGGTGATAACCGACTAAAATAGCCAAAACTTCACTAGTTTTGGCTATTTTAGTCGATTATCACCACTTTAATGTGATACGGCATGGCTATTTCAATGTCAAGTGGGTTCCAACTTCAAGGGCATGTCCTCACGTGCCAAATGTTAGTACTTCAAAAAGTAAAAATTTAGTTTCCCCCAAAATGAGTAAATACATTTGGATTCCCTAATCTACCCGAGGCATCTTTCTAATCATATTTTTGCATCATCCTCTCTTCTATTCATCATCTAACAATGTCACGACAACAGTCTAACCCGAGGTGCTTTCTTAATGACATTTCATCATGCATTCTTCATAATGTTAAAGAAGATCACGGTGTGTGGAATGGTATAAACTTCAAATTAAACAATTGGGTGACTATGCAACCGTCATGCAAAGGTCCTCATAGGATAAAAAGGCAATGAAGAGGCTTAGTACAATACCATTGGAAGGGACATATCTTGGAATTCAAGATAGCAAAAGATGGATGGAAGGCAAAGGTACAACATGTGTACACGACAAGAGAGATGCACATGCATCTTTCTACTCTAGCATTTGCATTGCAAGCTCATTGTTTGCAAGATATTTTTTGTAATTTTACTTATGTTCTTTATGATTCTAGGTGAAAGCATGATAAGGTGGTACACTTTCTACCAGTTGCATTAGTTGCTACCACACTTGAAGAAAACCAATATTCGTGGATTTAATATCATCAAAAGATGTGTTTAGCAAATTATCCCTAGTGTCTTTTAGATATAATAAATCTGAAACAAGATTAAACACTTGAGGCTTCATACCTTGGATGAGTAGCTTTGATATGGTTTTGTATCCCTTTCTGCTTATTGAAACCTTGTCACATGCCTCCACCAGCTCATCAGGATTGACCAAGTCATGAACTTCTTTGCAAACTTCCTTGACTACCTTCCTTCGAAGCCCTGTGCACACTGCGAGATCTTGAGCATTTCAATCATGTCATTGTTTTTTATAGAAGATTTGATCATAGAAAATCTATCAAGAGGATTATCCAAGCAGAAACTTCCAAAATATTCATGTAGCTTTGATCAAGCCTCATCTATTTTTTCTTAACACCCCCATGTGCGGCTAGGCATGTAACACTTTTAAACTCTCTAGATCTCACTCTTAACCCAAAATGAGTGCTTTTTAGTTAGGCTTTTTGGAGTGCATGTTCCTCTAATTTTTGGTTAGTTTTTCTAAGCTTTATTACCTCTTTCTGATGAGATGACTGAAGTAGCCTTTTCAACTCATTTACATGTTAAGTTTGTGAGATCATGATATCTTCTAGTCCTTTAACAGATTGCTTGTACAGACTAAGCATAGTTTACTTGAGAATAGTAGCTTGATTATTCATTCTTGAGCAATATCCAAATAAGCCTTTTTACCATCCCCAATGAATCAAGCAAGATCATGCAGGGTGCTAAATGATGGAGGCTTACAAGTTGATGGATCAAGCAGGTATAGACCTCCTTGAACCCACAAATCTACATGCTTCTTTCCTTCTGCACATAGCCTTTGAGCTTCAACCTAATTATGTACAACTTTGTGATGAATACTTCTCCAGGTGCACAATATGGTGTCTTTTTGTTAAGTGTGGATCAGCTCTTAGAGTCAGCATAGCAATTAAAATGATCCAAACAGAAAGCAAGAGATGGTGGGAGAGAAAAAAGACAGTAGAAAGAAAATAGAGGGAAAAACTCGCGTCATGCCCTATGGAAGAGAGAAGTATTTTATGTATTCAAATATTTAAAATTAGCTTATTTTAGAAAACGTGTAGTAGAGTAGGTAAGAGGGCTGCCAAAAGGATAGGTGAATTGAAGACTATAGATGCCTGATGGATGGTATCTTAAAGACACTCTCCTCTAAATAGAGGTAAAAGAGGTGCATTTAATATAGCTATTTGTCTCTACTATTTTAGTTAAGTCGCTTTGATTAAGAAAGTTAATCCAATTCTTATATGACCTTTTTTTTTCATCTTTTGCCTTAATGTGTAAGATAGGAAGGGAGTGATGCTAATATAGTCAATGTTTTTTTTTTGGGGAAAAATATCAATCAATTAGTTAAAGAACAAATAGCCACAAAGGGCTAAGTACCTCTTACATGATCAATTTCGATCCCAAAAAACTTATTTTCTAAACTTTTTGCCTCTTGAATTGGATTAATCACCCTTAATGGCAAAAACCAGCCAATTAAGAGAGATTAGTCAATTTCAAGGGTTTTTTAATGGGAGAAATTTTTAAGGAATTAAGCTACTCCTAATGCTTGCTAACACTCTAATGCATACAAATCAAATAAAAAACATACAAATCAACCAAAAATTAATGATTCTACTTCTATGTTTAACTCTAAAGAGAGCTAAAAATCACAAAAAAATCAAAGTATCTAGCATGTATATGTAAAATATGGTTAGCTTCATGTATATGACATAGAGGAAGGGCCACTTCACACAAATAGGGGGTCTTCCTATGCATAGGGAATAAAGAAGAGAGTTGGATAGGGGGTCTTCCTATGCATAGGGAATAAAGAAGAGAGTTGGATTGCTACACATAGTGGTAGAAGGAACCTCTTGCACATAACAGAACCTTGCACACATAACTTAAGCATAAAGAAGAAGACATATCGAAAATCAATAACAAACACAAAGAAGCTGGCAAGAGAGATCAAAAAAGATAAGAAGTTGGTTATTGATCGATATTTATTGATATTTTCTTTGTTATATATAACAATAGAACATGTTCAATGTGTATAGGATGGCAAAGATCATACAACGTTAATATTGTCTTGTGATTATCTCATATTGTAACATGATTCAAGTTGATCCTCTGTACCACACATAAAAATTAAAGTATAGTTGAGCATGTTATCTTGCATATATGAGAGAAAAGGTTTTTTTTTCAAGCGATTGCATTGACACTCCTGGCAGGTGATGATCTAGCTACATGCTCTCGCCATAGGTCCTTGTTTTTTTCATTATTGGGCTTGGTCTTGGGAGTCAAGGATAGCCATCTTTTGAGAACCTTGTTAATGGGAGTCAAGAATAGCCATCATTTAAGTAGCTTAGCCTTGGGAGTCGAGGATAGCCATCATTTGAGTAGCTTTCTTTGCTAGGTGTTCTTGGGCTTGGGTTTAGCTCCAGAGGCTCCATAATATTTCATACCACTCATGAAAACGTTTTCCAATGGCTCCGGCTGCCTCAAATACATAGGCCACTATAAACCTCCTTATGCATGTAATTGAGTAGCTCTCAGTTGAAGAAGAGGAGATGACAATTAGACTCGTGTTGCTGCTAAACAAGTAGGGGTTTAGGGTGTTGTTGGATCGTAGAGCAGGCAACATTCTGTTTTGATGAATATTGCTATGGCCACCTGTCCTAGCCCTTCGTAAGCAAAATTTACAGCCATGGGGTTTTTTTTTTTCAACGATAACTTTGGCTAACTTGAAACTCGTTCGAGTACAAGTCTCAACATCGATGACTGGAAAAAGACTAAGGTTGAGGTCTGTGACACCTCTCACAAATACAATCAACAACGAGAGGCTGCTAAAGCATGCCTTGAAGGTTCAAGGACATCTCACGTTGACATTGGCAGCACCAAGCACTTTCGTACATATTTCATAATCTTTCATCTCTTTTTTTTTATATACTTAATAATGTATATATAAATTTCTAAATATGCTAAATATTCTTCCTTGAATGTGTGTAGAGGGAAGTAGGGGTCATGGCTATACTTAAGAAGTATATGACTTTGTGTCATTAAGAAAACTACATCCTGTTCGACAAGATGGAGCAGGAAGGAAACGTGCTCAATCAGGCCCATCAATTAGCCTTTTCCACTAACCATAGGTTCAACGCATGTACCTTGCTGGGCCAGTTTATATTTCCAAAGGCTTTGCAATCATTGTTCAAACATTTATATGAATTGAACAGGATTAGTTGTTCCATCATATTTGCCCATGATTTTGGAAATCAGTGTATGTTCTTGTTTTTGTATGAGTCACTTAGGCCATGTGTGGGTGCTAATGTGGTTAGGGACTCACTTACTCCTTGGGCAACACCCCTTCCTAGCTTAGTTAATACGTCCAAAGTGTGGGTATCTAAGGGTTGCAAAGGGTTGGTACCTAGCATGTTTAAAGGCTTAGGACTTGTGATAGTGCTAGGTAAGGGGCCAAGTCTTAGAGGGATTGACGTGACAGTGGGTGTAAAACCCTATGACATGCTTTTTTATGGTTCACAATCATTTTCAAGCTGTTTTGGGCAACTTTTAGTACTGTAAGGGCCATTTTTTGCCTCGATTTTCGGGTCAAATTTTGAGGCTATTGGTCGGAAGCCAAAATGATGAATTTTTTTCTCAAACACTCAAACCAATTTCGAAGAGCTCGATGTCGGCTTTTCGATGAGCACTAGAGCGCGTTTATCAGATTCATAGTTTAGGAGGTATGAGCCTTCAAACAGGGTTTTTTTTTCGATGGATTCTCCTTCACGACGTGAACTACCAAGGTGCGGTTTACGATGTGAAGTGGACTTCACGGATTTTATCAAACTTGGTTTTTTTTTGGACGTGTGACGGTAAGGCGTGAAACCTTTACTGCGTGAAATGTCAGTGGGAATTGTTTCACGATGTGAAACAATAGGTACAGTTCACGACGTGAAACAATAGGTTTAGTTCACGACGTGAAATGGGTGGTTCACGGATTTTTAAAAAAAAAGGGCGTGAAACATTCGATTTGTTTTTGAGTCTAGAGGGAAATTCGAATTTCCTTGTTTTAGGGGAAATATTTTTGTAAATTTAAATTGGGGAGATGGGCATTTTTCCAAAAAGGCAATTGGGAATCAAAAAAGTGAACATTTTTATGACACCCTCTTACACCCTTCATAAATGACCCCTAAATGGACAATTTAACAACTCATTGGCATCTTTTCATTCAATCTTCATTAGCCTTAATGAGCTATGAAAAAAGATGCTTAAGAATTAATCATAGATTAATCTTTCTCCCTTTTGGACTAATCAAGGACTCTAATTAACCACTAAACATTAATTAATTCACACCATTGAGCACATCATTGGATAGAGCATGGAATCGCTAAACTATGTGCATTAACAAAAGTGTAAATTAATCTATATTTGGAGATTAATTAAACTCTTAATTTAAGTCTCTTATCTTTATGCAAAATTAAGCAAAAGAGAGAAGATCTTCCAATTCATGAAGAAATTGATGTAATTGGGTGTTTTGATGCATCTAGATGCTCTCAAAACACTATAAAACACTAATTTCGACCTCTTACATGATCAATTTCGATCCCAAAAAACTTATTTTCTAAACTTTTTGCCTCTTGAACTGGATTAATCACCCTTAATGACAAAAACCAGTCAACTAAGAGAGATTAGTCAATTTCAAGGGTTTTTTAATGGGAGAAATTTTTTAAAGGAATTAAGCTACTCCTAATGCTTGCTAACACTCTAATGCATACAAATCAAATAAAAAACATACAGATCAACCAAAAATTAATGATTCTACTTCTATGTTTAACTCTAAAGAGAGCTAAAAATCACTAAAAAATCAAAGTATCTAGCATGTATATGTAAAATATGGTTAGCTTCATGTATATGACATAGAGGAAGAGCCACTTCACACAAATAGGGGGTCTTTCTATGCATAGGGAATAAAGAAGAGAGTTGGATTGCTACACATAGGGGTAGAAGGAACCTCTTTCTTGCACATAAAAGAACCTTGCACACATAACTTAAGCATAAAGAAGAAGACATATCGAAAATCAACAACAAACACAAAGAAGCTGGCAAGAGAGATCAAAAAAGATAAGAAGTTGGTTATTGATCGATATTTATTGATGTTTTCTTTGTTATATATAACAAAGAAAACAATAGATGTTCTATTGTTATATATAACAATAGAACATGTTCAGTGTGCAAGTGATGGCAAAGCTCATACAGCGTTAATATTGTCTTGTGATTATCTCATATTGTAACATGATTCAAGTTGATCCTCTGTACCACGCATAAAAATTAAAGTATAGTTGAGCATGTTATCTTGCATATATGAGAGAAAAGGTTTTTTTTTCAAGCGATTGCATTGACACTCCTGGCAGGTGATGATCTAGCTACATGCTCTCGCCATAGGTCCTTGTTTTTTTCATTATTGGGCTTGGTCTTGGGAGTCAAGGATAGCCATCTTTTGAGCACCTTGGTCTTGGGAGTCAAGAATAGCCATCATTTAAGTAGCTTAGTCTTGGGAGTGGAGGATAGCCATCATTTGAGTAGCTTTCTTTGCTAGGTGTTCTTGGGCTTGGGTTTAGCTCCAAAGGCTCCATAATATTTCATACCACTCATGAAAACGTTTTCCAATTGCTCCGGCTACCTCGAATACATAGGCCACTGTAAACCTCCTTATGCATGTAATTGAGTAGCTCTCAGTTGAAGAAGAGGAGATGACAATTAGACTCGTGTTGCTGCTAAATAAGTAGGGGTTTAGGGTGTTGTTGGATCGTAGAGCAGGCAACATTTTGT
Organism: Cibotium barometz; assembly: GCF_041138505.1. Lineage (NCBI taxonomy): Eukaryota > Viridiplantae > Streptophyta > Polypodiopsida > Cyatheales > Cibotiaceae > Cibotium > Cibotium barometz. The sequence continues at coordinate 21,311,791 of NC_141079.1, read as the reverse complement.
TTTGATGAATATTGCTATGGCCACCTCTCCTAGCCCTTCGTAAGCGAAATTTACAGCCATGGGGTTGTTTTTTCAACGATAACTTTGGCTAACTTGAAACTCGCTTGAGTACAACTTTGAATGTGTCGAGCATCTACTATGATGCAGAGTAATTTGTCCAGAACTGCAAGTTTTGTGTTAAGTCATTTCCAGACCCAAACATTACTTTGTATCAAAGTAACCAGTACCCCAAAGTAGAGTTGATATATAGTGGAATTTCCTCGGGGGGGTTCACCTAAAAAAACTTTAGTGTACCACGTGAGTTCATCAGGAGGGTTTTTTTAATTAGATACATTGAAGAAAATTACCAGGATTACATTAATAGGAGGAGTTCTTTAATTCAACTTTAGAAAGAAATCTGTTAGTTCATAAGTAAAGAGGGGTTGTTTAATTGGGAAAATTATTTTTGGTAAGGGGTTTTTTTAATACCCTTTGAACGCATGTGATACATAGAGTTTCCTCTTAGTGCACCTCCCAAGGGAATTTCTAACGGAAGGATGTATACAAATCCAAAATTGTCAAACTTCACCACCCTTAATCCATAACCCGCAAGCTCTTAAAATTCATAACTCCCATCCTCACCATCTCACTACTACTTCTCTAATTTTTGATGCCTCTCCGCATGCTCTGTATCCTTCCCCATAAGACTTAAAGAAGCCATGATAGTAAATTTGCACTCATAAGGGTTTCTCTCTCTCTCTCTCTCTCTCTCTCTCTCTCTCTCTCTCTCTCTCTCTCTCCTTCTTATCCATCATGATGGGTACTTATTGTGAGCATAAGTTTTAGGTCTAATCTTTCCACAACCAAGAATTATAGCCACCTAACACCACAGATCTCGTCAATACCTAAGAAGGAAAGCCATCACTAACATAAGTTTCCATGCTTAACAGGAAGTCATGAAAAATGATAACAGGTCCATGAGTTATCATTTGCAATAGGCTATCTTGATTTTTACAATCTTTTGGAGACATTAAACAGAACTGTTTTTTATAACTTTTGCAAAATAAGCATAGAATCGAACTTTTTTTAAGAAATATACATATTGCTAATTTAAAGGTGAAAACATTTTCACTTTTCATATCAAATAACAAAATGGAAAAACAAGATCAATGACAAGATCTAATATTATTTAAAACTACTAATAATTCACGCATGTCTATGTAATTTATAATACATTCTTTACTTAGAATTACAAAAATGTGATTTTTCTTCTACAAGATTTTAACTAACTCCATCCCAATCATTGAATTAGAGCATCTATTTGATGTTAAAATAAGTAGGTATATGGACTCCATGGCTGTAGAAGAGGCTTATCTAAAGAAAAGATTTCTCTAGATTCAGATAGAAAACCAATGATACAAACGGTCAAATTATAGATTATAGTAAGTACTACAATTTATCAATTTACTTTATTTTGATCTAATGGTTCAATTTAGAGTTATATACTTTGCAAGAACATAATTTTTAGTTTATAATAATTAAATTTTGAGCCATGAAAAAAGACAACAGTTGTCGTTTTGAAAAACTGATGAAACTGGGAATCCAAATTGTTGACAAAGTGCATTTTGAAATCCAAAATTCTGTGAAAATAGATTGACATTTCTCATAAAGTCAAATTTCTGTCTGAAAAAAGAAAATTTGAATCCATAAATAGACATAAATTTCACTTATTTGAACGAAAATTTCAGCCTGGAAATAATGGATAGAAATTTTCGTCAATGGCCTGAAATTTTCATCAATGGAAAATTCGGTCCTTCGATAAAAATTTGCACTCATAAGGGTTTTGCTCTCTCTCTTTCTCTCTCTCTCTCTCTCTCCTCTCTCTCTCTCTCTCTCTCTCTCTATTATCCATCATGATGGGTACTTGTGAGCATAAGATTTAGGTCTAATCCTTCCACCACCAAGAATTGTACTACCCACCTAACACCACAAATCCCGTCAATACCCAAGAAAAAAAGCCATCACTAAGATAAGTTTCCATGCTTAATAGAGATAATGAAAAATGTCATCATGAGTTATCATTTACAATAGGATATCTTGATTTTTACAACTGTTTTTTCTAACTTTTGCAAAATAAGCATAGTTTCAAAGTTTTTTTTTAAAAAAATATACATATTGCTAATTTAAAGGTGATAAAATTTCCACTTTTCATATCAAATAACAAAATGGAAAAAACAAGCTCAATGACAAGATCTAATATTTTTTAAAAGTACTAATAATTCACGCATGTCTATGTAATTTATAATACATTCTTTACTTAGAATTACAAAAATGTGATTTTTCTTTTACAAGAATTTAACTAACTTCATCCCAATCATTGAATTAGAGCATATATTTGATGTTAAAATAAGTAAGTATATGGAGTCCATGGCCGTAGAAGAGGCTTATTGAAAGAAAGGATTTCTCTAGATTCACATAGAAAACCAATGATCGAAAAGGTCAAATTTTAGATGATAGTAAGTACTACAATTTATCACTTTACTTTATTTTGATCAAATGGTTCAATTTAGAGTTATAGACTTTGCAAGAACACAATTTTTAGTTTATAACAATTAAATTTTGAGCCATGAGAGAAGATGATAGTTGTCGTTTTGAAAAATTGATGAAATTTTAGATTTTGGAATCCAAATTGTTGACAAAGTGGATTCTAAATCTTAGGTGTTCTTGTGGAGAGTCTGTATGGGAGCTCTGCCCATTGGCTCCAAAGTGGTTCAAAGGAATTTCACAAGTGGATGCTACCCCTGATGCAGGATTGCCTACGAAGATGGGAAACATACTTTTTGGGATTGCCTTGCTATCAGAGAAGCTTGGGTCAAAATTGGAAAATGGGTCTAGAATGGTTTAGGAGTACATGGTCAATGGGAGAGGCTGGCTGTTTAGAAGATGGTCACCTAATGATGAACATGTGGATATAATACTTAATATCATCAGATGGTGCTACTATTTATGGGAAAATCTGGAATTCTAGAAACTCCATTGTATTTCAGAAAGCTTGTGATATTGAAATGGATGTTAGTGGATTGATGCATAGATATATTTGTATATGTTGGTTTGTATGCTTGATTAACAGAATTAGTGGAGCTTAGTTATTTCAGCAGCTGATTGAGTCTCTGCAGCCTACTATTATCTGAGTTTTTCCCATGGGGGGTCATTTGCAAACATACTAGGCTATGCCTAGCTTCTAAGATATAGTTGTGCAGGGTATCAGAAGGAAAAGGGTGAAGATAAAGACAACTTGGTATGGCCCTAGAACATAGAGGTGGTATAAGAAGGTCAAATAAGCTAGTCACATTTTTGTGGCATTGATTAGCAATCCAGTGGGGTCTAGACCAACTATTAAAATATGGTTTCAAAAAGGGGAGATAAAAGGCCGAGATATTTTGGAAAAACAGACCCCTAGGGGTTACACATCTGAAGCTTTGATTGATGCATGCATCTTGCTGGAATAACACTTATCTTGGGGGGAATCCTCTTTTGTGTCAGATGATAGATGGGATTTGATGTGTAATCTGTTGAATGGTGACTCTTATGTAGATGAGGCCTAACTATGGGTTTCAAAAGTTTATGTAAAGCTGTCTTTTTCTTTATATATATATATATATATTATTGGTCCCAACAAAAAAAACATCTCCCTTAGCCCCCTTTTACAAGCCCATTAACACTCCCATCACCCCATTACACCCTCATTAACCCACGCCACCCTCATTTCATTTTTCAAAAAATATATATCATATATAGTGAGTTATCCTTCTTTCGTCAATGTCTCATTTTCCCTGATAGTGAACAAAAGTGGCTACCTTTACCTTAAATTTGCCCATTACTCTCATGATTACCTCATTTTTTTATATCAAGGGGAGCCCTTGGGCAATAAGTGTATGCCCAAGAGAATGAGAGATCTAATGTGCCATCAAAGGTTCAAAGTGCAAGAGCAATAAAGGAAGGAAAGAGTAAGCTCCTTCTGTCTCAACATCGATGACTGGAAAACGACTAAGGCCGAGGTTTGTGACACCTCTCACAAATACAAGCAACAATGAGAGGCTGCTAAAGCATGCCTTGAAGGTTCGAGGATATCTCACCTTAACATTGGCGGAACCAAGCACTTTCGTACATATTTCATAATATTTAAAAGTACTAATAATTCACACATGTCTATGTAATTGATAATACATTCTTTGCTTAGAATAACAAAATGTGATTTTTCTTCTACAAGAATTTAACTAACTTCATCCCAATCATTGTGCTTTATCCCAATCATTGAATTAGAGCATATATTTGATGTTAAAATAAGTAAGTATATGGAGTCCATGATGGCTGTAGAAGAGGCTTATTGAAAGAAAAGATTTCTCTAGATTCAGATAGAAAACCAATGATCCAAACGGTCAAATTTGAGACGATAATAAGTACTACAATTTATCACTTTACTTTATTTTGATCTAACGGTTCAATTTAGAGTTATAGACTTTGCAAGAACATAGTTTTTAGTTTATAACAATTAAATTTTGAGCCATGTAAAAAGACAATAGTTGTCGTTCTTCTGAAAAATTGATGAAAATTTAAATTTTGGAATCCAAATTGTTGACAAAGTGGATTTTGAAATCCAAAATTCCATGAACAGATTGACATTCTCTTAAAGTCAAATTTATTTCCAAAGAAAGAAAAATTTCAATCCATAAATAGACATAAATTTCACTTTTGTCAAACGAAAATTTTAGCCTGATAATAATGGATAGAAATTTTTGTCAACAGCCTGAAATTTCCATCATTTTTTCAAGAGAACAATTATTCTCATTTCATGGCTCAAAATCTACACGTTATAAACTAAAAATTGTGTTTTTGCAAAGGCTATAACTTTAAATCGAACTATTAGATCAAAATCAAGTAAACTGAAAAATTGTAGTACTCATCACTGTCTAAAATTTGATCGTTTGGATCATTGGATTTCTATCTTAATCTAGAGTTTTCAATAAACCTCTTCTATGGCCATGGACTCCATATACGTACCTGTCTTAATACCAAAGTATGCTTGAATTCAACCGTTGGATCAACTTTATATACAAAGAAAATTTATTTCTTAGACAATTCACTATCCCCATGTAAGAGAGTTTCATCAAATTATATTGGGTCTAAAAGGAACATCAATTTTACCACCTATTAGGTTGTGGATAGTACGCTACGTACAACACGTAGTTTAGAAATGTGTATTGGTACAAAACTTATCCGTGCTCAAGGGAAAGTATAATCTAGAGATGCTTAAACAAACCAAGAAAGGAAATAAAAGCGAAATTCATCGACGTGTGGACATGCTTAATTCGAATGATATAGAAATTCTTGTGTATGGATTTGAGTTAAAAAATTCTTGACACTGGTGCCATAAAACAATTGATATTTTAAAGCAAAAGGTCTAATTCTCCTAGTTGATCGGAAAAGTTTCTTCTCCTTTGTAATTTATCGTGTTTTCCAAATTGAAGAATAGAACTCTTTTTTCAATTGACAATATTGGACGTTTTTGGGTTTAGAGTAAAATGTAAGTAATGTTTTATGCATTCCTTTTTCACAAAAGTAATGGGTTTTTTTTAATGTTTAACATGAAAGTGTGTCTTTTTTTCCCATAAATTTGAAAAAATGTACATTTTTGGGTTCCTTTCCAAAACTAGAGTTGAGTTGTAGTTTCCATGATTTTGTTGTTGTTTTTCATGACTCGTTGTTGCTTGTCAAGCCATCATCATAATCTATCACTCTATCCTTGTATTACTCTCAAGGCTCATCATTAGTCACCTTCCACCACCCTTTTGTCAAGGATTATGCTACATTGTCATTGTCATTTTAATCATCAACACGGTCCTCTTGTATATCTACCTAATTTTCCATCTCACAAGCTAGACCCATTGCCATAGAAAAGGGGTGTTTTCTCAAGCTATGCTTTGCTTGAGCTTTGTTTGTATAAGATGTGTTGATTTTACAATGCAAGGATGGGTTGGCTACCACATATTTTCTCTCGATCACCTCCCCTCTCCTCATTCCTCTTGACCCAAGGCTGTGAAGGGGCTAAGTAATCATTCCACACGCTTGAGGAAAAAGGTCTAGTAAATTCACATAAATCATGGGTTGCATGGGTGTGTCTGCGACGTTCATTTTTTTTAAGTTGATCGGTCTATTTGTTTTTTAAATCTAAATTTGCGAGCATAGTATTTGTAACTAGCTTGCTTGCCCTAAGATTTTACCTTGTCTCACCCCATGAATTTACATTTTGTGGGTTTAGGTAAATTTAGTAAAGACGTCACTTTGGGAAGATTTTCTTTAAGTGGGATATTTGGTTGAGTATATGCATAAATTACGATCCATGAATATTTTAAGAAAAACCCTTAAGTACTCATTCAAAGCATGAAACATGAATATTTGGAAAGTCGTTGGAGCATTCATCAGACCAAAGGGCATGACTTTATATGCAAACACCCCCCACAATGTTGATTTGCAGGGTGTATAGACACTCGCTTATATTTTGAAAAGCCATCTCAAAAGTTATACACCTCTTTACAAACCACTCATTTGAGAACATGATCTGTAATCAAGAGAGGGTAATGGTCTCTAAGTGTAGGCTAAGCTGTATTAACCTTTTTCAAGTTGACGCAGACATGGACTTTACCACCTACATCTATGAGCTTATCATGCTCCCCTTTGATCATCCGTGCAAAGTATTGGCTATCAGCATAAGGCCTTTTTTTTGGGGTCAATTTAGTGCCTTGATTCAAATGGTATACTGGTAGAAGACCATGCAAAAATATATCTTGAGGGTTTCCACAAGTTCTTTCTCTTCTTCTGACGTCAAATCAGTGGAAATCTAAGCCGACTTTGATTTTCTGCTCTAGATCAAACTTCATTGTTTCCTTAGGTCCGTCATATGACTTGCTTGGCTATTTGTTCACGCGTAGGATTTCGCAAGCAAACATTATGGTTTTCCACTTTTTTGAAGCTCTTGAAACTAGGCAGAACACAAATTTCGTCTTGTTTTTTTGTCTTCTTTCACATCAAATTTCGAAAGACTAGTGTGCTTTTAGGGATTTATTCGTCCATTGGGATTTCAATTTAGGTTCCTCATTGACTAGGGACTATTTTGTTGGTTTTTTTTTGTGTCAAGTTTAAGCAAGGGCTCCATTGCTCCAATAGAATAAAGATATTACTCATTATTTTGCAATACTAGGGTTTCTCTTTTACTAAACTTTATGGTTCTCTTTTTCTGTTTCCTTTTAGGATCAAGTCTGAGCTAATCTTTGCTAATTTGTAAGAGAACTTCTTCTTATATTCTTATGAGTAACATTCTCACCTTTTCTAGTTCTTTTTCTGGGAATCGTTGAGGTCATTGTTGGAATGGATATGCACATGAACCACGTGCAACATTTCTTTCCGAAGTCTTCGACCCAGTGAGCGCACGGGAAAGATGTGTCTCAGCTAACAGTTGTGGCCGGTTCAAGTTGAAGGTAGTAGGAACAAATGAACATTGGAAAATAGTAAGGCATGTTTCTCTGCCAAATTTCACAGACAACGTGGGGCCGGTTCTTTACTGCTCTGCACGCCGCCCAGCTCCGCTATAGCTCAGTCCGCGGCGAGTGGGCTTCCAACCCACACCCCAGCTCAGTCCGCCTCTCTACTTTTTTATTTTAAATATTTGTCGTGATTCGCACCTTTAGTCTTGATACCCAGCGTTAGTCTTGCCAGTTGCCTCTAGGCTTTAGAGCTGAGAGGCCACTAGCGAATTGCAATGAGAGTGAGTCAGTAGCATCATCGCTTGGATAACCTTCATGGCCACACACTCCAGAGAGAGGTCGGTGTGCGTGTGTGAGAGAGAAAGTGTGTGGGAGAGATGCTTTTCAGCTGATGTCTATAGAGAGAGAGAGAGAGAGAGAGAGAGAGAGAGAGCAGCTGTGCAATGGCGGTGAGGGTAGGCCTATGGGCTGATGAATTTTGGAGCTGATGAATTAGACAGGTTGATATCATTTTATGGAGAAAGCAAACTTGCAAATGGTGAGTTAATGGAGAAATTTGTAGATCCAATATCTCTTCGAAGAGAATACCTTACATTCAAGATTCAAGCCACTAATGATTGGAAAGGGTGGAATTTGCGGGACACTTGGTCTTAACATAAGTAACAATATCACTCTACAAGAAAAGTATGAAGGGTTGCTAAAGCTAGCGCAAGTTGCATTAGTCCAATGCTCTAGTACTGCAATTTGTGAGCGTGGCTTTAGTATACAGAATATTATCAAATCAAAGTTGAGGAATAGATTGACGACAAAGAGTACAACTTCCTTAATGCGAGTATCCATCGAAGGTCCTCCAATGTCAGAGTTCGACTTTAGCTCAGCAATAGAGCTTTGGAGGCTTGATGCCATTACGACAAGACATGCTTTTACAAATGAAGACTAAAAGGTATTTCTAAAAACTTTAGAGGTTAAATACATTATTAATGCCTTCATAGCAAAGTACTAACGTATAATACAATCTTCTTTTCATTAGGAGATGGAGGAGCATGAAGGATTTGGGAGCTTGTGAGTAAAATAATTTCAACTAGTCTTAGCTTCTTTTAGGACGCAATGCAATATTTGTAGTGCATTTATGCACAAGCATGGATGATATTCTTGTGAAAGCAAAATTCTATTTTCTTTAATGATAAATATCATTTTACTCATGAATTTGGCAATCAACAATTTAGTAAATTCTATTGATGTCACCAATCATTTCATTGCGAGAGTGTTTTAAAGTCGTTTTCAAGTACATTCTCTTGATACTCGAGTTATTTTGTCGCAAGAGTTTTTTAAAGTGTAAAATTCTGAATAAAACTTATAAAACTTTCAAGAATTTTAGAGAAAAATTTTTACACTTGGCAATATAAGAACTTACTTTTGATTTTTCAGATTAACTTAGGTATAAAAAGATATAGGATTTTGGTTTTTTTCGAACACTGACCCACACCCCAGCTCAGTCCGCCTCTCTACTTTTTTATTTTAAATATTTGTCGTGGTTCGCACCTTTAGTCTTGATACCCAGCGTTAGTCTTGCCTCTAGGCTTTAGAGCTGAGAGGCCACTAGCGAATTGCAATGAGAGTGAGTCAGTAGCATCATCGCTTGGATAACCTTCATGGCCACACACTCCAGAGAGAGGTCGGTGTGCGTGTGTGAGAGAGAAAGTGTGTGGGAGAGATGCTGTTCAGCTGATGTCTATAGAGAGAGAGAGAGAGAGAGAGAGAGAGAGAGCAGCTGTGCAATGTAGGCCTATGGGCTAAGTGCAACTTATCTTATCCCCAACAAATTCAGACCTAGTGTTATCTGCGTCCGCCCACTATATAATGGTGAGCTCAAGCCCTCACCACTACGCATGCAAGCACGCCCAATAGCTTACCTCACACCATCCTCACAGCTTATCTTGTTCAACGTGCTCAAGGAGCTGCATGGCTTCATCTTCTGCTCCCGTCTTGCTTCTGCTTCTAGTATTGGCAGCCGCAGCTTGGAGCTCCTCAGTACGAATGGTGGATGCGCAAGCCTGCTCACAGCCTTGCTGCGGAGCGCTGCCACAGGGCGGCACCGGTTTCTGCTCCACTGGCGAGTGCTGCAGCCAGTATGGCTTTTGCGGCGGGCCCAATGATAGTGCCTATTGTGGCAGCGGCTGCCAATCCCAGTACGGCCGTTGTGACGCCGCCGCCACCACTAGCACAACCACCTCCACCAACACCACCGCTGGGGGAAACAACTAGTAAGCTGGCGAGGCACCCCGCCAGCTGCTTGCTGGCATTGGTGGTTAGGCTTGGGTAGCTATATATAGCGGGGCACCCCTGCTAGGGGCTTGTTAGGGTTGGAGGTAGGGTATGTCTTGAGTATGATGCTTGTACTAATAAGTAGTGGCCACCACCCCCGCTAGCTAGTTGCTTGCTAGGGTTGGAGGTAGGGTCTGAATTGAGTATGGGGTTAATATGATGCTTGTACTAATAAATAATGGCCACCATGTATTGAGCACGATATAATATGACTCTGTTTATACTAAACAGAGCATTCGAAATGAGAGAGTGAGCGCTATATATATAGAGAGAGAGAGCGAGAGATATACCAGCATTGAGAGAGACAAAGTGCCGTTTGAGAACGCTATCTGTCTCTCTCTCTCTCTCTTATAACTCTCTCTTTCTCCCCCTGTCTCTCAATGCGGGTATCTCTCTCTCTCTCCCTCACACTCACACAGGTGCGTTTATTTTCTCTCTTAGTTGTGTTTTGATGTTGTCTCGAATTGCGATGCTTCTGTCTTTCTCTCAGTTGTGTTTCATCGGTGCATGTTATCTACGAGAGAGAGGTAAAGAGAAAGCGATTCAATATCAATAGATGCATGTTTCCTTTGTAGCTTTGTTGGCACCAGTGTTACGCAGATACATCTTTCTAGATAGGTTGGAATACAATCGGTGTACTCTATTCAAAATTTCATTATTAACCGGTTTTTTGTAACTAGAACCTTATGAATTTTATTAAGTTACCGTAAAGACAAGAGGAATTTCAATTGATTTGTTTTCGATTTGAACCTATGACAAATACATTGAAGGATGGTTTGTTCTAACACTGGTTGACACACTTGTCGTATTAATGTTTCTCATGTCTATGATCTGATTGTGCGACCTTCCAATGTCTATGCTCGAAAAATGGTATTATAGTGTGCTTTTATTGGCTAAAATGAAGAAAAGGTCGAAAAATGAGGGTGAAATTTAAGTAGACTTTTTCTTTAATTATTAAATGAAACGTATATATAATTGACTTATAAACTGGCGTTTAGTAATACTATCGGAAACCAAACCAAATACAAATTTCCTAACCAAAGCCAAATAAAATTTTAAACTTTGCCTTTATTCGGATATTGAAAAACAAGCTCTTTTTGACCACCAGCTACCATATCGAAAACGAACATGGTAGGGTCATCCATACAATTGACTTGAATATCACAATATGTGAGCAATTACATCTGAATATTTGCAAGGGAAACAAAATTGTGTTTGTCATATCTCAACCTATTAAATTTGTCACTTGCGATATTCCTTCCCTTAGTGTTCCTTTCTTCTTTATACAAAATAGCCCTAGATTACACTCTTCCTATGGATTTGTTGAGAGAGCAGCTGTGCAATGTAGGCCTATGGGCTAAGTGCAACTTATCTTATCCCCAACAAATTCAGACCTAGTGTTATCTGCGTCCGCCCACTATATAATGGTGAGCTCAAGCGCTCACCACTACGCATGCAAGCACGCCCAATAGCTTACCTCACACCATCCTCACAGCTTATCTTGTTCAACTAGGGTTGTACCTGCCCACTAGGGTTGGAGGTAGGGTATGTCTTGAGTATGATGCTTGTACTAATAAGTAGTGGCCACCACCCCCGCTAGCTAGCTAGCTGCTTGCTAGGGTTGGAGGTAATTGAGTATGGGGTTAATATGATGCTTGTACTAATAAATAATGGCCACCATGTATTGAGTACGATATAATATGATGCTTGTACTAATAAATAATGGCCACCATGTATTGAGTACGATATAATAAATAATGGCCACCATGTATTGAGAACGTCAATTGATTTTTTTTCGATTTGAACCGATGCAAAATACATTGAAGGATGGTTTATTCTAACACTGGTTGACACACTTGTCGTATCAATGTTTCTCGTGTCTATGAGCTGATTGTGCGACCTTCCAATGGCTGTGCTCGAAAAATGGTATTCTAGTGTGTTTCTATTGGCTAAAATGAAGAAAAGGTTCAAAATTTAGGGTGAAATTTAAGTAGGCTTTTTTTTAAGTATCAAATGAAACTTATATATAATAAACTGGCGAATAGTAAGACTATCGAAAACCAAACCAAATAGAAACTTCCTAAACAAAGCCAAATAGTCATTTAAACTTTGCCTTTATTTTGATATTGAAAAACAAGCTCTTTTTGACCACTAGCTACCATATCGATAATGAGCATGGTAGGGTCATCTTTACAATTGACTTGAATAACCTAATATGTAAGCAATTATAGTTGAATATTTGCAAGGGAAACAAAATTGTGTTTGTCATGTCTCAAGCTATTAAATTTGTCACTTGTGATGTTCCTTCCCTTAGTGTTCCTTTCTACTTTGTACAAAATGGCCCTAGCAAATAAGATAATACTCTTGTTGGTTCATGTATCTCTATGGATTTGTTGATGTATATAACTAATGGCTTACTTTGTACTTTGGTTTTGAATGTGAAATAACAATAAAGGCTAGTATCTTCTATAGGAAGAGGAAGAGAGGAGGGAAATAGAAAGCCACACAGGTTGAGAATAATAATCTCAACCTGATCCTCACGCAGGTTGGAACTAGGGGTTGGTATAGGGAATGTTGTTGAAGATACTCCTCTTGCGTTGGTCTTGTGGCCTCTAGTAGTTCGTTGGAGGGGTAGGATGGTAGGCATGAGCAAGCTGGAGAGCTCATTCCAAATTGCATAGAATGGTGACCCAAATGGTCACATGTGTTTCTCCCACGGTTTATAGCCAAGCACGGAGAGGTGTGGCTTAGCTGCGCCAATAGGAGTAGGAGATAGTCATTATAATAACTTAATAGCGTCAAGCAAAGAAGGAGAGGGTAGATAGCCGGATCAAGCTTACGCCGTGGCTCTGCTGCGCTAACGGGAGGAGGAAGGCGATCGTCATTGTTGTGGTGGAGATGCACTTTAGTGACGAAGACCTACTCCTAATTTGGCACATGACAAGCTCAGAAATCTTAGCATAGATATATATATAATATAAAACTAACCCCTCCCTTTCACCTTTCCACTCTTAACTTTTTAAATAAACTTCTCTTTTTAAAAGAAATCTACTTGTATTTTTTTCCCATCTTACAAATACTTTTTGTCTATATCTCTCTCTTTTTAAACAACCCCCTCAAATATTTTTTTCTTTTTTACAAAAAGAAAAAAGAAAAAGAAAAAAAAGATTCAAACGCCAAAAAGAAACAAATCTCATACATGGAAGCAACAAATGAAGTATCAAATAGATGAATGTCCAACATGTGAATTTGCATAACGAGGCAAAGGTGGATGGTTGGCCACACAATCTTCCACGGCACTGACCAAATTTTAAGCTTCTAATTCATTGTAGCTTTACTTTAAACTCACCACAGCTTTTCTAATCAGATTGTTTGATTAATTTTTCAAATGTATATCTTAACGTATATTGTATAGCAACCACTGGAATCAATAATTAGCATCCTTGATGTTTTGCATGTGTATATTAGAGAGCAACAATAGAGAGGTCTCTCTCCAAGATCATTGACTGAGGCAGGTATATTCTTTTACGGCCACTATTTCCAAATTCATACAAGAAGAAAGATAACTTTTGTCACATTGAGTAAGGCTCCTTCGCTCGAATTCACAAGTCATGAATAAGTGAAATTATCGAGCAAAATGTTTCTAGGAGGTGCAATTTAATCTCAAACCACATATCTCTACAAGACTCCTTCAAGTAGCATTCGCAATGCTGGTAACGGTATTTGTGGATTTGTTTGCAAAGTCAAGAATACGGGTTACAAAAATAATGTTAATCTGTGAAAACATGCAATACATGGATATGCTTGAAATCCTTGACAGAGGATGTGATACAAAAGGAAAAGAGAAATGTAATTTGCTTTGTTGAAATGAAAATGTGTTGTAGGTATGTCTTTCTGCTACAGACGTATACACAGAGTACATTATAAATTAGTGCCAATGGATCGAGACATGGATGAGAATGCTCTTATTGAAATTACAATTAAACTCAATGATAGAGTGATTTCAATGGTAACTATTGGTGAAAATTATAGTCTAAAACAGTTATGACAAGATATCATAAATGAGAGCCAAACAGAATTGCAGTTTGACTTTCATTTTAGAGTGGGCCACAAGTAGGTAAACAATCCAATGCTCTCAAAATTCATAATATGACGAATCCTAAAATAATTTTCTTTACTATATAGGTGTCATCGAGATGTGAGCAATGCATATATTGTAAAGACCTACAAGACAAACAGTTTGACACTAACGTGTACGTGACCTTGATTGTTATTATTTTGGAGAGTTTTGACTTTGACTGTATTTCAAACTAGAAGATCGAAGAGGGGAACGAGACAAAATTGCAAGACACACTTTAAACAAAGAAGACAACAACAACGCGATATTGGTCGTTAGGAGTTGGGTTCTATGTCATATCATGTTGTTGTGGTCGTTTGTTGAATGATGTTTAAACAAATTGGAACATACACTTCCAAAGCTAAACGACCACAACAATGTGATACTAGGTCATTCTATCGACATGTATACCCCCCACTACAAGACACTACTGCCATACACGCGTTCCATATACGCGATAAGTTATGGGCGCGTGCATGGTCGCGCATGTATTTGAATAGTATCGGGCGCGTGTATATTGGCATCTAAATTCGTGCGTATTTTACTTTAGGTAACGCGTCTAACAACGCGTGTATACTGGCATCTAAATTCGCGTGTATACTGGTTTCAGAAACGCGTGTATAAGCGAGTGTATATACACGCAATTATACACGCATCAATACATGCTTTATTAAAAAAAACTAAATTTCTTTACAAAATTAAAAACTATTTTCTTTAAACCATCTCATAGTACATTACAGTATATATCATTACACAATCCCATTACATGCATTTATAACAATGAAATATATTCAAAAATAAATCATGAGATAGTTAAAAGATAACATATACAATAGAAATGTCATCAATTTAGAACGATACAGTGATAGATTGGTTAGGGTTCGATCTCATCTTCAATAAGATCCATCTTCATTGCGGCTTGTTACATCCTCCATATGCTCCATATCACCCAATGAATGTATTATACATCACTTTGGAACGTGGTGCAATAGGGATGACGTACCATCATTTAATGTCATGCACCATTGGCAGATAGATAACCTACTCAAATACACATACTGCAGTAATTAATTAGCATATCAAAAGTCAAGGGGTACGCGAGCTTAGATATATATGTACATGAAACACATTAGTAAAAAAATGCATACCTGCTCACATTGTTGTGGCAATACGAGCCTATCTTTCTTTATTTGCCAAAACTTTGTAGCGTCAATAGTTACATAGCCACTTGCATGGTGTTTTATCGTTGCATTAGGCCCTTTTTCCACCACGTTCATTTGCCATTTGACATCCAAAACATACACAAAGAAGCGACGAAAGTCAAGCCTAAATATGTCTTAGATTGTGCCACAATAATCATCCATTTTTTCATTAGCTCCCTCAAAGCTACTAATGACACCGCAATCTTGTGTATTCCTCTTTTCATCAATTCTTTGTGTTCGAAAATGCTTGCCTTCCCACCATATAGCATTGAACATAGTGCATTGGACCAAATAGAAGCAATATTTGTGTAAGCAATGTGAATAAATATTAAAAGCAAATCACTTACAACTAATGCAAAACATTAGTTCTATGTATCTTTAACATGCATCCTCGTGCATACGCCCATTCTTCCGCCGTGATATGCAGCCCCTCGTCCCTCTCTCTGCTCTCTCCATTTCCTCATGAAACCAATCAACATGGATATCATTCGGAAGTGTTGCTAGATGCTTAGGGTACGTCTTACGAGAGCCATGTTGCCTCCGAAAGAGAGCTCTTTCTGCTTGCCTTTTTGTCTTTGCATCCTCATATCTTGTAACCCATCTGCTCATATCACTATTAAGGATGCAAGTGAAATTGAGAGCATCAATCAATGGTCTGTCAATTACTTTACTCTGTCCTTTTCCTTGAGGCACAATAGAGGTCATCCTCAAGTCCTCTTCATTGCTCCATAGTCGTGGCAAAGAGCTGTCCACCTGACCAAGAAATTCTTGTATCAACCAACCCTCGGCCATCCTTCCTTCGGGCCTTGCACTTTGCCTCACAAAGTTTTTTAAGGTCTTCATGAAGCACTCTAGGAAGAACATCCAACGTGCATGCACAGTGCCACATAAAGCAATTTTGTCCACTAAATGCACAATGAGATGTAGTTGACTTGTGAGAATGGACGAGGTACATCAAAACTCTTCACATCTGTTCTATACCTTGCTTCACCACAAGTGGGACAATGTCGAGTCTCCTTATGCGTCCCATGAAAGAGAATGCAATCATTGACACATGCATGTTTGCGATCATAATCCAATCCTCCAAGAGATGTCACATAGCGCCTCGCTATGTCTCTTAAGGTGGGTAGTCTATTTCCCTTTGGAAGCATGTTTGATAATAGCTTGCATCTAATATCATCAATTAGTCCTAAATCCTAAACCCTAAACCACTAATTCAAATTTGCAAGTTAGAATGCTTACTTCAATAATGCGTCAAGACTTGCATTGCTCCATTCATAAACTGTTTGTATATTGAGTAGTTCAAGTGAAGCACGTAAAATAGAGAATGTGCACCCTTCAAAAATCGATGTCGAGATGAAGCCTTGTAAAGATGCTCTTGTTCCATATCATCATCGTCCATACCTTTGGGATCATCCCTAAAAAGATACCGCACCATATCATCAAACACTTCCTCTTCCACAACTTCGTGGGGTGCAGGGCTATTGTCATCCCTTTCCCACTCATCTCTGACAATAGATCCCGAAGCTCCAGCATCATCTCGTCGACGCTTTGCATACTCTCGTCGCGCGTAGGGCACCATGTTAGGGTGTGGTACTACATCCTCCTTCAATTAGAGTATATATATTACAACTCCATTAATTTAATTTGGATACCATGAGTCATTTGAATACTATCATTTACATCCACTCACCTCTAAACCTGTTTGATTCCATTCTCCATACATGGAGATGTGATTCAAGGTAATTCAACACGCTGGTACAATGCATCCTTGACATTGATTACACATACACTTGATCCTTTGTCCCAACCACACATCGCGATTTACGATGATGCATTGTCTCATCCTCACCAGAACTACCTGAGGAGGTTAATGACATCCTATGTACAAAAGAGTAAACACAAAATCATAATCAGTTTTTAATGAAAGTATAAAAATCGCATGTATAAACGCGGCTACATCCTAAAAATCGCGTGTATCAACGCGGCTACATCCTAAAAATCGTGTGCGGCTATATCCAGAAAATCGCGTGTATAAGCGCGGCTATATCCAGAAAATCGCGTGTATAAACGCGGCTACATCCTAAAAATCGTGTGTATAAACGCGGCTAAATCCTAAAAATCGCTTGTGTAAACATGGCTGATTTATTATAAACGTGAAAATACATGCGATTTTACACGCGACGACCTGTCCATACCTAAAAATAAACCGCCTTCTCCAAATAAACATTTTCAAACTAAAGATTTGCTCTCCTTCGTCGCCGCCTCTTCCAACAAAGCACTAAACCTAAGTGCAAGGAGCAGACAAGGAGCACACACAGGTGAAGAAAACCAGCCAAAAAGAAGACTCACTTTTTCAGAGGTGAGTCAATTTGTCCTTTGTCCTGTCTCTTTCCTTCCATTTGTTTATGCTATTGTCTCTTTCCTTTATGCGTTTGTTTCCGTCCTTCTCCTTCTCTGGTTGCCATCTGGTGAACGATTGTGATAGTGGGCGACAGTGAGCTTTTTATAAGGACAATTTATCGGAGGTCGGTCGCTTTCAAAAAAAAAATTCGCAAGCCACGTGTAAGAATGCGTGTATGTCTGCGTGTATGCTGTCTGCACAGATGTTCACGCGCATATACACGCATTTTTTGACAGGTGTATATACGCGACTGTGTTTCACCCATGCTTGCTATCCAGGTTCTTCAGAGAGATGATCCCATCTGCATATGGCTTGCCTTCACAAAATCATATGTGCTAGCTTGCATTTGTGCTTTGATGAAATCATGTATATACTTTTATTTTTACAGATTCTTTATGGATCCACCAGGTTCTTTATCCGATCCATTTGCATACAGCAATTGGCTGATGGAGATGCTAAATCATTTTGGACACCATCCTAGTCCAGTTGAGCTTACAGAGTACATGTATGCCCATCCCCCTCCTTCCATGCCTGGTATCTATACCCCGCCCGCGAGTATCCAGGTCACTCCACTGCCGTCTATGCCTGCGAGTCTGATGAGACAGCATGCAGCTTCTCCTCTTCCACGCCCACCGAGGAAACATACCCCGTCCCAGACACACTCACGCACACCCTCCCAGGCACCGTCACGTCAGGGCTCACAGCCACCATCACGTACTCCCTCAGAGCCACCGTCACGTCAGGGCTCACAGCCACTGTCACATAGACAATCCCCCAGTCGTGACTCCAACCGCAGTAGTAGGAAGAGTGGGAGTGGAGGATGCGGGAGGTGCTTTGGTGGGGGAGGTAGTAGGGCATGCGGTGAGAGAGGAGATAGATGGAGAAGGGTTAGAGGAGACAGTGAAGATGAGGAGGAGATGAGAGAGGTGGAGGGAGTGATTTGCTATGATGTGACGGATAGGGGCGGGATAGTGATGGTTGCGAGGGGGAAAGAGGTAACGGAGTACATGCGTGGGGTAGTATCAAACTTGTATAGAAATTGTTTTATTAGATTTAAAGATCAAAATAGCCGATTAGTTGGGGAGGTGATAGATGCTGTACATAGTCGCTGTACATAGTCGGTACCCCAATCCCCCACATGCGACATTCTCAGATGTATGGGGAAGGACGCGAATAAGGGAGATCTTAAGTAATAAAAGATCTCACCTTAAGAAACTCGCGTACAATGATGGGCTAAATGTAGCTGCGGCGGGTGGCTATCGTGTCGAGAAACCTGCTGCGCACAAACGCAAGTGGAAGGAGGCAAAGAAACGAGCAGAGGGTGGCGTGAAGAGTAGGCAGCATGTGGAGGCACGACGGATCCAAATGGAGACCATTGGATCTTTGCATTTTGGATCTGGTGGCGTCGCGTCATGGGAGGCAGAGTTTGTAAGTATCTTGCCACTTTATTTGATTGTTTACTTAATTCATTGATTCTATGATTGTTTTAATCTTACAAATTGTGTTAATCATGATACAGCGATGGGTTACGGGGAGGAAGCCCACAGCTCACGATACTGGGTATGCTCGTTGGCATAGTAGACGTGACACGTGGGCCCTCTTTAGAGCCGAGGGACGTATTAGGAACGCGCAGTTTGAGATGGCCATGAGACCATACAGTCGACAGGTACAAGCTACTAATGATCCACCCGCCGCCACTGCAGAGGGTGGACATGAGCACTACTCATCGGACATTCCGACCGATGTGAGCTCATCTGATCTCATGGAGGGAGCAGCGAGTCATCATCTGGGTCTGAGTAGTACTCAGACTTATAGTAACACATTCCATATTGAGGATGTGGTTGTATATATATTTTTGTAACTGAAGCCATGGGCTACTTCGACATATGGACTCCCTTGTATATATGTGTACACATATAATTTTGATAGTAATATTGAATCATGAATCGATAGTATTGCATTCATGGATATCTTGAATCGTGTATTGACAATGTATGCATTCATGTCGTTCTTGTCTTAAATCTTCCTCGTGGATGGTCCAATGCACCCAAAAAAAAAAATCCAGAGAGTGTTATTGGGTGCTGGAATGCTGGAACAGCATTCAGGTAACACTCTCTAGATTTTTTTTTTGCTCTCTGTTTGCGTGTATAGACGTGTCAACTCTGCAAAAAGTCACGTGTATATACATGAATAATCTGCGAAATACGCGTGTATAGACGCGTCAAATCTATAAAAGTCGCGTGTATATACGCGGATAATCTGTGAAATACGCGTGTATAAGCGCAGCTAAACTGACAAAATGCGTGTATACACCCTTCTATCGGCGCGTCTAAGTGCAGCTAAACTGACAGAACGCGTGTATACGCCCGTGTATCAGCGCGTCTGACTATTCCTATACACGCGATTTTACATGCATGTCTCTGGCTGCGATTATACACGCATGTCTCTGGCCGCAATTATACACACGCTGACAGCATGCACAATTAAATATAGCATTAATTGGCATTGAATGCACAACATGGAAAATGTTTGAGGATGTCAATCACATCATGCACTTTCCGTCAGTTTGGGTCACGTGGAAAAAGTATGTCTTTGAGACCTTTACCCGAGCCTACCCAATGTTCCCACTCTCATTCCATTTTTTGTCGTTTCCTCATCACTTGTCCTTTGTTTGAGTCTGAGTCCTTCACTAGGCCTTCATCAATCCCTGCATCCATCCATTATGGAGGTAACTCTTACCCTTTTTAGCCAAAAATAAAAAGAATAATTTCATACCACAAATGACCCAAGCCACCAAATATTCTGGGACCCTTTTTTGTATTGTGTTATCCAATGCCTTGTTCATTATGTGATTGTTATTCTCTCTTTTTTCCTTTGCTTCACAACTTCACATTCATCAAGTTTGATAACAAACTTAAGCACTCCTCTAGTCTCTACCAAGGTCGTTCCAAACAATTGGACCATTGCCTTTTGTAATATTTTCAAATCAAAGAAAATATTGTTGGTCTTATCATATCTTATTTCTTCGTCATTATTAAGGTAGGTGTCTTTGATGTGAAAAGGCTGACCAAGC
Organism: Cibotium barometz; assembly: GCF_041138505.1. Taxonomy (NCBI): domain Eukaryota; kingdom Viridiplantae; phylum Streptophyta; class Polypodiopsida; order Cyatheales; family Cibotiaceae; genus Cibotium; species Cibotium barometz. Next base: position 21,291,150 of record NC_141079.1, on the reverse strand, counting down.
CATGTTTCGATTTGCTCATTGAGCACCACATGTTCTCTCCTAACATGATATGGTTTTGGACGAAGTGTAGCCCAAATTCTGTTTTCTTTGTTAGCTTGAAAATCTCGGGATACCCCTTTCTCCCTATGCCAACATCATAAAGACATTTTTGTATATCAAGAGCTTGAAATACCTGACTTTTCTTTGTATACTGTTCTATAAATGTTCGTCGTACTTTCTTATACTTCTTCTCCTTGAGCATCTGGCCTACCATCTTTGAAGATAAAAACTTGGAATATTGTCTGGCTAGTAAATTCAATTCCATGTTTTCTTTATTTGGATATAGGAGACACTTGAAATGAATTCGTCTTGTTATAAATTTACAAGTTACATGCACTAAATGTTGTATCATAGAAATGTAGAAGTTTATTACCTTGCAGCTTGTATTATTTTCTTGACTCCTCCACCACTTGGATTAAGTTGCTCTATGTTACTCACATTCCTTTTTCTTTCTCTCATGCCAATTCTTGTTTCTTTTACATGTGCAACCTCTAATTTCTTGTCACTCTCCTATATTGTTTTAGATTGAGACTCTATTTTGCACAAGAGCTATGAACTTCTTTCTTGAAGAGAGATGTACACATGTCGTCACAAATGACTATACTCCAATTGTGCTACAGAATTCAAGTCTTTTAGAACTCTATTCGATTGGCTTAGTGCATTGAAATAGCCAAGTAGTCCTTGGTGACTATCACCAACACATCTAATTGATGAGGCTGGATTTGAGAATGAGGGTGTGCTTGAGGTTAAAGGATTATTTGGATACATAGATCCATCACACCACAAGTCTATATGCTTTGAGCTTGAAGTTCTCATCTCTTCCTTCTCTCTTTGATTGATTGAAAGCTGTGGTTGATTTTGTTTCTTCAAAGGTGCATATTCTTCTTCAAGATCAATATGCATATGATATGGCTTCCTCTTCTCTCCCATATCAATGTGATGCAACTAAGTCACAATGTAGCACAATGATGAGCTTGCAATAGCCCGAGTTCACGAGAAATGCACTTGAATGTCTAAAATGGGAGAGAAAAGTCACTAGAAGGAAAATCCTTTGCCAAAAAGGAAATAAACATGCTTAGAAAGTGCATTAATGAGAGCGTGTTTCCATCAATATTTATTATGCACCCATAGGATGGCGGTATATTCTCTTTGTTCTTCAGCATTTAAGGTCTAAACCACCATGTTGATTATCTCTCTCTACAAAAACAAAAAAAAGGGTAAAAAATCCTTCCTTTTTTCAAATTTTGGGCCACAAAAAATAGGGTGACGTAGATTATCTTATAGGGCTCCAAAATGAGTCCTGATTTCCCCTAATGTTAGCATGTAACCATCGAACTACATCGACTTTCAAGGGAATCTTTCCTGAGCAGTAGTAGATAATCATGCTACACAAAGAGAACAATTCAATCTAGCTCCTCACCAGCTCAAAAGACACTTTTAGACATGCCTTTTCACCTCTTGTTAATGGTTTCTGAGCCTGCGCGATCATCCTCTCACCTACTCTCTCACGCAAGGACTTCTTTACGGTCCCTTCCGTCATTGTCGTTTACGCATGCCCTCTTCATCTTTGTAAGATTCCTCCCAAGCCCTGAATGATGTATAAGCTCTCACCTCAATCCCTTGTAATCGTCCCCTATTTCAGAATGCAAAAAAAATAATGTTTTCTCTTGTTGTTTTGGCCTAGAGAGAGGAAATATTCTAGAGAGAGGTAATTCAAAATTGAGATATTTTTTAATATAAAGTTTCTCCTATATCTAAGATGAACTCCCCTAAAACATAAGTTCAAAATAAATTTTCCAATGTGCATTAATAATTAATTGAATATGTGTATTAAAGGCCTTAGCCTAAGGGTCCACATTTTCAAATAAATTTTTCAATGTGCATTAATAATTAATTGAATATGTGTATTAAAGGCCTTAGCCTAAGGGTCCACATTTTCATGGATTAACGCCCAAATAAGGTTCCAATGGGCCAATAGGATTAATCCAAGTGTTGGGATGACAAAAATGCAAAGAATAAAAGAAAATACCCCAAAAATAAGTAAATGCTCACATAAGATGAAGAGTTGACTGAGTACAAGGTTTATTAGCTAAAAATTAAGGTTTATTAGTTAAAAATTGGGATTTATTAGTTAAAAATTGGGATATTTTGGTAAAATGATGAATTTTTTACACCTCAATAAAGGAGGGAGAGCCCCATCAAGTAGGCACCTTTTTTATCATCATTACTTGGTCTTTTTTAATTTAAAAAAATTAGATATTTTTCTCTCCTCTCTCTTGATGCAAATTGGATCAAAAAGGGAGCCAAACTGATCCAAATCTTGTCCGAATTGGGTCAAACTGAAGCTCGAAGCCTCTAGAACCTAGTTGGACTTGGTTAGTGGCCTCCCTCACCTATAAATAGATCCTCATTCCTTTGTATTTTTATCTTTAAGTAATTACATGCTAGTATTATCTTCATTTTTAGTGTAATTTCTATTATCCCTCTATTTTGTCTCTTCTTTTGGGAGCTTTGGAGCTTCTCTATTCTCCATCCTCTCTTGGAGATTACCCTCCCCCTCTTGGTGGCCAAGGACTTTCTTGAGGGCTTCACTTCTATCCAAAGAATCAAGCCAAAATCAAGGGTAACCTCCTATTTAATGGGTTTTTCTATTCCTCTCACAATGATTTTCTTCTTCTCAACCCCTCTAAAGCTTTCAATGGAATGGTTTTCTTCTTCTCAACCCCTCTAAAGCTTGAGAAGTTTTCAATGGAATGGTTTTCTCTTGAAATCAAGTTTTTCAATGATTCATAATGTTTAATCAGATTAATGCTAGTCTTTATGCTTAATTATAATGTTTCCTTTAAGAAAATCTCTATTTTGGAAAGATTAATCATATTTATGATTAGATCATTGTTAGAAGGATGATTCTCAATGATAATCTCTTTAATTTAATCAAAACTCTAGGTTTGATAAGCTAGAGAAAGAGATTAGAAATTTTCATGATTTTTAATCCAGTAAAAATGATGGTTAATTCTTTTAAGCTTCATTATGAGTAAGAAAAATTATATTAACTCATTATAAATTGAAACACGGTTATACTAACGTTTTTAGTTCTAAATGAGGATTGGTTATTTTAGAATAATCAAGATATTTATTCATAATTATGCTTATAATTATGTTATGTATGCATAATTTAATTTTAATCTAAAAGAAGTGTTCCTATCATATTTCCATTACAAGTATTCATTTTAAAATTAAGAATAAAACATTCTCATTAATTGTAACAAAGCTATGGTAAAATTTTCTTGAAAAAAGATAAATCTTATTTTTATGCATAATTTTAATAAAGCAAAAAGAGACATTCCTATCATATTCTAGGTATAGATATTTTATGCTAAAAGAATGATTTTTATCATATTTATGAAAACTACTTTTATAGTATTTATGCATATTTATTTAATTAGAGAAAAGAGAAAATTTTGATATATTTATTTTCATGCATAAAAATTTAGGTGCAAAAACAGGAATTTTTGTGATATTCGAGATTCAAACATTTAAAGGTTAAAAAAGGAATTTTGGCATATTCCAAGATATGGATATTTTTATTTATTTAAAAGAAAAATTTTTATTGTATTTTAAGTTAAAAAATGCATTAAAAATCAGGGCAACCCCATAAGAGTGCCAGCTCAGCCCTACAGCATCAATACAAAGTAGTCTCAGAACTCCCTCCCAGAATTAGGGAAACCAAAGAGAGAGAGTTCCATCTCAGATTGCAGCAGCTAGAGCCATCACAATAGTTGAGAAAGTGGAGGAAGAAAAAGGAAAGATCTATGCCGCCATTGAGCATCAGGGGTAAAATAATCAATTCTCAATCCTCCAAACTCCAACAGAGTACAAGGGTAAGAAATTCAAGCTTTTGATTGATTCAAGTAGTACATATTCTTTTATTTCCCTAAGGATGTCTACCTAAGTTAGTCCTAAATCAAAAATTAGGAAAACCTATGCAAGTGGAATTGGCCAGTGGAAAGATTCTTTTCACACACCTTGAGACAACCGTATTCAGTTTAATCTAGATGGGAACGTAACAGATTGCCAGTTCATAGTCCTACCCTTGGGAATCTATGATGGAATCCTTGGAATGGATTGGCTCCATAAGAATCAGGCGGCTGACATTCACTATCACAATGGAGCCATCTCTTTCCTTGACCTTCAAGGGAATAAAGTTCAAGGAACTGGAATTTTTGGATCCCCAGTGCTGCAATTAGTCAAAGCTTCTAAATTGTTAAAGGGACTCAGAAAGAGGCAAGCTGTTTATGTCGTTAAGATGAATCCAGTAGATAGAAAATTCAAGGCTAAGGAACCAGAGTTGTTAAGTGATTATGCTGATGTGTTCTCCCAGAAGAGCTGACTGAGATGCCTCTGACTCGCGAAGTAGATCATGAGATAGAGTTAACCCCCGGAGCTCAGCTAGTAGCCTAGCGTGCATACAAAATGCCAGTTCCAGAAGCCATAGAACTTAAGGAGCAGTTAAGACAACTGCTCCTAGAGAGCAAGGATTCGTCAGACCAATGTTTCACCTTGGGGTGCACCCGTTCTCTTTCAGAAGAAGAAAGATGGAACGTTAAGACTCTGTATTGATTACAAAGGATTGAATCAGTTCACAATTAAAAATAAGTATGAACTTCTGGATTGGTTAAGTGAAACTTAAATGTTCACAAAGATAGATCTCAAATTCGGGTTTTACCAGATCAGAATCAAGGAACAAGATATCCCAAAGACAGCTTTCAATACTTGCTATGGGCATTATGAATGCACAGTCATGCCATTTGGATTGACTAATCCAAGCAGTCGTAGAGATTGGCCGGAGCCGAAGATGGTGAAAGAAGTCAGAGGATTCTTAGGATTAACCGGGTAGTATCGAATCTTTATACCCATATATGCTCAGATAGCATCCCCTTTAACTAACCTTCTCAAGATGAGTACCCTATATTCAGTGGACTGCTATGTGTCAGAGTGCCTTTGATAAGCTAAAGACATCTTCAGTAACCAACCCTGTCCTTAAGTTGCCATATTTTTCCAAAACTTTTGAGGTAGATGCCAGTGTTTTTGCCTTAGGCAGTGCTCTTATGCAGGAAGGTCATGCAATACACTTTGAATTAAGAAAACTCATAACACACAAGAAAAATTATGATGTCTATGACTTGGAATTACTCTAGTAGTTTATGCTATGAAGTTGTGGAGACATTATCTCTTGGGACAGAGATTCACCTTGATGACATATCATCAAAGTCTGAAGTGGATCTTCACCCAAAGGGATCTCAACATGCGCCAAAGAAGGTGGATGCAGACCCTGCAGGAATTCGATTTTGAGATTAAATACCAGCCAGGGAAAGAAAATGTGGTAGTCGATGCGCTCATCAGTAGGAAGGCCTCCTTGCTCTTGCAACCAATAACATTCAGTTGTCAAATCCATTGATCAATGAAGTAAGGGAGAAAATCATGTAGGACAAATTCTTTGCCCCTATTGCTACCCTACTGATGCGGCAAAGAAAGACTCCTCAGGAAATGAGTCAATTTCTTGGGTACAAATTGGATGAAGGATGCATGTATTATAATAATCGGCTATGCATTCCCAAGGATGAGGGAATAAAGGGAAAGATTATGAGAGAAGTCCATGATATCCTGATAGTTGGACATCCAGGGTTCATAAAAACCTACATGTCTGTGAAGAAAAGCTTCTTCTATCTAGGACTCAAAAAGGATGTACTTGATCATGTGCGGCAATGCTTAATGTGTCACAGAGTCAAGGCAGAGAGAGTCAAGATGCTAGGAAAGCTACATCCCCTAGACATTCCCAAGGATGAGGGAATGAAGGGAAAGATTATGAGAGAAGCCCATGATATCCTGATAGTTGGACATCCAGGGTTCATAAAAACCTACATGTCTGTGAAAAGCTTCTTCTATCTAGGACTCAAAAAGGATGTACTTGATCATGTGCGGCAATGCTTAATGTGTCACAGAGTTAAGGCAGAGAGAGTCAAGATGCTAGGAAAGCTACATCCCCTAGACATTCCACAGATGAAGTGGGAATGTATCAGTATGGATTTGGTCACTGGACTAATCAAGTTACAAGTCCATTTTTGTGGTAGTTGACAAACTAACCAAGGTTGCCCATCTGATTCTAGTAGAAGAAACCTACACTATAGTAGATGTTGCCAGAGTTTTCCTCACATCGAGATTCTGGACTGCATCCTTCGAAGCAGTGGGAACTTTCTTAGATCTTAGTACAACCTATCACCCCGAGAAAGATGGTCAGACTAAAAGAGTGAATCAGGTAAAAGAAGATATCCTTCGATCATGCTGAGGCAGAGAACCCAAGAAGTGGTTAAGCTATTTGCACCTGGTTGAGTTTGCTTACAATGCTTCTTATCACAGAAGTATCGGGATGAGCCCTTTCAAAGCTTACAATGCTTCTTATCACAGAAGTATCGGGATGAGCCCTTTTAAAGCTCTCTGTACGGAAAAGATTGACTTACACCATTAACTTGGTCTGACCCATTGATTAGGTTCGAAATGTTCAGAGAAAGATGATATGGACCAGCAAATGTAATCAATCCGTAAAGATATTAAGGCTACCCAAGATAGATAAAGCAGTATGCTAATAAAAAGAGATTAGAGAGAGTGTTTGAAGAATCAGATATGGTCTTCATTCGAGTACGATCCAAAAGAAGTTCTTTATCTTTAGGGAAGTACAAGAAGCTCTCCTAGATACTATGGACCATATGCTGTTATAAAGAAAGTAGGAGATTTATCTTATGAACTTCTTCTACCTTCCCATCTCAAGGTACATAATGTATTTCATGTTAGTTTACTTAAGAAGTATGTACCTAGCCCGAGTCACGTGCTTGATGATGATGAACAATTGGTTTCTCCGACTCAAGGTGAAATGGTACTCAGTCCTAAAGAAATCCTTAACGTTTGGGAGAAGGTTCTTACTAGGAGCACATAGAATTTCTGGTCAACTGGAAGTTCTTCCCTTTAGAGGACGCCACTTGGGAGAAAGAAGAAGAGTTGGTAAAGGATTAGTCCCACTTTGCAAGATGAGGACATCTCGCATTTTTCAATGTAAGATTCCTCCTCAGCCCTGAATGATGTATAAGCTCTCACCTCAATCCCTTGTAATCATCCCCTATTTTAGAATGCAGGAAAATATTATTTTCCCTTGTTTTCGCCTAGAGAGAGGTAATTCCAAATTGAGATATTTTTTATATAAAGTTTCTCCTAATACCTAAGATGAATTCCCCTGAAACAGAAGTTCAAAATAAATTTTCCAATGTGTATTAGGAATTAATTGAATATGTGTATTAAAGGCCTAAGCCTAAGTGTCCACATTTTTAGAAATTTTTGGATTAAGGCCCAAATAAGGTTCCAATGGGCCAATAGGATTAATCCAAGTGTTGGAATGACAAAAACGCAAAGAATAAAAAAAATACCCCAAAAATGAGTAAATGCTCACATAAGATGAAGAGTTGACTGAGTACAAGGTTTATTAGTTAAAACTTAAGGTTTATTAGTTAAAAATTGAGATATTTTGGTAAAATGATGAATTTTCGACACCTCAGTAAGGAGGGAGAGCCTCGTCAAGTAGGCACCTTTTTTATCATCATTACTTAGCTTTTTTAATTCAAAAAAATGAGATATTTTTCTCTCTCCTCTCTCTTGATGCAAACTGGATCAAAAAGGGAGCCAAATTGAGCCAAACTGATCCAAATATGGGTCAAAGCTGGAAGCCTCTAGAATCTAGTTGGACTTGGTTAGTGGCCTCCCTCACCTATAAATAGACCCTCATTCTTTTGTATTTTTATCTTTGAGGAATTACATCCAGTATTATCTTCATTTTTAATGTAATTTCTACTATCCCTCTATTTTGCCTCTTCTTTTGGGAGCTTTGGAGCTTCTCTATTCTCCATATTCTCTTGGAGATTACCCTCCCCCTCTTGGTGGCCAAGGACTTGCTTGAGGGCTTCACTTCTATCCAAAGAATCAAGCCAAAATCAAGGGTAAGCTCTAATTTAATGGCTTTTTTTATTCCTTTCAATGATTTTCTTCTTCTCAACCCCTTTAAAGCTTGAGAAGCTTTCAATGGAATGGTTTTCTCTTGAAATAAGATTAATTATCTTTATGATTAGATCCTTGTTAGAAGGATGATTCTCAATGATAATCTCTTTAATTTAATCAAAACTCTAGGCTTGATAAGCTAGAGAAAAAGATTAAAAATTTTCATAATTTTTAATCTAGTAAAAATGATGGTTAATTCTTTTAAGCTTCATTATGAGTAAGAAAAATCATATTAACTCATTCTAAAATGAAAGAGGGTTATGCTAACATTTTTAGGAATGAGGAATGGTTATTTTAGAGTAATCAAGATATTTATTCATAATTATGTTATGTATGCATAATTTAATTTTAGTCTAAAAGAAGAGTTCCTATCATATTTCCATTACAAGTATTCATTTTAAAATAGAAAATTGAACATTCTCAATAATTGCAGTGAAGCTATGGTAAAATTTTCTAGAAAAAAGATAAATCTTATTTTTATGCATAATTTTAATAAAGCAAAAAGAGGAATTCCTATCATATTCTAGGTATAGATATTTTATGCTAAATCAATGATTTTTATTATTTTTATGAAAAATACTTTTATAGTATTTATTAATATTTTTTAATTAGAGAAAATTATAATTTTTGATATATTTATTTTCATGCATAAAAATTTAGATGCAAAAAGAGGTATTCCCATGATATTCGAGATTCAAACATTTAAATGTTAAAAGAGGAATTTTTGGCATATTCCAAGATATGGATATTTTTATTTATTCAAAAGAAGAATTTTCATTGTATTTTAAGTTAAAAAAATGCATAAATTAATTTTGATGTTAAAAGAGAAGTTTTTGCCATAATTTCATGTAGGAAATTTTGGTATATTAAGGTTGAGGATCAAACTGTTGAAAAGAATATTTTAGATATTTCTATGCGGATAAATCAATAAAATAATACATACTCACAATTGGATTATTGGAAGAAGAGTTATTTTCCTGTTATTCTCGAATAAAACTATTTTTTTAACTCTATTGTGGCTAGGAAGGAATGAATTTTCATAAAGTTAGAATTTTCCCTAAGTCACCGGTTAATTTTCAGTTAATTAGAAGAAAAATCCTTAGGAATGAAAGTTCGGATTAAACCGAGTAATTTATGGTTAGACCACGACAATGAGTATGGCAGGCCAGTAAGATACTTGCCCATCTCTCGAATCTGAATCAAGCAAAACCTCGTGACCAATTCCAAATCTTTGATACGAAGAATAGACTACCGGTTGAATTAGAGAAGTTTTCCTTAGACCGAATTCATCGAGAAATGAGTTGGAACTTATTGAATTTGATGGGTAAATTATCCTCATATGAGATTCATGATTTTCATTAAGAAAGTCTGGTTTGTGAGAAAAAGGGTTTTGTGGAATCAAACTCAACGAGAAATTCTTACTTGCATAGAAACTTTGTTTTTGAAAAGGACTGTTTTACGCCAGAATGCTGGAGGAAGTATTTGGTGTATGATTTAACTAAGGAGATATTCATTTGCAACAACTGGTGGTGGGGAGTCGTCAAAGGACGTCGCTCGTGACAAAGCCTGCCGAGTCTTGACCAGCCTTGGTATGGTTAAAATGGTGCACTTCTAGTGGTACGATGGGCGAGGACCGACGAAGTGGTCCCTGAGTGAAGTGCTAGGACACCTAAGTAGGATCCTAGAGGATTCTGACCAGGTGATGCACAGGCTCGCGGTTGCTAGGACACCCATGCGTATGTCGAGGAAGATATGGATGGACTAGAAAGGAATTATTTATGTGAACTGGAATTTTATATTGGATCTAGTTGGTTGACTAGCTGGTCTTCAACGGAGGGTCCAGATGATATTTTTGTAAAATAATGGACTGGATATTTTGGAGGATTATGATCAGTAATACTATGGTTTCATTAAAAGATTGCTTTAAAGATAGCCAAATCTGTGAAAAAGGCAATTTCATATTGGGTGTGTAAGTGGTGTGACTACCTTGAATTTTGCTTGAAGCACCGGCTAGGGGGCTTGGGAACTCTTTTCCTTGGTACCCGGGACAAAATAGAACCAAATTTTTATATAAAGGGATCCCACCTAACCCATGGGCCGGTTCAATTAGATCGGTGGACTCCTGCGATACAGTCAGATACGTTAAGTTACGCTAGTGAGAATAAGTCCCTAGAAGATTCTTGTTATGTGGGAAAGAATCAGTTGTGCCTCGCTTAAGGGAAAAAAAAAGCGGTGATTTCTATGAACCAAGTGCAAGTCTTTTCCTTGATTTGGCCATGCGACCTACGGGTTCGGTCGGATTAGATCGGATAGTTAACGCCTTGACCCGTTAGATGATTTTCCTAGTAGAATCGTTCGTGCCTTCCAAGCGAGGGAAGTTTTTTCGGGCTTGGTTTTGGAGGAACCGCCGAGCTAGTCTCTTGTCCAGATATTCGTGGGCGAGACCCCGAGTGGGAAGCCCTGCCTTGCACGAGAGGGTGACCCTGCTTCCGCCGCCGGTGCAACGGAAGGGGCATCACGGAGAGGGCGGGGGTCTCACAATCTTAGCAACCCCAACATCCCCCCAATCCTCCCAGCCATTATCATTTTCATTTGATCAATTCTCCTGGAGACCCTCCATGCATGCGCCTCGTCACTATATCACTAGGTATACGAGGACATGCACGAACACGCGGTGAGGTATCCCCCACTCCCCCACGATCGCCGCCACCTAAAGCTCATGTTAACTCACGTAATCAATAAAAGGTATGCACACCTGAGGATCCCAAAGTTTCGGGTAGAGGAATATTTTGGTGTGTAAAAGGGGGATGGGGAGGTTTAATGATAATGAAAGAAGGGATGGGGTGTGGGTTAATGAGGGTATAAGAAGGGATGGATCATGGGGGCTAGTAGACCGTGGGTTAATGTGTGTGTGAGAAGGGATGAGGGGTGTTTTATGGTAATGTAAGAGAAGGGGCAATGTGGGTGTGAGAAGGGATGAGGGGTGTTTATGGTAATGTAAGAGAGGGGGGCAGGAATGGTAGGTAAGCATGTATGATATGAGAGAAAACGGGGAAAGGATGATCATTAATACCTTTGGGGGTCATTTGGAATGTTAGAACTTACGGGGAAAGAGGATATTTTTAATTAACAAAAATAAAAAAAGGGGAAAGGATGATCATTAATACCTTGGGGAGCTTGAATGTAAGGGGAAAAGGGTATATTTTTAATTAACAAAAATTAAAAAGTAGAACTCTACACGTTCCTCCCCCGACAACCTTTCCACCATCGATTGTCACTGCCATGAGACTCTCCGCCCACGACCGCCTTCTTCGCCACCGTACTCCACCATGATAGGTAGCTACCACCCCACTTTCTTGTTGTGCCTCCTCACGATAGGCCGTGCTACCTTTGCTTAGCTCAGACGACCACATTGCTTGTGATGCTCCTACACAACCTGTGTGAGGCCTTCTGTGCGGCCTTCTATGCTAGGGTTTTTGAGCGTATATGTGCTAGGGTTTTTGTGCGGCCTTCTGTGCTAGGGTTTTTGAGCTTATCGTGCGCCATAGCCAGGAGTATCTCTTCGTCAATGCAGTGCGTCTCCACCATGACGACGGTTGCCTTCCTGCTCCCGTTGCATAGTCGAGCCATGTTAGCTTGCTGCTTACACTGGAGCCGGCCATCTCCCTTGCTAATGAGCTGACAATCACCTATCCACCCTTTTTCGTCTTTTCTTAGCGCTGTTGAGTTATGATAACGGCTACCTCCTACTCCTGTTGGTGCAGCTGAGCCATGCCTATCTTCGGTTGTAGCGATACAAAAGCTCGTTTCCTCTCCTTGCTGCTTTGCTGGATTACCTCCTCCATGCTGACCACCATAGCTCGTCGACAGCTCTTCTGCCTTGCCCCAGCCGCCACCTCTCCGTGCTTCGCTATACATTGTGGGAGAATGCACGTGTCATCATTTTGGTCACCATTCAATGCAATCTGCAATGATCTCTCCAACTTGTTCATGCCTACCATCCTACCACTCCAATGAACTACTGGAGGCCATAGGAATAACGGCAAGAGGAATATCTTCAACAACATCCCCTAAAACAACCTTTTCCTCCATAGGATGAAGGTGAGGATCAAGTTGAGATTGTTAGGCTCAACATGTGTAGCTTTCTATTTCCCTCCTTTCTTTCTCTTCCTATAGAATATACCTTCCTTTATTGTTTTTGCACTTTCATTAGTTATATACATCAACGAATCCATAGGGATACATGAACTAACAAGAGTATTATCTTATTTGCCGGTGCCATTTTGTATAAAGTATGAAGGAACACTAGGTGAGAAGAAACACTGCAAGAGACAAATTTAATAGCTTAGAGGAACTAAATTCAATCCATTTTGCATGAAAAACACAATCTAGTTTGCATTGCAAATATTCAAAAGTAATTTCTTACATATTATGGTATTATTCAAATCAATTGTGAGGATGGCCCTACCATGCTCGTTATCAATATTGGAGCCAGTACTTGAAAAAAACATATTTTTCAACAATCAAAATAAGGACAAAGTCTTAAATCTATTCGGTTTTGTTCGGTTTTGTTCCTTATTTTTCAACAATCAAAATAAGGACAAACTCTTAAATCTATTCGATTTTGTTCAGGAAATCTCTATCCGATTTTGTTTCCGAAATCTCTACTATATGCCAGTTTATAACTAAATTATTTAAAAAAAATCATTTGTTAAAATAAGGCCTACTTAAAATCTCAGCCAGTTTTTTTTTAGCTTTTCTTAATTCTAGCCTGTACAAATACACTAGAATGCCATTTTTTGAGCATTGACATTAGGAGGCTGCACAACCAAATGAAAAACACGAGAAGCATTAATAAGACAAGAGTGCTAACTAGTGCTAGAAAAAACCGTCCTTCATGTTGGAGCTATATATAGCTAGCCCTAACTCACTCTAGGTCTTGCCTATATATATGTGACTTGTGACTAATATGATTCATTCTTGTGGAGCGTATGATTCATTCAACATGGTATTAGAGTGATTCTAATCATAAGGGAAGCATCTACATCTTCTTGTCCAATTTATGATTATGATTTCATGTCTTACAAGATTGATCTTTGGTAACAGTTTTGTGTAGGGTTGATTGGTTCTTTGATTATATGTTGCCTACATGATTTTATAGCTTCACTTGTTGTAATTAGAATTGTTTCTTAATCGTGTTCTTAAAACCAAAACCTATGGTGCTGGTGCATAGATGGTACAGTGCAGGTGAATCCTATCAAAAAAATGGTTTGTTAATCGGAGTTCTGAGTCAAAAGTTAGGACAGTTCAGGCAAACTGCATCTAAAATAGTAAAACAGGTTCTTTGTGAGAGCAAATAGGTAGTTGTCTCTGAGTCGTAAGCACGATTTGATTGTGAAAGCTTTTCGTGAAAGCTTGAGATGGATGCTTGCTATACAAGCTACAATTAGATAAAAAACTTGCCGTGCAAGTTGCGCCATAACACGATGCTTTTTCTTAACGTGGTGCTTTTTATTATTATTATTTTATCTTTTATGGACCTCTAAGTTTGCTTACGTGCATGAGACATGGGTCTCCAATTTTAGAGTTCTAATTTTGGTTCACGTTCTATTCTTTACACACGATCACTTTATGCTCGTTGTCTGGTGCATGCCTATTTTTGGCTACATTTCTCATATCTCGTACATGGTCTGCAAGTTCTGCGATCTTATCTTGTATGTGTTCTCACAACCCGACATGGTAAACACCATACTTGTTAACGGATTTCCTTCTGGGCAGCGTTCTGTTCCTCTTTTCCAAGGCCAAGGATTTCCTAGTTGGAAATACAAGATGCTATTAATTTTGGAAGGAGACAAATTGGCAGATATTGTTCTTGATATTCTTGCATGCCCTCCTTAACCTATTGATCCACTTCAGAATAATTTAATTATTACCGAAGGTCCTATTTTTGAACAATGGAAAATTGATCATGCACACTGGATTCGTCGTGATAAGACTGCTCATCGGTATATACTTTCTGCCCTTAACGATTCACTCATGCACACTGGATTCGTCGTGATAAGGCTGCTCATCGGTATATACTTTCTGCCCTTAACGATTCACTCATGCTAGATGTTTATCCATTATCCATGTCATATGCTATATGGGACTATCTTATCACTATGTTTGAGAAGAAAACTGTTTATAGAGATTCTATATCTCCGAAATCTTTTGGGCAAGCTTCAATTCCATGCCTAGTCACATTAAATCATTCAAAGGTATTATGAATCAACTTTCTGCTCTGCAGGGGATCCTATTCCTCCAACTCAATTGGTTACACACCTTCTTGATACGGTGAAGGATCCTTTGTATGATAATATTATCACTATATTATCTAAGAAGGATGGAATTGACTTTGAGCATACATGTATTTCTTTGATTGAATATTCTCAACGTCATGATCGTCAGATGTCGGTAACTCATGAAACGGTCATGATTGCCCAAGAGTATGTTAGAAACATGGTGAGCTAGACTAAAGTTGGAAATTGAAGTGAGAGAAGACAAAGACACACTAAGATAATTCCATTGATGTGACCCCTTGAATATATAGGGGGCAAGTACAAGAGCTGAGCATGAGTGCATATGGGATAAATCCCTGAGTGCCACATGGCATACACTGAGATGACCAAGACTAAAAGTACTCCTAGTGAGCATTTAGTAAAAGTACTCCTAGTGTGAGCACTTAGTTCCAACACCCTCCTTAAGTGATACTAGGAGGACATGACTAACAAGATGACAGATGACAAAGATAGATAATAAGGCAAGATGAAGAGACTAATGGACTGATGACTGGACAGACAGACAAGCCAAGATAAAATGACTAAGACTGAAAGACAGAAACATAAGACAAGATCCTAAGACACCCCTCCTCAAGTGATATCCTAAGACAAGATCCTAAGACACCCCTCCTCAAGTGATATCCTCATATGGGTCCACAAGGGTAGGGACAAAAATGGATCATAGACTTAGACATAGACAATCAGCCAGTAGATGAGGTCTCATAGACAGAGACTGTCAAATAGACATTAGAGAGTCTGGCAACTAGATGAAAGATGGGGACATAGACAAAATGCCAAAGACATGTGGGTAACTAATCCACAAAAGATAGGCATATAGACAAGAGAATGACTGATTGTTGACAGACTGAGTGACAGACTAAGAGATGGACCTCGAAGATGGGCTCAAAGACAGATAGATCCACATGGCCTACATCATCGGTGACCAGAGGTGGTTTTCAAAGATAGAGAGAGGACCATAAGATATGTGGTTGTTATAGTAATGACTTGCTCAATATCTGAGCCATCTCCAGCACTATCTCCTGAAACCTTCTTTTTATAAGATGATACTTGACTTTCATTTGCCAAGTATGAAAAATTTTGCCCATTGAACTTATCAATGGATAGGAATGACTGAGTAGATGTAGCAGCCATTGGGAAGGTCTTACCACTCGTGAGATGTGGCAGTGTCTAATCCCGTACAAAGATAGAGTGTAGATTGAAGAAGATAGATGAGAGGTTAACTTAGCATAAAAAGAGAGCATATGAATGACTGAGATAAAATGAAAGCATCATTCCTCCACTTTTGAAAACGCAGGTCTGCTGGACAGCATTTGGGGCCACTTCATTTTGCGGCAGCCTTCCAAATGGTATGTCTAGCTAACCCGCAAGACTAATCGGCAAAATAGAATCATAGTAAAGATTGAAGAGTTCTTTTACAGACCAGTTTGTAGAAGAACATTTCTTGTAGAGATCAATGTTCTCGCCCTCTTCGTTCTGCATCTCGAATCCATGTCAAAATCTCCGGCTCCTTCTCCACCGATGGTGTTGCTTTGGGGGCTATGAGCTTGAGGCCGGGAGATCAAGAAGTGCATAGGGTTTGAATTAGATGGCTTTCTGCAGAAAATATATGAATGCGGACACAGAATAGCAGAGATTAGGGTTTCTGCAGAAGAGAAAAAAAGGTTGTCATGGTCTTGAACCACAAATCGGGATAAAGACCAGTGTAAAAGTGCCTGCGACCACAGCAAGGAATATCTTAGCCTTGGGAGACTGTCGCTTGAACCAAAGAAAGTTGGCTCGTGGAAGCCACTCTACCGCTTATTCAGGCTCGCGAGTCACAAGACGAAGGCGTTGCTGACAGATATGACGTAAGACGAAGGCGCTGCTGGACTGATATGACAGGTTGCAGAAGTAAAATGCTGGCATGCTACTTGAGAGCTACGCAGAAGGGATGGAAGATGAGCTAGGACTGAAAGGGAAGCTAGGTCGAGACCTGCTCTGATACCATGTTAGAAACATGGTGAGCTAGACTAAAGTTGGAAACTGAAGTGAGAGAAGACAAAGACACATTGAGATACTTCCATTGATGTGACCCCTTGAATATATAGGGGGAAAGTACAAGAGCTGAGCATGAGTGCATATGGGATAAATCCCTGAGTGCCACATGGCATACACTTAGATGACCAAGACTAAAAGTACTCCTAGTGAGCATTTAGTAAAAGTACTCCTAGTGAGCATTTAGTAAAAGTACTCCTAGTCAGCACTTAGTTCCAACAGCGTACACAGAATCAGAGACAGCCTTTGCTGTTCGGAGATGTCCATTTCAGCAACGCCCTTCTTCCTCCTCCCAATTTACATCCCGTGGCTTCCAAAGAGGAGGTAATTCTTCTCGTTTGAGATTTCCTCAAAAGCGTTGTTCTTATTGTGAAAAAACTGGTCACTTGGTATCTGAATGTTGAACGCGAGAGTACGATGAAGAACACGGTATTACAAATAAGTAACCTCATTTATCAAGGGATTCTTCCTCTTCTGCAACCTGTGAATATGAAGAACACGGTATTACAAAAAAGTAACCTCATTTATCAAGGGATTCTTCCTCTTCTGCAACTTGTGAATATTGTGGGAGCACAAGGCATTCATCCAGTCGATGCTTCAAGAGGCGTTATGATGAAGCTCAAAATCAAGCTTATGCTACTCAACAAAATCCTCATGATGAAGACAATGTTCATCAAGAGGCTAATTTGGTTCATTATAATGTCTCTCCAGAAAAGGTACTGTATGTTCATGATGGTTCTCTCTTTATTGTTGATTCTGGTGCTACTGGCAACATGACATATCAATTGCAATGACTACACAACTATCATCCAATTCCTATCATGAAAGTGGTTTATCTTGCTGATAATACAACTTGCCAACAAGTAATGGGTATTGGCGACTTATATTTGGGAACTTCTTCCTCAACCAAAATACTACGGGGAGTTTTATATGTTCCTGATTTACAAAGAAACTTACTTTCTGTTACGTGGCTTGTGAATCTTGGTCTATTTTTTGGATTTAATAATACAAAGTGTCGCATCGAAAAGGATGGCACCACTATTGCGGTTGCTCCTTGACGACATGGTAATCTCTTTGAACTTTCATTGAATGAGGATGTTGCAAATGTTGTTACAGCTTTAGGAGATCTGGATTGTAAGCTATGGCATCATCGGTTTGCTCACTCAAATTTCTCAAAGCTTCTTGATATTCATCGACATGATCTTGTGAGAGGTATGGACCTCAAACCTCACCTGCATATGGGGATATGTGAATATTATGCTCTAGGCAAACATCATTGTAAGCCATTTCCAATGTCTACAAATATTCATTCAAAGAATCTTTCGGATCTCATTCATACTGATATTTCTGGACCCTTTCCTCCATCCAAGTCTTGCTACTACCGTTACTTCATTACTTTTATTGATGACTATTCACGGTATACAAATGTCTTTTTGCTACGACATAAATCAAAAGCATTGGACACATTTAAGAGGTACCAAATATCTATGGAGAATCACACTGGTCGAAGAGTCAAAATTATTCGAAATAATAATGGTGGTGAATATATTTCCAACTTATTTCATGATCATTGCATCAACCACGGCATCCACCGTGAATATAGCATTCCATATTCTCCCCAACAGAATGGAGTTGCAGAGTGAAAGAGTCGTACAATTTTGAATGCAATGAGATGCATGCTTATTCATTCTGGATTATCTCGCTCTTTTTGGGCAGAAGCAGTATTGACAACCGTTTTTGTTCAAAATCATCTTCCAACTATACTGCACCTTCTAGTAAGATTCCAATCACAGCTTGGATAGGCCAAACTCCTTCTGTTGCACATTTCAAAGTCTTTGGGTGTATTGCTTATATTCATGTCCCAAAAGAGACACGACACAAGCTAGAACCTTCAGGTTTAAAGGTTATTTTTATTGGTTATTCTAACAACTCAAAGGGTTACAAGTTTTACGATCCAAGTTCTCAAAAGGAAATTGTTAGTCGAGATGCTATATTCAAGGAGAGGTTTGTGGCCCAGAGATGATGCTGATGATACAAAAACATTACTCATTTCTTTTCCTTTTCTACTTTTGGACAATAATTTGCGTGATGACAACACTCTTTTGATGGATATTGGAGACAAGTCTATTGATGTTTATCCTACGGTTTCAAAGGAGACTGCTACAGATCTTGATATCTATGTTGATCTTCCTATTGAACTTAAACACGGTGCAAATCATGTATATGATGATATTGAAACCTATAATCACGTATTGGCTGTCTGTGAAGATCCTTCAACTTATGCAGAAGCTATGTCCTCTCCACAAAAGAAACAATGGAAGGAAGCCATGGAAGCTGAATATGAGTCTTTGATCTCGAAAGGTACATGGGTTCTACCAATCTACCTTCTGATCGTACTTCTATCAAATGTAAGTGGGTTTATAAGACTAAAACAAAGACAGATGGATTCTTTGATAAATTCAAAGCTCGTTTAGTTGCAAAGGGATACTCACAAATTGCAGGGAGGATTGACTTTCATGACACTTTTCACCCGTAGTTCGTAGTACAAGCATTCGAGTACTACTAGCTTTTGCAACTCAGTTTGATTTGGAAATACATCAAATGGATGTTAAGAAGGCTTTTCTTAATGGAAACTTAAAGGAGGAAATATATTTGGAGCAACCTGAAGGATTTACGATTCTCGGAAAGGAACATCTTGTACGCGCCAACTCCACTGTGCTTTGTATGGACTAAAACAAGCTTCACGATCATGGTACATCAAGATTGATCAATTTCTCACATCTCAGGGGTTTGTTTCTTGCTTCTCTAATCCAAATCTTTATATCAAGAACAATGTGGATAACCATTTTGTTATATTGGCCCTTTATGTTGATGATGACACTATACTTGTATCTAATAATCTATCTTTCATGCAACAAGTAAAAAAGGTTTTATCCTCAGCCTTTGATATGGTGGATCTTGGCGACATCCATTCATGCCTTGGTATTCAAGTTCAAAGGTATCATCACAATGGTATTTTGTTTCTTCGTCAAACAAAGTTTATCCAAGATATTGTTTAAAAGTTTGGATTGGCTACTGCACATTCGGCAAACACTCCCTGTCTTGCAAGCTCTACTAGGAGTGCTTCTGCAAATATTGAGGTTGAATCATTAGCTTTAAATCAACCCTATGCTAATCTTGTTGGTTCTCTTCAATTTGTGGGCATGAGCACTCGTCCTGATATTTTGTTTTTATAGCAAATCTATTAGGACAATACTTGTCCTCTCCATCTACAAGACATTGGTCTCAAGCTAAACGTGTTTTAAAGTACTTGAAGGGCACTGTAGATTTCGGACTTGTATATCGCCGTCAAGAAGACATATCTTCATCAACTTCTCTTAACCTTTTGGGTTATTCAGATGCGGATTGGGCAAGCTCTAACTTGTCCATGCGATCCACCAATGGTAATTGCTTCTTTATCAATGGTTGTTTGGTATCTTGGGCTGGCAAGAAACAACGCTATATTGCAGTTTCTACTACAGAGTCTGAATATGTCTGAATATGTAGTTGCATCTTTAGCAGCCCGTGAATTAGTTTGGCTTCGACGATTGCTTGCTGATATTGGTCATTCTCCTTCCTCAAGCACTCCTCTTAGATGTGACAACCAAAGTGCTATTAGTCTAGCCAAGGACTACGCGCAACATAGCAAGTCCAAGCATATTGCAGTTCATTATCACTATGTTTGAAGTAAGGAAAGGAGGAATAATGGTAGAACATTGTCCAATTGATCAAATGATTGCAGACATTCTCACCAAAGGACTCCATGAAGCTTGGTTTACACTTTTGCGATCAGAACTTGGAGTTGCGGTGGCGGCCTCTCTTTTTGGAGATTAGCACATCTCACGTCATGTCAATTTTGTCTAGACTTGTACATAGCCTATAGACTTTAGGACACTTCACACATTACTTCACATCATGCACATTTATTCTTTGTACTTTGTGTATAGAAGCACATTGCACATGTACTTTAAGGTGGCATTGTACATTTATATGTAGGAGCTCGGGTTTTTCCCTTGTGCTCCCAAGGGTTTTTTTTACTCGCAACTAGAGACCTTTATTTGAGTGGGGGTGTTGGAGCTATATATAGCTAGCCCTAACTCACTCTAGGTCTTTCCTATAGTAACCATGATGTTACTCTAGATATTCATGTCACTCTAGTAACCACGATCGACGGGTGGTCGCAACACTGTAGAGAGTTACTACCATGGGTAGAGGTTGTAAGCCCATACACAAATAAAAAGACGGATCTTTTCCACAACCAGACCTTTTACTCATCCTTTCAATCGCAATAACACTCACAATGACATACTATCAAGTCAACTCTAACTAGGTGTAGCGATCTCTTAGTGTAATAGTTATCATCACTCACCACACTTCAACAACCTCGCAGGCATTAGGGCCAAAAATGTTAAAAAAGGGCCACATTTTAATCACTTTTATCGGATTTAGATTAAGCTTTGGACCAATAGAAATGTGACATTCAACCATAAATATGACATTGGATGTCATATTCACTTTTTAGTAAAATAGCCATGTCATATCACATTAAAGTGGTGATAACTGACTAAAATAGCCAAAACTTCACTAGTTTTGGCTATTTTAGTCGATTATCACCACTTTAATGTGATACGGCATGGCTATTTCAATGTCACTTTAGTGGGTTCCAACTTCAAGGGCATGTCCTCACGTGCCAAATGTTAGTACTTCAAAAAGTAAAAATTTAGTTTCCCCCAAAATGAGTAAATACATTTGGATTCCCTAATCTACCCGAGGCGTCTTTCTAATCATATTTTTGCATCATCCTCTCCTCTATTCATCATCTAACAATGTCACGACAATAGTCTAACCCAAGGCGCACTCTTAATGACATTTCATCATGCATTCTTCATAATGTTAAAGAAGATCACGGTGTGTGGAATGGTATAAACTTCAAATTAAACAATTGGGTGACTATGCAACCGTCATGCAAAGGTCCTCATAGGATAAAAAGGCAATTAAGAGGCTTAGTACAATACCATTGGAAGGGACATATCTTGGAATTCAAGATAGCAAAAGATGGATGGAAGGCAAAGGTACAACATGTGTACACGACAAGAGAGATGCACATGCATCTTTCTACTCTAGCATTTGCATTGCAAGCTCATTGTTGGCAAGATATTTTTTGTAATTTTACTTATGTTCTTTATGATTCTAGGTGAAAGCATGATAAGGTGGTACACTTTCTACCAGTTGCATTAGTTGCTACCACACTTGAAGACAATCAATATTCGTGGATTTAATATCATCAAAAGATGTGTTTAGCAAATTATCCCTAGTGCCTTTTGGATATAATAAATCTGAAACAAGATTAAACACTTGAGGCTTCATACCTTGGATGAGTAGCTTTGATATGGTCTTGTATCCCTTTCTACTTATTGAAACCTTGTCACATGCCTCCACCAGCTCATCAGGATTGACCAAGTCATGAACTTCTTTGCAAACTTCCTTGACTACCTTCCTTCGAAGCCCTGCACACACTGCGAGATCTTGAGCATTTCAATCATGTCATTGTTTTTTATAGAAGATTTGATCAAAGAAAATCTATCAAGAGGATTATCCAAGCAGAAACTTCCAAAATATTCATGTAGCTTTGATCAAGCCTCATCTATTTTTTCTTAACACCCCCATGTGCGGCTAGGCATGTAACACTTTTAAACTGTCTAGATCTCACTCTTAACCCAAAATGAGTGCTTTTTAGTTAGGTTTTTTGGAGTGCATGTTCCTCTAATTTTTGGTTAGTTTTTCTAAGCTTTATTACCTCTTCCTGATGAGATGACTGAAGTAGCCTTTCCAACTCATTTACATGTTAAGTTTGTGAGATCATGATATCTTCTAGTCCTTTAATAGATTGCTTGTACAGACTAAGCATAGTTTACTTGAGAATAGTAGCTTGATTATTCATTCTTGAGCAATATCCAAATAAGCCTTTTTACCATCCCCAATGAATCGAGCAAGATCATGCAGGGTGCTAAATGATGGAGGCTTACAAGTTGATGGATCAAGCGGGTATAGACCTCATTGAACCCACAAATCTACATGCTTCTTTCCTTCTGCACATAGCCTTTGAGCTTCAACCTAATTATGTACAGCTTTGTGATGAATACTTCTCTAGGTACACAATATGGTGTCTTTTCATTAAGTGTGGATCAGCTCTTGGAGTTAGCATAGCAATTAAAATGATCCAAACAGAAAGCAAGAGATGGTGGGAGAGAAAAAAGATAGTAGAAAGAAAATAGAGGGAAAAACTCGCGTCATGCCCTATGGAAGAGAGAAGTATTTTATGTATTCAAATATTTAAAATTAGCTTATTTTAGAAAACGTGTAGTAGAGTAGGTAAGAGGGCTGCCAAAAGGATAGGTGAATTGAAGACTATAGATGCCTGATGGATGGCATCTTAAAGACACTCTCCTCTAAATAGAGGTAAAAGAGGTGCATTTAATATAGCTATTTGTCTCTACTATTTTAGATAAGTCACTTTGATTAAGAAAGTTAATCTAATTCTTATATGACCCTTTTTTTTCATTTTTTGCCTTAATGTGTAAGATAGGAAGGGGGTGATGCTAATATAGTCAATGTTTTTTTTTCTGGGAAAAATATCAATCAATTAGTTAAAGAACAAATAGCCACAAAGGGCTAAGTACCTCTTACATGATCAATTTTGATCCCAAAAAACTTATTTTCTAAATTTTTTGCCTCTTGAATTGGATTAATCACCCTTAATGACAAAAACCAATCAATTAAGAGAGATTAGTCAATTTCAAGGGTTTTTTAATGGGAGAAATTTTTAAGGAATTAAGCTACTCCTAATGCTTGCTAACACTCTAATGCATACAAATCAAATAAAAAACATACAAATCAACCAAAAATTAATGATTCTACTTCTATGTTTAACTCTAAAGAGAGCTAAAAATCCCAAAAAAATCAAAGTATCTAGCATGTATATGTAAAATATGGTTAGCTTCATGTATATGACATAGAGGAAGAGCCACTTCACACAAATAGGGGGTCTTCCTATGCATAGGGAATAAAGAAGAGAGTTGGATTGCTACACATAGTGGTAGAAGGAACCTCTTGCACATAAAAGAACCTTGCACACATAACTTAAGCATAAAGAAGAGGACATATCGAAAATCAACAACAAACACAAAGAAGCTGGCAAGAGAGATCAAAAACGATAAGAAGTTGGTTATTGATCGATATTTATTGATGTTTTCTTTGTTATATATAACAAAGAAAACAATAGATGTTCTATTGTTATATATAACAATAGAACATGTTCAGTGTGTACAGCAAGTGATGGCAAAGCTCATACAGTGTTAATATTGTCTTGTGATTATCTCATATTGTAACATGATTCAAGTTGATCCTCTGTACCACACATAAAAATTAAAGTATAGTTGAGCATGTTATCTTGCATATATGAGAGAAAAGGTTTTTTTTCAAGCGATTGCATTGACACTCGTGGCAGGTGATGATCTAGCTACACGCTCTCGCCATAGGTCCTTGTTTTTTTCATTATTGGGCTTGGTCTTGGGAGTCAAGAATAGCCATCTTTTGAGAACCTTGGTCTTGGGAGTCAAGGATAGCCATCTTTTGAGAACCTTGGTCTTGGGAGTCAAGAATAGCCATCATTTAAGTAGCTTAGCCTTGGGAGTCGAGGATAGCCATCATTTGAGTAGCTTTCTTTGCTAGGTGTTCTTGGGCTTGGGTTTAGCTCCAGAGGCTCCATAATATTTCATACCACTCATGAAAACGTTTTCCAATGGCTCCGGCTTCCTCAAATACATAGGCCACTATAAACCTTCTTATGCATGTAATTGAGTAGCTCTCAGTTGAAGAAGAGGAGATGACAATTAGACTCATGTTGCTGCTAAACAAGTAGGGGTTTAGGGCGTTGTTGGATCGTAGAGCAGGCAACATTCTGTTTTGATGAATATTGCTATGGCCACCTGTCCTAGCCCTTCGTAAGCAAAATTTACAGCCATGGGGTTGTTTTTTCAACGATAACTTTGGCTAACTTGAAACTCGCTCGAGTACAAGTTTGAATGTGCCGAGCATCTACTATGATGTAGAGCAATTTGTCCAGAACTGCAAGTTTTGTGTTAAGCCATTTCCAGCCCCAAACATTACTTTGTATCAAAGTAACCAGTACCCCAAAGTAGAGTTGATATATAGTGGAATTTCCTCGGGGGGGTTCACCTAGAAAAACTTTAGTGTACCACGTGAGTTCATCAGGAGGGTTTTTTAATTAGATACATTGAAGAAAATTACCAGGATTACATTAATAGGAGGAGTTCTTTAATTCAACTTTAGAAAGAAATCCATTAGTTCATAAGTAAAGAGGGGTTGTTTGATTGGGAAAAATATTTTTGGTAAGGGGTTTTTTTAATACCCTTTGAATGCACATGATACATAGAGTTTCCTCTTAGTGCACCTCCCAAGGGAATTTCTAATTTGATACATAGAGTTTCCTCTTAGTGCACCTCCCAAGGGAATTTCTAACGGAAGGATGTATACAAATCCAAAATTGTCAAACTTCACCACCCTTAATCCATAACCCGCTAGCTCTTAAAATTCATAACTCCCCTCCTCACCATCTCACTACTACTTCTCTAATTTTTGATGCCTCTCCGCATGCTCTGTATCCTTCCCCATAAGTCTTAAAGAAGTCATGATAGTAAATTTGCACTCATAAGGGTTTCTCTCTCTCTCTCTCTCTCTCTCTCTCTCTCTCTCTCTCTCTCCTTCTTATCCATCATGATGGGTACTTATTGTGAGCATAAGGTTTAGGTCTAATCTTTCCACAACTAAGAATTATAGCCACCTAACACCACAGATCTTGTCAATACACAATAGGCTATCTTGATTTTTACAATCTTTTGGAGACATTAAACAGAACTGTTTTTTATAACTTTTGCAAAATAAGCATAGGCTCGAACTTTTTTTAAGAAATATACATATTGCTAACTTAAAGGTGAAAACATTTTCACTTTTCATATCAAATAACAAAATGAAAAAACAAGATCAAAGACAAGATCTAATATTATTTAAAACTACTAATAATTCACGCATGTCTATGTAATTTATAATACATTCTTTACTTAGAATTACAAAAATGTGATTTTTCTTCTACAAGAATAACTAACTCCATCCCAATCATTGAATTAGAGCATCTATTTGATGTTAAAATAAGTAGGTATATGGACTCCATGCCTGTAGAAGAGGCTTATCTAAAGAAAAGATTTCTCTAGATTCAGATAGAAAACCAACGATACAAACGGTCAAATTTTAGATTATAGTAAGTACTACAATTTATCAATTTACTTTATTTTGATCTAACGGTTCAATTTAGAGTTATAGATTTTGCAAGAACATAATTTTTAGTTTATAATAATTAAATTTTGAGCCATGAAAAAAGACAACAGTTGTCGTTTTGAAAAACTGATGAAACTAGGAATCCAAATTGTTGACAAACTGCATTCTGAAATCCAAAATTCCGTGAACAGATTGACATTTCTCACAAAGTCAAATTTCTGTCCGAAAAAAGGAAATTTGAACCCATAAATAGACATAAATTTCACTTATTTGAACGATGGATAGAAATTTTCGTTAATGGCCTGAAATTTTCATCAATGGAAAATTCGGTCCTTCGATAGAAATTTGCACTCATAAGGGTTTTGCTCTCTCTCTCTCTCTCTCTCTCTGTTACCAAAAATTAATGATTCTACTTCTATGTTTAACTCTAAAGAGAGCTAAAAATCACTAATAAATCAAAGTATCCAGCATGTGTATGTAAAATATGATTAGCTTCATGTACATAACATAGAGGAAGAGCCACTCCACACAAATAGGGGGTCTTCCCATGCATAGGGAATAAAGAAGAGAGTTGGATTGCTACACATAGGGGTAGAAGGAACCTCTTGCACATAAAAGAACCTTGCACATAACATAAGCATAAAGAAGAAGACGTATTGAAAACTGACAACGTCAAACAAAAAAAAGCTAGCAAGAGAGATCAAAACAGATAAGAAGTTGGTTATTGATCGATATTTATTGATGTTTTCTTTGTTATATATAACAATAAAACATGCTCATTGTATATAGCAAGTGATGGCAAAACTCACACAACGTTAATATTGTCTTGTGATTATCTCATATTGTAACATGATTCAAGTTGATCCTCTATACCACATAAAAATTAAAGTATAGTTGAGCATGTTATCTTCCATATATGAGAGAAAAGGTTTTTTTTTCAAGAGATTGCATTGACACTCTTGGGAGATGATGATCTAGCTACACGCTCTCGCCATAGGTCCTTGTTTTTTTCATTATTGGGCTTGGACTTGGGAGTCGAGGATAGCCATCTTTTGAGCACTTTGGTCTTGGGAGTCAAGGATATCCATCATTTGAGAAGCTTGATCTTGGGAGTCGAAGATAGCCATCATTTGAGAAGCTCTCTTTGCTAGGTGTTCTTGGGCTTGGGTTTAGCTCCATAGGCTCCATAATATTTCATGCCACTCACGAAAACATTTCCAACGGCTCCAGCTACCTCAAATACATAGGCCATGGTAAACCTCTTGATGTGTGTAATCGTGTAGCTCTCAGTTGAAGAAGAGGAGATGACAATTAGACTCGTGTTGCTACTAAACAAGTAGGGGTTTAGGGTGTTGTTGGATCATAGAGCAGGCAGCATTCTGTTTTGATGAATATTGCTATGGTCACCTATCCTAGCCCTTCGTAAGCAAAATTTATAGCCATGGGGGTGTTTTTTCAATGATAACTTTGGCTAACTTGAAACTCGCTTGAGTACAAGTTTGAATGTGCCGAGCATCTACTATGATGCAGAGCAATTTGTCAAGAATTGCAAGTTTTGTGTTAAGTCATTTTCGGACCCAAACATTACTTTGTATCAAGTAACCACTACCCCAAAGTGGAGTTGATACATAGTCGAATTTCTAACGTAAGGATGTATACAAATACAAAATTTTCGAACTTCACCACCCATAATCCATAACCCGCAAGATCTTAAGATTCATAACTCCCATCCTCACCATCTCACTACTACTTCTCTAAGTTTTGATGCCTCTCCCCATGCTCTGCATCCTTCCCCATAAGTCTTAAAGAAGCCATGATAGTAAATTTGCACTCATAAGGGTTTCTCTCTCTCTCTCTCTCTCTCTCTCTCTCTCTCTCTCTCTCTCATCCATCATGATGGGTACTTGTGAGCATAAGTTTTAGGTCTAATCTATCCACAACCAAGAATTGTAGCCACCTAACACCACAGATCCCGTCAATACCCAAGAAGGAAATCCATCACTAACATAAGTTTCCATGCTTAATACCATGTCTTGAAAAATGACAAGTCCATGAGTTATCGTTTTCAATTGGCTATCTTGACTTTTACAATATTTTGAGACATTAAAGAGAACTGTTTTTTATAACTTTTGCAAAATAAGCATAGTTTCAAACTTTTTTTAAGAAATATACATATTGCTAATTTAAAGGTGAAAAAAATTTCACTTTTCATATCAAATAAAAAAATGGAAAAAACAAGATCAATGACAAGATCTAATATTATTTAAAACTACTAATAATTCATGCATGTATATGTAATTTACAATACATTCTTTACTTAGAATTACAAAAATGTGTTTTTTCTTCCACAAATTTAAATAACTTCATCCCATTCATTCCACTTCATCCCAATCATTAAATTAGAGCACCTATTTGATGTTAAAATAAGTAGGTATATGGAGTCCATGGCCATAGAAGAGGCTTATTTAAAGAAAAGATTTCTCTAGATTTAGATAGAAAACCAGCGATCCAAACGGTCAAATTTTAGATGATACTAAGTACTACAATTTATCAATTTACTTTATTTTGATCTAATGGTTCAATTTAGAGTTACAGACTTTGAAAGAACACAATTTTTAGTTTATAACAATTAAATTTTGAGCCATGAAAAAAGACAATATGTGTCTTTTTGAAAAACTGATGAAAATGGGAATCCAAATTGTTGACAAAGTGGATTCTGAAATCCAAAATTCTGTGAACAGATTGAAATTTCTGACAAAGTCAAATTTGTGTCTGGAAAAAGAAAAATTTCAATCCATAAATAAACATAAATTTCACTTTTTCTAAATGAAAATTTCAACCTAGCGATAATGGATAGAAATTTCTGTCGATGGCATGAAATTTTCATCGATGAAAAATTCGATCCTTTGATAGAAATTTGCACTCATAAGTGTTTCCCTCTCTCTCTCTCTCTCTCTCTCTCTCTCTCTCTCTCATCCATCATGATGGGTACTTGTGAGCATAAGGTGTAGCTCTAATCTTTCCACTACCAAGAATTGTACCCTCCTAACACCACAAATCCCGTCAATACCCAAGAAGAAAAGCCATCACTAAGATAAGTTTCCATGCATAACAGAGAGTCATGAAAAATGACAACAAGTCATGAGTTTTCATTTGCAAGGCTATCTTGATTTTTACAACTATTTTTTCTAACTTTGTAAAATAAACATAGTTTCAAACTTTTTTAAAAAAAATATACATATTGCTAATTTGAAGGTGATAAAATTTCCACTTTTCATATCAAATAACAAAATGGAAAAAATAAGCTCAATGACAAGATCTAATATTTTTTAAAAGTACTAATATTTCACACGTCTATGTAATTTATAATACATTCTTTGGTTAGAATAACAAAATGTGATTTTTCTTCTACAAGAATTTAACTAACTTCATCCCAATCATTGCGCTTTATCCCAATCATTGAATTAGAGCATATATTTGATGTTAAAATAAGTAAGTATATGGAGTCCATGGCTATAGAAGAGGCTTATTGAAAGAAAAGATTTCTCTAGATTCAGATAGAAAATGAATGATCCAAACGGTCAAATTTGAGACGATAATAAGTACTATAATTTATCACTTTACTTTATTTTTATCTAACGGTTCAATTTAGAGTTATAGACTTTGCAAGAACATAGTTTTTAGTTTAACAATTAAATTTTGAGCCATGTAAAAAGACAATAGTTGTCGTTCTTCTGAAAAATTGATGAAAATTTAAATTTTGGAATCCAAATTGTTGACAAAGTGGATTTTGAAATCCAAAATTCCATGAACAGATTGACATTCTCACAAAGTCAAATTTCTGTCCAAAGAAAGAAAAATTTCAATCCATAAATAGACATAAATTTCACTTTTGTCAAACGAAAATTTTAGCCTGATAATAATGGATAGAAATTTTTATCGACAGCCTAAAATTTTCATCATTTTTTGAAGAGAACAATCATTCTCATTTCATGGCTCAAAATCTACGCGTTATAAACTAAAAATTATGTTTTTGCAAAGGCTATAACTTTAAATTGAACTATTAGATCAAAATAAAGTAAACTGAAAAATTGTAGTACTCATCACTGTCTAAAATTTGATCGTTTGGATCATTGGATTTCTATCTTAATCTAGAGTTTTCAATAAACCTCTTCTATGGCCATGGACTCCATATACGTACCTGTCTTAATACCAAAATATGCTTAAATTCAACCGTTGGATCAACTTTATATACAAAGAAAAATTATTTCTTAGACAATTCACTATCCCCATGTAAGAGAGTTTCATCAAATTATATTGGGTCTAAAAGGAACGTCAATTTTACCACCTATTAGGTTGTGGATAGTACGCTACGTACAACACGTAGTTTAGAAATGTGTATTGGTACAAAACTTATCCGTGCTCAAGGGAAAGTATAATCTAGAGATGCTTAAACAAAGCAAGAAAGGAAATAAAAGCGAAATTCATCGACGTGTGGACATGCTTAGTTTGAATGATATAGAAATTCTTGTGTATGGATTTGAGTTAAAAAATTCTTGACACTTGTGCCATAAAACAATTGATATTTTAAAGCAAAAGTTCTAATTCTCCCAGTTGATCGGAAAAGTTTCTTCTCCTTTGTAATTTATCGTGTTTTCCAAATTGAAGAATAGAACTCTTTTTTCAATTGATAATATTGGACGTTTTGGGTTTAGAGTAAAATGTAAGTAATGTTTCATGCATTCCTTTTTCACAAAAGTAGTGGGTTTTTTTTAATGTTTAACATGAAAGTGTGTCTTTTTTTCCCATAAATTTGAAAAAATGTACATTTTTGGATTCCTTTCCAAAACTGAAGTTGAGTTGTAGTTTCCATGATTTTGTTGTTGTTTTTCATGACTCGTTGTTGCTTGTCAAGCCGTCATCATAATCTATCACTCATATCCTTGTATTACTCTCAAGGCTAATCATTAGTCACCTTCCACCACCCTTTTGTCAAGGATTATGCTACATTGTCATTGTCATTTTAATCATCATCATGGTCCTCTTGTATATCTACCTAATTTTCCATCTCACAAGCTAGACCCATTGCCATAGAAAAGGGGTGTTTTCTCAAGCTATGCTTTGCTTGAGCTTTGTTTGTATAAGATGTGTTGATTTACAATGCAAGGATGGGTTGGCTACCACATATTTTCTCTCGATCACCTCCCCTCTCCTCATTCCTCTTGACCCAAGGCTGTGAAGGGGCTAAGTAATCATTCCACACGCTTGAGGAAAAAGGTCTAGTAAATTCACATAAATCATGGGTTGCATTTTCTCTCCTCATTCCTCTTGACCCAAGGCTGTGAAGGGGCTAAGTAATCATTCCACACGCTTGAGGAAAAAGGTCTAGTAAATTCACATAAATCATGGGTTGCATGGGTGTGTCTGCGACGTTCATTTTTTTAAAGTTGATCGGTCTATGTGTTTTTTAAATCTAAATTTGCGAGCATAGTATTTGTAACTAGCTTGCTTGCCCTAAGATTTTACCTTGTCTCACCATGAATTTACATTTTGTGGGTTTAGGTAAATTTAGTAAAGACGTCACTTTGGGAAGATTTTCTTTAAGTGGGATATTTGGTTGAGTATATGCATAAATTACGATCCATGAATATTTT
The DNA here is from genome assembly GCF_041138505.1 of Cibotium barometz. NCBI lineage: Eukaryota > Viridiplantae > Streptophyta > Polypodiopsida > Cyatheales > Cibotiaceae > Cibotium > Cibotium barometz. The sequence continues at coordinate 21,259,592 of NC_141079.1, read as the reverse complement.
AAGAAAAACCCTTAAGTACTCATTCAAAGCATGAAACATGAATATTTGGAAAGTCGTTGGAGCATTCATCAAACCAAAGGGCATGACTTTATATGCAAACACCCCCCACAATGTTGATTTGCAAGGTGTATAGACACTCGCTTATATCTTGAAAAGCCATCTCAAAAGTTATACACCTCTTTACAAACCGCTCATTTGAGAACATGATCTGTAATCAAGAGAGGGTAATGGTGTCTAAGTGTAGGCTAAGTTGTATTAACCTTTTTCAAGTTGACGCAGACATGGACTTTACCACCTACATCTATGAGCTTATCATGCTCCCCTTTGATCATCCGTGCAAAGTATTGGCTATCAGCATAAGGCCTTTTTTTTGGGGTCAATTTAGTGCCTTGATTCAAATGGTGTACTGGTAGAAGACCATGCAAAAATATATCTTGAGGGTTTCCACAAGTTCTTTCTCTTCTTCTGACGTCAAATCAGTGGAAATCTAAGCCGACTTTGATTTTCTACTCTAGATCAAACTTCATTGTTTCCTTAGGTCCGTCATATGACTTGCTTGGCTATTTGTTCACGCCTAGGATTTCGCAAGCAAACATTATGGTTTTCCACTTTTTTGAAGCTCTTGAAACTAGGCAGAACACAAATTTCGTCTTGTTTTTTTGTCTTCTTTCACATCAAATTTCGAAAGACTAGTGTACTTTTAGGGATTTATTCGTCCATTGGGATTTCAATTTAGGTTCCTCATTCACTAGGGACTATTTGTTGGTTTTTTTTGTGTCAAGTTTAAGCAAGGGCTCCATTGCTCCAATAGAATAAAGATATTACTCATTATTTTGCAATACTAGGGTTTCTCTTTTACTAAACTTTATGGTTCTCTTTTTGTGTTTCCTTTTAGGATCAAGTCTGAGCTAATCCTTGCTAATTTGTAAGAGAACTTCTTCTTATATTCTTATGAGTAACATTCTCACCTTTTCTAGTTCTTTTTCTGGGAATCGTTGAGGTCATTGTTGGAATGGTTAGTTAAGATATGCACATGAACCACGTGCAACATTTCTTTCCGAAGTCTTCGACCCAGTGAGCGCACGGGAAAGATGTGTCTCAGCTAACAGTTGTGGCCGGTTCAAGTTGAAGGTAGTAGGAACAAATGAACATTGGAAAATAGTAAGGCATGTTTCTCTGCCAAATTTCACAGACAACGTGGGGCCGGTTCTTTACTGCTCTGCACGCCGCCCAGCTCCGCTATAGCTCAGTCCGCGGCGAGTGGGCTTCCAACCCACACCCCAGCTCAGTCCGCCTCTCTACTTTTTTATTTCAAATATTTGTCGTGATTCGCACCTTTAGTCTTGATACCCAGCTTTAGTCTTGCCAGTTGCCTCTAGGCTTTAGAGCTGAGAGGCCACTAGCGAATTGCAATGAGAGTGAGTCAGTAGCATCATCGGTTGGATAACCTTCATGGCCACACACTCCAGAGAGAGGTCGGTGTGCGTGTGTGAGAGAGAAAGTGTGTGGGAGAGATGCTTTTCAGCTGATGTCTATATAGAGAGAGAGAGAGAGAGAGAGAGAGAGAGAGCAGCTGTGCAATGGCGGTGAGGGTAGGCCTATGGGCTAAGTGCAACTTGTCTTATCCCCAACAAATTCAGACCTAGTGTTATCAAGCGCTCACCACTACGCATGCAAGCACGCCCAATAGCTTACCTCACACCATCCTCACAGCTTATCTTGTTCAACGTGCTCAAGGAGCTGCATGGCTTCATCTTCTGCTCCCGTCTTGCTTCTGCTTCTAGTATTGGCAGCCGCAGCTTGGAGCTCCTCAGTACGAATGGTGGATGCGCAAGCCTGCTCACAGCCTTGCTGCGGAGCGCTGCCACAGGGCGGCACCGGTTTCTGCTCCACTGGCGAGTGCTGCAGCCAGTATGGCTTTTGCGGCGGGCCCAATGCTAGTGCCTATTGTGGCAGCGGCTGCCAATCCCAGTACGGCCGTTGTGACGCCGCCGCCACCACTAGCACAACCACCTCCACCAACACCACCGCTGGCGAGGCACCCCGCCAGCTGCTTGCTGGCATTGGTGGTTAGGCTTGGGTAGCTATATATAGCGGGGCACCCCTGCTAGCTGCTTGCTAGGGTTGGAGGTAGGGTATGTCTTGAGTATGATGCTTGTACTAATAAGTAGTGGCCACCACCCCCGCTAGCTAGCTGCTTGCTAGGGTTGGAGGTAATTGAGTATGGGGTTAATATGATGCTTGTACTAATAAATAATGGCCACCATGTATTGAGTACGATATAATATGATGCTTGTACTAATAAATAATGGCCACCATGTATTGAGTACGATATAATAAACAATGGCCACCATGTATTGAGAACGTCAATTGATTTTTTTTCGATTTGAACCGATGCAAAATACATTGAAGGATGGTTTATTCTAACACTGGTTGACACACTTGTCGTATCAATGTTTCTCATGTCTATGATCTGATTGTGCGACCTTCCAATGGCTGTGCTCGAAAAATGGTATTCTAGTGTGTTTCTATTGGCTAAAATGAAGAAAAGGTCGAAAAATTAGGGTGAAATTTAAGTAGGCTTTTTTTTTAGTATCAAATGAAACTTATATATAATTGACTTATAAACTGGCGAATAGTTATAATTGACTTATAAACTTATATATAATTGACTTATATAGGGGGGCACCCCTGCTAGCTGCTTGCTAGGGTTGGAGGTAATAAGTATGTCTTGAGTATGATGCTTGTACTAATAAGTAGTGGCCACCACCCCCGCTAGCTAGCTGCTTGCTAGGGTTGGAGGTAATTGAGTATGGGGTTAATATGATGCTTGTACTAATAAATAATGGCCACCATGTATTGAGTACGATATAATAAATAATGGCCACCATGTATTGAGAACGTCAATTGATTTTTTTTCGATTTGAACCGATGCAAAATACATTGAAGGATGGTTTATTCTAACACTGGTTGACACACTTGTCGTATCAATGTTTCTCATGTCTATGATCTGATTGTGCGACCTTCCAATGGCTGTGCTCGAAAAATGGTATTCTAGTGTGTTTCTATTGGCTAAAATGAAGAAAAGGTCGAAAATTTAGGGTGAAATTTAAGTAGGCTTTTTTTTTAGTATCAAATGAAACTTTTATATATTTGACTTATAAACTGGCGAATAGTAAGACTATCGAAAACCAAACCAAATAGAAACTTCCTAAACAAAGCCAAATAGTCATTTAAACTTTGCCTTTATTTTGATATTGAAAAACAAGCTCTTTTTGACCACTAGCTACCATATCGATAATGAGCATGGTAGGGTCATCTTTACAATTGACTTGAATAACCTAATATGTAAGCAATTATAGTTGAATATTTGCAAGGGAAACAAAATTGTGTTTGTCATGTCTCAAGCTATTAAATTTGTCACTTGTGATGTTCCTTCCCTTAGTGTTCCTTTCTACTTTGTACAAAATGGCCCTAGCAAATAAGATAATACTCTTGTTGGTTCATGTATCTCTATGGATTTGTTGATGTATATAACTAATGGCTTACTTTGTACTTTGGTTTTGAATGTGAAATAACAATAAAGGCTAGTATCTTCTATAGGAAGAGGAAGAGAGGAGGGAAATAGAAAGCCACACAGGTTGAGAATAATAATCTCAACCTGATCCTCACACAGGTTGGAACTAGGGGTTCGTATACGAAATGTTGTTGAAGATACTCCTCTTGCGTTGGTCTTGTGGCCTCTAGTAGTTCGTTGGAGGGGTAGGATGGTAGGCATGAGCAAGCTGGAGAGCTCATTCCAAATTGCATAGAATGGTGACCAAAATGGTCATATGTGTTTCTCCCACGGTGTATAGCCAAGCACGGAGAGGTGTGGCTTAGCTGCACCAATAGGAGTAGGAGATAGTCATAATCATAACTCAATAGCATCAAGCAAAGAAGGAGAGGGTAGATAGCCAGATCAAGCTTTGTTGTGGCTCTGCTGCGCTAACGGGAGGAGGAAGGCGATTGTCATTGTTGTGGTGGAGATGCACTTTAGTGACGAAGAGCTACTCCTAATTTGGCACATGACAAGCTCAGAAATCTTAGCATATATATATATATATATATATAATATATATATATAAAACTAACCCCTCCCTTTCACCTTTCCACTCTTAACTTTTTAAATAAACTTCTCTTTTTAAAAGAAATCTACTTGTATTTTTTTCCCATCTTACAAATACTCTTTGTCTATATTTCTCTCTTTTTTAACAACCCCCTCAAATATTTTTTTCTTTTTTACAAAAAGAAAAAAGAAAAAGAAAAAAAAGATTCAAACGCCAAAAAGAAACAAATCTCATACATGGAAGCAACAAATGAAGTATCAAATAGATGAATGTCCAACATGTGAATTTGCATAACGAGGCAAAGGTGGATGGTTGGCCACACAATCTTCCACGGCACTGACCAAATTTTAAGCTTCTAATTCATTGTAGCTTCATTTTAAACTCACCACAGCTTTTCTAATCAGATTGTTTGATTAATTTTTCAAATGTATATCTTAACACATATTGTATAGCAACCACTGGAATCAATAATTAGCATCCTTGATGTTTTGCATGTGTATATTAGAGAGCAACAATAGAGAGGTCTCTCTCCAAGATCATTGACTGAGGCAGGTATATTCTTTTACGGCCACTATTTCCAAATTCATACAAGAAGAAAGATAACTTTTGTCACATGGGCTCCTTCGCTCGAATTCACAAGTCATGAATAACATATGAGTATGGGGTTAATATGATGCTTGTACTAATAAATAATGGCCACCATGTATTGAGTACGATATAATATGACTCTGTTTATACTAAACAGAGCATTCGAAATGAGAGTGAGCGCTATATATATATAGAGAGAGAGCGAGAGATATACTAGCATTGAGAGAGACAAAGTGCCGTTTGAGAACGCGCTCTCTCTCTCTCTCTCTCCCCCTGTCTCTCAATGCGGGTATCTCTCTCTCTCTCTCTCTCTCTCTCTCTCTCTCTCAGGTGCATTTGTTTTCTACCTTAGTTGTGTTTTGTTGCTGTCTCGAATTGCGATGCGTCTGTCTTTCTCTCAGTTATGTTTCATTGGTGCATGTAATCTACGAGAGATAGGTAAAGAGAAAGCGATTCAATATCAATAGATGCATGTTTCCTTTGTAGCTTTGTTGGCACCAGTGTTATGGAGATACATTTTTCTAGACAGGTTGGAATACAATCGGTGTACTCTATTCAAGATTTCATTATGAACCCGTTTTTTTTGTAACTAGTACCTTATGAATTTTATTAAGTAACTATAAAGACAAAAGGAACTTGAATTGATTTTTTTTCGATTTGAACCGATGCAAGATACATTGAAGGATGGTTTATTCTAACACTGGTTGACACACTTGTCATATTAATGTTTCTCATGTCTATGATCTGATGTTGACCTTTCCAATGTCTGTGCTCGAAAAATGGTATTCTAGTGTGTTTCTATTGGCTAAAATGAAGAAAAGGTCAAAAAATTAGGGTTAAATTTAAGTAAGCTTCACATGAAACTTATATACAATTGACTTATAAACTGGCGTTTAGTAATACTATCAAAAACCAAACTAAATAGAAATTTCCTAAAAAAAGCTAAATAGATTTTTAGACTTTGTCTTTATTTTGATATTGGAAAACAAGCTCTTTTTGACCACCAGATACCATATCGATAACGAGCATGGTAGCGTCATCCTTCCAATTGACTTGAATATCCTAATATGTAAGCAATTAGCAATTACATTTGAATATTTTCAAGGGAAACAAAATTGTGTTTGTCATGCCTCAAGCTATTAAATTTGTCACTTGCGATGTTCCTTCCCTTAGTGTTCCTTTCTACTTTATACAAAATGGCCCTAGCAAATAAAATAATACTCTTGTATCCCTATGGATTTGTTGATGTATATAACGAATGGCTTACTTTGTACTTTGTTTTTGAATGTGAAATAACAATAAAGGCTAGTATCTTCTATAGGAAGAGGAAGAGAGGAGGGAAATAGAAAGCCACACAAGTTGAGAATAATAATCCCAACTTGATCCTCACACAGGTTGGAATTAGGGGTTGGCATAGGGAATGTTGTTGAAGATACTCCACTTGCGTTGGTCTTGTGGCCTCTAGTAGTTCGTTGGAGGGGTAGGATGCTAGGCATGAGCAAGCTGGAGAACTCATTCCAAATTGCATAGAATGCTGACCAAAATGGTCACATGTGTTTCTCCCACGGTGTATAGCCAAGCATGGAGAGGTGTAGCTTGGCTGCACCAATAGGAGTAGGAGGTAGTCATTATCATAACTCAATAGCGCCAAGCAAAGAAGGAGAGGGTAGATAGCCGGATCAAGCTTTGTTGTGGCTCTGCTGCGCTAACGGGAGGAGGAAGGCGATCGTCGTCGTTGTGGTGGAGATGCACCTTAGTGACGAAGAGCTACTCCTAATTTGGCACACGACAAGCTCAAAAATCTTAGCATAGATATATATTTAATATAAATCTAACTTTCCCTTTCGCCTTTCCACTCTAAACTTTTTAAACAAACTTCTCTTTTTGAAAGAAATCTACTTATATTTTTTTCCCATCTTACAAATACTTATTGTCTATATTTCTCTCTTTTTTAACAACCCCCTCAAATATTTTTTTCTATTTTACAAAAAGAAAAAAGAAAAAAAAAGATTTTAACGCCAAATAGAAACAAATCTCATATATGGAAGCAACAAATCAAGTATCAAATAGATGAATGTGCAACATGTGAATTTGCAAAACGAGGCAAAGGTGGATTGTTCGCCACACAATCTTCCACGGCATTGACCAAATTTTAAGCTTCTAATTCATTGTTGTAGCTTCATTTTAAACTCACCACAGCTTTTCTAATCAGATTGTTTGATTAATTTTTCAAATGTATATCTTAACATATATTGTATAGCAACCACTGGAATCAATAATTAGCATCCTTGATGTTCTACATGTGTATATTAGAGAGCAACAATAGAGAGGTCTCTCTCCGAGATCGTTGACTGAGGCAAGTATATTCTTTTACGGCCACTATTTCCAAAGTCATACAGGAAGAAAGATAACTTTTGTCACATTAAGGCTCCTTCGCTTGAATTCACATGAACAAGTGAAATAATCGAGCAAAATGTTTCTAGGAGGTGCAATTTAATCTCAAACCACAGATCTCTACAAGACTTCTTCAAGTAGCATTCGCAATGTTGGTAACGGTATTTGTGGATTTGTTTGCAACGTCAAGAATACAGGTTACAAAAGTAATGTTTGTCTGTGAAAACATGCAAAACATGGATATGCTTGAAATCCTTGACAGAAGATGTGATACAAAAGGAAGAGAGAAATGTAATTTGCTTTGTTGAAATGGAGACAATGTGTTGTAGGTATGTCTTTCTGCTATACGGACGTATACACAGAGAGTACATAATAAATTAGTGCCAATGGATCAAGACATGGATGAGAATGCTCTTATTGAAATTACAATTAAACTCAATGATAAAGTGATTTCAATGGTAACTATTGGTGAAAATTACAGTCTAGAACAGTTATTACGACAAGATATCATAAATGAGAGCCAAACAGAATTGCAGTTTGACTTTCGTTTTAGAGTGGGCAACAAGTAGGTAAACAATCCAATGCTCTCAAAATTCATAATAAGATGATTCCTAAAATAATTTTCTTTACTATATAGGTGTCATCGAGATGTGAGCAATGCATATATTGTAAAGACCTACAAGACAAATAGTTGACACTAACGTGTACGTGACCTTGATTATTATTATTTTGCAGAGTTTTGACTTTGACTGCATTTCAAACTAGAAGGTCGAGAGGAGAACGAGACAAAATTGCAAGACACAGTTTAAACAAAGAAGACAACAACAATGCGATATTGGTCGTTAGGAGTTGGGTTCTATGTCATATCATGTTGTTGTGGTCGTTTGTTGAATGACGTTTAAACAAATTGGAACATACACTTCCAGAGCTAAATGACCACAACAATGTGATGCTAGGTCATTCTACCGACATGTATACCCCGTATCGCGTTGTTGTGGTCGTTTTAGAGGATAAGGAAAATGCACTTTATAGCATCTCCTCACACCATTAAAACTATGTTTGCCCTTTCTTACGTTTGAATGAAGATTTTTAAATGCAAAATCTTATGTTTCGGTAAACGACCATAACAACGTGATATGGGACATTCTACATGGACTTTCGACCCACATCACGTTGTTGTGGTTGTTTTGTGTCTATATTTGTTTTGTCATGCGAACTATATCCAATGGGGATTTTGTCAGAAATTAACCATACTTTTTTTTATGCAAGAAGAGATATGGACTAAGGTGCCAAGTTCGAGCTATCTCCCCCATTTTTTTGAAGAATGCCACTCCATGGTGGTGAGATGGTTTGTTGTCTCACAAAGAGCGAAGTGCTATGACTATTGTGCTGCCCTCCTTAAATGGCTATCTATAATTGTTCATATTTCAAGGTTACAGTTATTTTACACAATGTTCTCATCACTCCTCCTCGATGGAGAGTTTGTAACAAAAGTTTTATGTGTATATAGTGATGTCCATTTCAATTCATTAAACAAATCTCACTTTCAATTTTATCATGTAGGTTGTGACAGAGGACCATGAAACCCTCCATAGGGTGTTCCATAATACAGATATAACTAACATAATTAGGAGGCAAAATGAAGGAGAAATGCTTCATGTAGAAGACATAGGAATTTTCACTGTGGAATCTCGTATGGTAGGTATGGCTTGTATTAGAGAATGATACCAAAAACATTCCCAAATAGTTCTTCTAAATAGGAAGCATTTAATAACAATTCTTTTGCTATAATATTTCAGGAGACTTACAAACACTCAAGGGAATGTAAAGGCTGGAAATGTAAAGTGCCCCTACCTATACTGCATGGAGCATGCAAGTACGATGGACAAAAGAAACTGGTCACAGTCTCATAACAAGCATGAGAAAGATCCAAACTTCTAACCTATGGTGCTAGATATTCCTCTTGCAACAAGAGTACATATCTGCACATTGCACGCACTGTGTAGGATGATTGAGAAACTTGTATTCCTGTACATTGGATTTGCTTAGAAGATCTTGCCTATATGCAGGAGAAAAAGAGCTATGAGAGCCTCGAAAAAAGTTCTATCTGGCATTGGCTTACATGGGGGAAACGTCAAGACAACAATCAATTAATAGAGGTCAACAAAGAGCGTACAAGTACCATCAAAGGCATCAATTGGTGGAGTGAAAGAAAGGCACTTTCTTTCCAACAATAGACATAATGTAGAAACAAGGAGGAGGAGCACTACAGTGTCATATGAGAAATGGAAGGCATTGCATAATGTAGTAAAGGATCATGGGCATGATGGCACTGCAAGAACAAAGAAGGAAGATGTGTGGAAATCCATAGACAAGATCTTCCATTTCTACGAGAAGAAACGTTGGGACAAGAATGAACTTAACATCTTCAAAGCCACCATCGAGAATTTTGGAAATCGATGAAAGATACATGGAGCAAACTAAAAATCATTATGGCTAAATTCATTTCATTCATCTAGCAAGGACTCGAGTTTCATTCATCACACATTATAAGGTAAGAGCTCATTTCATTCATAATTGTCTTTCTACATCACATAATATACAACCATCTACCATGGTTTGTGAAAGAGTATGGAACTCCATCAATATGGTCAACACAAGGAATGGAGAAGTCTCACTATCAAGCAAGCAACGCATACTTTCCCCACACCAGACATATAGGAGGGAAAGTGAGAGCACACAGTCTACATGAAGTATTCTAATGGTTCTACTAGAGGATTCTGTAAAAATTACGAATAAGAAGCGAATTGGAGTGCATGAGGCCTTACAGAGCACATTGAGCAGCACAAAAAGCAAAAAGGCAACAAGCATATAGAGGATCACATGCTGCACAAAAACTCTCAGAGTGGCAATCATAGAAAGTGTGCATCAATCAATGCTAGGTAGACTGCACATAATGAAGCTACTCTTTTTTTAAAAAATTGTACATTAAAATAGCAAGAGGAAGTATGTACAAGACTTTTTGTATTTGGACCGAGATAATATCAAGGAAGTTCATCATCATCTTTTTCCTTGTCTATAACATGATTCTATTAACAAGACATGTTTATTACAAAAGACCATAACAACGTGACAGGGGGTAGTCCCGTGTTAAAAGAGAACCCGTATCGCGTTGTTGTGATCGTTCACAAAAATCATGTTTACCACCTAATGATACGAGAAAATCATGTTTAGTACCTCATGTTTGCATTCACTTTTACAACGAAGGAAGTTGATCATCATTTTTTCCTTGTTTTTAAGACGGTGCTATTAAAAAGACATGTTTATTACAAAAGACCACAACAACGCGACAAAGGGTAATCTTGTATTGAAAGATGAAACGTATCACGTTGTTATGGTTATTCACAAAAATCATGTTTAGTGTATGATGATGCAAAATAATCATGTTTAGTACCTCATTTTTTCCTTGTCTATAACCTGGTGCTATTAACAAGACATGTTTATTACAAATACACACACACACACACACACACACACTTTATTTTGTCATTGTCTCTCTCTCTCTCTCTCTCTCTCTCTCTCTCTCTCTCTCTCTATTCTATTAACAAGCCATGTTTATTACAAAAGACCATAAAAACACGACAAGGGGGGTAGTCCTGGGTCGAAAGAGAACCCATACGGGTTGTCGTGGTCGCTCACAAAAATTGTGTTTATCGCATAATGATACAAAAAAATCATGTTTAGTACCTCATGTTTGCATTCACTTTTGCAAATAAGAAAGTTGATCATAATTTTATACTTTTCTATAAGACAATGCTATTAAAAAGACATGTTTATTACAAAAGACCACAACAATGCGACAAAGGAGCAGACTAACTTTATAAAAAAAACTACTTCATAGCCAATTTGTGCGATAGAAATGCTACAAGTGAAACCAAAAAATGTATGCACACCAAATGGCTATCATTGCAAAGAGAGAGAGAGAGAGAGAGAGAGAGAGAGAGAGAGAGAGAGAGTCTAAGGCAAAGATATGAGAGAATTGGACATTTGATTAAAGTATTTTCCCACCAACTAAAATTTTGTTGTGTCGACTTCTTTTGCATAAGATAGAGAGTGAAACTCAGGCAAAGAGTTGAGAAATAAGGGCATCTGTATGGAGCATTTTACCACCAATTTTAATTTTTTCTCAAAGAGAGAGAGAGAGAGAGAGAGATTCAAGAAAAGAGCTCAGGGAGTTTCAACAAGGTCATTTTTTTGTAGACATTAGAGTGAGAAGGACATAAGGGCACATATTTATATTATTAGCATGAAAAGAGAGAGATATTACAAAATAGCTTTTTTTTAAAAGAATCCTAACTTAAAAAGATATTACAAAATGACTATCCCTCAAAAAGAGTCTTTCAGGGCTACAACTTTCCTAAGTTAAGCAAAAATTTTAGCATCTTTTTTGAAGAACATATTCTGTGATACACCAGTTTTACATCCATGACCTTGTACTCTAGCCACTCTTCAGCTTGGGCTATCCTCTGGTCACACTCAAATTTTGCCTCAGCAACTTTCTACAGGGCCTCCTTGTTGGTTTCTGCAACCTCTCTTTTCTTCTGCAAAGAGAAAGCACTGAGTTAGGCTTACCTATGGAACCAATGAGTTAAGGACTTAGTTAGGCTTTCCTATGGAACCACTGATTAAAGCACTGAGTAAACGCCTGAGTTATGTAGCAAGGAGAAAACATAAGGAGAAAGGATTACCTCCAAAAGGGCCAACTCCAAACCTTACAAAATTTTGAGCACTTTTATTCTGTTCAGTCTCTTTCCCAATGATTGAGGGAGAACCAGGTTTTGGAGGGGCTCGGAAAGCTCCATAAAGTCTAATACCTCCTCCGTTGCATTGAAAAGGAGATTTTTTCATAGTTTTTACACTACCTCACTATTAGCAAAGGATGATGTGTTGACAAAAGAGTGTTTGTAATGTTAACAAATGCTCAAGTGTGTTTGCCCATGTAATGTGTAAGTTTGTCTTTTAACAAAACTGGCTTAAGTGTGTGTACTCGTGTGAATTTATGATGAATACAACTGGGGGATGCATGTAAGTATTATTTGATGATGTCATCATGATGATTAATATTTTATTGATGTCATCATGATGATTACTATTTATTAATGTCACCATGATGATTGAGAGAGAGAGAGAGAGAGAGAGAGAGAGAGAGAGAGAGAGAGAGAGAGAGAGAGATCAATTTAGAACATACAGTGACGGATTGGTTAGGGTTCGATCTCATCTTCAATAAGATCCATCCTTGCCAAACGATCAACATCAATATCCATTTGATCAATTTGTAAGGCTACGATTAAATTTATTCCACTGTCGATATTCTGTACTCCATTGATAATGGTATCAATGTCCTGATCATCCTCATCAACATCACCATCATCCTCAATGGTAGGGTCATTCTCATGATCATGAGAAATGGCACGCTCATCCTCATTATCATGATCATCTCTTGTTTCTTGATCATCGATCACAACATCTTCATTGGCATGTTCGACATCATCTTCATTGCGGCTTGTTACATCCTCCATATGCTCCATATCAATGAATGTATTATACATCACTTTGGAACGTGGTGCAATAGGGATGACGTACCACCATTTAATATCATGCACCATTGGTAGATAGATAACCTACTCAAATACACATAGTACAGTAATTAATTAGCATATCAAAAGTCAAGGGGTACGCGAGCTTAGATATATATGTACATGAAACACATTAGTAAAAAAATGCATACCTGCTCACATTGTTGTGGCAATACGAGCCTATCTTTCTTTGTTTGCCAAAACTTTGTAGAGTCAATAGTTACATAGCCACTTGCATGGCGTTTTATCGTTGCATCAGGCCCTTTTTCCACCACGTTCATTTGCCATTTGACATCCAAAACATACACAAAGAAGCGACGAAAGTCAAGCCTAAATATGTCTTGGATTATGCCACAATAATCATCCATTTTTCCATTAGCTCCCTCAAAGCTACTAATGACACCGCAATCTTGTGTATTTCTCTTTTCATCAATTCTTTGTGTTCGAAAATGCTTGCCTTCACACCATATAGCATTGAACAGAGTGCACTGGACCAAAATAGAAGCAATATTTGTGTAAGCAATGTGAATAAATATTAAAAGCAAATCACTTACAACTAATGCAAAACATTAGTTCTATGTACCTTTAACATGCATCCTCGTGCATACTCCCATTCTTCCGCCGTGATATGCAGCCCCTCGTCGCTCTCTACTCTCTCCATTTCCTCATGCAACCAATCAACATGGATATCATTCGGAAGTGTTGCTAGATGCTTAGGGTACGCCTTCCGAGAGCCATGTTGCCTCCGAAAGAGAGCTCTTTCTGCTTGCCTTTTTGTCTTTGCATCCTCATATCTTGTAACCCATCTGCTCATCACATCACTATTGAGGATACAAGTGAAATTGAGATCATCAATCAATGTTCTGTCAATTACTTTACTCTGTCCTTTTCCTTGAGGCACAATAGAGGTCATCCTCAAGTCCTCTTGATTGCTCCATAGTCGTGGCAAAGAGCTATCCACCTGACCAAGAAATTCTCAAATATATACAAGAGACTCTTGTATCAACCAACCCTCGGCCATGCTTCCTTCAGGCCTTGCACTTTGCCTCACAAAGTCTTTTAAGGTCTTCATGAAGCGCTCTAGGAAGAACATCCAACGTGCATGCACAGTACCACATAAAGCGATTTCGTCCACTAAATGCACAATGAGATGTAGTTGACTTGTGAGAATGGTTCGCGGAAAAGTCTCCTCTACCAAACAAACCACCTCCACTGCCATAACACGCGCATCATCCAACGTGGCTGGATCAATTGCTTTGGAACTAACATATCTGAAAAATAAATAAATAGTACGTTATACCTCATGCACGTTCATTTTGCAAGGTATAATGAAGGGCAGGGATTTCACTGACGTAAACGAAAACATGTGAACATATTAATAACATATGTTAATAACACAAAAAATCTTGTGATCACATGTTATATTCACAAAGCTTTCACAAGGGCTTAAAAAAATTATCTTTGTCGGGCATAAAAAATCTTCTTAGGTGGCCACTAACTTGCTATTATGTGAAGATGATAACATGAGAATATGTGAATAGCTTATTCCCATTTGTAGCCAAGCTTTTAAGGGCTTCCCAAATGGCAAGTGACCTGTTATTTTGTGAACGGTAACATGAGAACATGTGAATAACTTGTTCATATGTGTTACTATCACAAAAAATCTTGTGATCACGTGAATATTAAATCCCTGATGAAGGGTGATCTAACATGGGTTTTACATACCTCACAAGCTTGCCCATCTTATAAATACATTTTTTCAAACTCTTATTTGCATAATGGTCGATGCTAGTAGATAGTATGAACTGCGCATATAAGAGCACATGTATGTATGGACACGTGGTCAAAAGTTTGGATTAACCATAACTTGAACACCACTAATCCAAATTGAGCGCTTTATAGCTCTTTAGATTCCATTTTTCAAGCGCTTTCCAACGATAGGTCATATGATAGGGTTTTGAGAAACTTACAAACATGTTATCCATGTCCCCTTTTTTAAGTATTCAAAAATGGAAATTGGGAAATTCCCAAATTCACTAATATGGTGTTCATTACAAAATTTAATTTCAACGTACAAGATTTGGAAAACACTTACTTGAAGCATCTTGTGCCAATCGTGGGACTTCAACCCATATAGTTGCTCAACGCCTCTTTTCTTAGTGGTTGTAAAGGCTCCCTTCAATGACCTCATGCATCCAGTGGGAGTACGCAAAGTGGTGATGGCCTGCTTTACCTGCTTCTCCTCTTTCTTTGATATAATCCATGGTGCAGGCAGAAGACGAACGTGCCCACCCACCTCTTGTGGCCAAGCTTGACGCATACGTCCTGCGACCCGCAAGTCCTCACATACGCTAACATTGTCTCGTTTACCAATAATATGTTCCCAAATACCAGATCCCACATTCTTGAAGATGTGCATGGGATCAAGAAGATGGTTGATCTTAAGATGGGTCCAATATGGCAGCCGAAAAAAAATGGAGTACCTACACAAGGGATTGCTCTATGTGACCTTTAATCCAATTAGAGACTACACAAAACAAGATTGAAAAAACATTACTATACCTGTTCATGCCATCTGGAGGAAGAATAGTTGTAGACTCCCAAATACGCTTCCAATCTTTTGCACGAAGTGTTTGTGGAGGAATGTTACTCTTACTAGCAACATATTTAGGATGATCTAAGGGGAGAAATCGATGATGATTATCGAATATGGTCTTACACAAACCGTCAGCATACTCATGTACTAACGAAGGGCCACAAACAGGACATGCATGTTTACCCGATGTTTTCAAACCTGTTAAAATATAAATAAAAGTTAGAATAATAAGGTCAATATGTATAATTAATATATATAGCCAATAGTATTAGAGTAGGGAGGTAATTAGAATTCTTACCAGAACAATCGCTGTATCCTGGAAAGTCATGCATTGTCCACATCAACACTGCTTTTAAGTCGAAGTGTCGAGATAAGGGAGGCTTACTAATGTCCACCACCGCAACACCTCTCCATAGTTCCTCCAACTCATCAATCAATGGTTCAAGATAAACATCCATATGCTTGACTTTATGTTTCCCTGGAATTAGAAGAGATAACATAAGATGTCCCTTCTTGATCGCCATTGATGGTGGAAGGTTGTAATTCACCAACACAACTGGCCACACGCTGTATGCGGTGCTTTTGAAACCAAATGGATTCACTCCATCCATACCTAGGCCAAGTCTCAAGTTTCTGGGCTCTATTTTAAAGCTGGGCCACTCATCTTCAATATGCTTCCAAGCAGGAGTGTCTCCGGGAATTCTCCACATGCCATTATCCGATCGATGTGAAGAATGCCATGACATGAGCTCTGCTATGGATTTGCACTTGAACATGTGTTTGATGCGAGGAATTATAGGAAAGTGTCGCAAGACTTTACGAGGTACATCAAAACTCTTCATATCTGTTCTATACCTTGCTTCACCACAAGTGGGACAATGTCGAGCCTCCTTATGCGTCCCATGAAAGAGAATGCAATCATTGATGCATGCATGTATGCGATCATAATCCAATCCTCCAAAAGATGTCACATAGCGCCTCGCTATGTCTCTTGAGATGGGTAGTCTATTTTTCTTTGGAAGCATGTTTGATAATAGCCTGCATTCAATATCATCAATTATAATTAGTCTTAAATCTTAAACCTTAAACCACTAATTCAAATTTGTAAGTTAGAATGCTTACTTCAATAATGCGTCAAGACTTGCATTACTCCATCCATAAACTGTTTGTATATTGAGTAGTTCAAGTGAAGCACGTAAAATAGAGAATGTGCACCCTTCAAACACCGGTGTCGATGAAGCCTTGTAAAGATGCTCTTGTTCCATATCATCGTCGTCCATACCTTTGGGATCATCCTTAAAAAGATTCCGCACCATATCATCAAGCACCTCCTCTTCCACAACTTCGTGGGGTGCAGGGCTATTGTCATCCCCTTCCCACTTATCTCTGACAATAGATCCCGAAGCTCCAGCATCATCTCGTCGACGCTTTGCGTGCTCTCGTCGCGCGTAGGGCACCATGTTAGGGTGTGGTACTGCATCCTGCTTCAATTAGAGTTTATATATTACAACTCTATTAATTTAATTTGGATACCATGAGTCATTTGAATACCATCAATTTACATCTACTCACCTCTAAACCTATTTGATTCCATTCTCCATACATGGAGATATGATTCAAGGTAATTCGACGTGCTCGTACAATGCATCCTTGACATCGATTACACATACATTTGATCCGTTATCCCAACCACACATCGCGATTACGATGACGCATTGTCTCATCTTCCCCAGAACTGCTTGAAGAGGTTCATGACATCCTATGTACAATCCAGAAAACACAAAATCATAATATGTTTTTAATGAAAGTATAAAAATCGCGTGTATTGACGCGGCTATTTCCTAAAAATTGTGTGTATTAACGCGGCTATTTCCTAAAAATCGCATGTATTAACGCGGGTAATTTCTGTAAAACGCGTGTATAAACGCAGCTAAATTATTATACACGCGAAGATACACGCGTTTATAAACGCGACGGTCTGTTTAAACTAAAAAAAGCCTGCCTTCCCCAAATAAAGATTTTGAACTAACATATCAACACTGCTTTCGTTTTTGCCTCTTCCAACAGAAACGAAACCTAAGTGCAAGGAGGGAGCAGAGAAGGAGCACACACGGGAGGAAACCGAGCAAGAAAGAAGACTCACTTTTTCAGAGGTGAGTCAGTTTGTCCTTTGCCTTGTCTCCTTCCTCAGATTTGTTTATGCTATTTTCTCTTTGCTTTTTGGGTTTGTCTCCGTCCTTTTGCTTCTGTGCACACGATTGGGTTTGTCTCCGTCCTTTTGCTTCTGTGCACACGATTGGGTGAATGATTCTGACAGGGGCGACAGTGGACCTTTTATAAGGACACTTTGTCAGAGATCGGTCCCTTTGAATTTTTTTTTTTTGCGCAGAAACGCGTGTAAGAGCGCGTGTATCCTGTCTGCAGAGTATGTTCACGCGGATATACACGCGTTTCTGGACGGGTGTATACACGCGTTTTTTGATGGGTTTATACACGGGTTTCTGCACGGATGTATACACGAGACTGCGTTTCTTGTTTCTATGGTTTGCAGGTAACACAACTGACTTGAATGATGATATTTGTGTGAGTCAAGAGACAGCCCATGATGTACATTAGGATTATTTTTGCAGGTTCGTTATGGATATTCCAGGTTCTTCATCCGATCCATTTGCGTATAGCAATTGGCTGATGGAGATGCTCAATCATTTTAGGCGCCATCCTGGTCCAGTTGAGCTTACAGAGTATATGTATGCCCATCCCCCTCCTTCCCTGCCTGGTGTCTATACCTCTACCGCGAGTATCCAGGGCACTGCAGTGCCGTCTATGCCTACGAGTCCGATGAGACGGCATGCAGCTTCTCCTCTTCCACGTCCACCGAGGAGACATACCTCGTCCCAGACACACTCACGCACACCCTCACAGCCACCATCACGTGCTCCCTCAGAGCCACCGTCACGTCAGGGCTCACAGCCACCGTCACGTAGACAATCCCCCAGTCGTGACTCCACCCGCATCAGTAGGAAGAGTCACGAGTGGAGGATGCGGCGGGTGCTTTGGTGGGGGAGGTGGGGGAGGTGGGGGAGGTAGTAGGGCACATGGTGAGAGAGGAGATAGAGGGAGAAGAGTTAGAGGAGACAGTTCGGAAGAGGAGGAGATGAGAGAGGTGGAGAGAGTGGTCTGCTATGATGTGACGGATAGGGGCGGGATAGTGATGGATGCGAGGGGGAGGGAGGTAATGGAGTACATGCGTGGGGTAGTATCAAACTCATATAGAAATTGTTTTATTAAATTTAAAGATCAAAATAGCCGATTAGTTGGGGAGGTGATAGAGGCTGTACATAGTCGGTACCCCAATCCCCCACATGCTACATTCTCGGATGTATGGGAAAGGACGCGAATTAGGGAGATCTTAAGTAATAAAAGATCTCACCTTAAAAAACTCGCGTACGATGACCGGCTAAATGTAGCTACGGGTGGCTATCCTGCCGAGAAACCTGCCCACTGCGCACAAACGCGAGTGGAAGGAGGCAAAGAAATGAGCAGAGGGTGGCGTGAAGAGCAGGCAGCATGTGGAGGCACGACGGATCCAGATGGAGACCATTGGATCTTTGCCTCCTTCCACTGCGCACAAACGCGAGTGGAAGGAGGCAAAGAAATGAGCAGAGGGTGGATGAAGAGCAGGCAGCATGTGGAGGCACGACGGATCCAGATGGAGACCATTGGATCTTCGCATTTTGGATCTGGCGGCGTCGAGTCATGGGAGGCAGAGTTCGTAACTATCTTGCCACTTTATTTGATTGTTTACTTAATTCATTGATTCTATGATTGTTTTAATCTTACAAATTGTGTTGATTATGATACAGCGACGGGTTACGGGGAGGAAGCCCACAACCCACGATACTGCGTATGCTCGCCGACATAGCAGACGTGACACGTGGGCCATCTTCAGAGCCGAGGGACGTATTACAGACGCGCAGTTTGAGATGGCCATGAGACCATACGGTCGACAGGTACTTGAAAATTCTAAACGAATGATTTTGGTTTATTGAATTACATATATATACACTTATATACTATATATTACTTGAATAGGCACAAGCTGCTGATGATCCACCCGCCGCCACTGCAGAGGGTGGACGTGAGCACTACTCATCGGACATTCCAACCGATGTGAGCTCATCTGAGCATGGAGGGAGCACTGAGTCATCATCTGGGTCTGAGTAGTACTCAGACTTATAGTATCACATTCCATATTGAGGATGTGGTTGTATATTTTTTTTGTAAACTGAAGCCATGGACTACTTCGAGATATGGACTCCCTTGTATATATGTGTGAAATTTTGATAGTAATATTGAATCGTGAATCGATAGTATTACATTCATGTCTGTCTTGAATCGTGTATTGACAATGTATGCATTCATGTCGTTCTTGTCTTAATTTCCCTCATGCATATGTTCTTCGTGGATGGTCTAATGCACCAAAAAAAAAAATCCAGAGAGTGTTACTGGGTGTTGGAATGCTGGAACAGTATTCAGGCACCAAATAGCACTCTCTGGATTTTTTTTTTTTGCTCTCTGTTCGCGTGTATAAACGCGTCAGAATTGCTAATAAAAATTGCGTGTATATATGCGGATACTCTATAAAATACGCGTGTATAAACGCGTCAAAACTAACAATCACAACAATGCGATACAACACATTCTTGCTAGTAGAATGCCCTCCCCTCATGTTGTTGTGGTAGTTTTCATAGATATAAGGGGCCTCACCTCTAAAACTTTATATCCCCAAAGCGACCACAACAGCATGATACACAGTATAATTGCCGGTGGGATGACCTCCCAATGTATACTTGCCAGTAGGATGACCTAGTGTCATGTTGTGGTGGTAGTTCTTGGGGGGATGGAAAGGACTTGCCATCTTCCATTTCTCTTTGCTACAAAAACAACCACAACAATGTGATATGACACATACTTACTGGTAGAATGCCCTCCCCTCACGTTATTGTGGTAGTTTTTGTAGATAGAAGGGGCCTCAGCTCTAAAACTTTATATCCACCACCAAAGTGCCTTCAACAGTGCGATACAGAGTATAATTACCAGTGAGATGACCTCCCAACATGTTGTTGTGGTCGTTTTGGTGGATACAATGTTTTTTCAGCTACCTACATTAAACGAGCACCTATTTAGAGGTTGTATCTCAGAGAAACATGAAAATGACATAGAAATTAGATGGCGACCCCAATAGCGAATATCGACATAGAAATCCAAAAACTATGGAATCAGCCAAAAACCTAATGCACGTCACTGTAGTACCTATGCGATGTCATGGAATCAGCCACGGAATAATGTAGTCATGAGGACGAAGACGATGACATAGAAGCAACAACATATTCATGAAGACAAAGCCAAAGATACAAACGAAGACAACGACAAAGACACAGAAGCAACAAAGGTCGGGAGACCCATGATGACGAACATGATAGCATGCACAATTAAATATAGCATTAATTGGCATTGAATGCACAACATGGAAAATGTTCGAGGATGTCAATCACATCATGCACTTTCCGTCAGTTTGGGTCACGTGGAAAAAGTATGTCTTTGAGCCCTTTACCCGAGCCTACCCAATATTCCCACTCTCATTCCTTTTTTTGCCGTTTCCTCATCACTTGTCCTTTGTTTGAGTCTGAGTCCTTCACTAGGCCTTCGTCGATCCTTGAATACATCCATTATGGAGGTAACTCTTACCCTTTTTAGCCAAAAATAAAAAGAATAATTTCATACCGCAAATAACCCAAGCCACCAAATATTCTAGGACCTTTTTTTTGTATTGTGTTATCCAATGCCTTGTTCATTATGTGATTGTTATTCTCTCTTTTTTCCTTTGCTTCACAACTTCACATTCATCAAGTTTGATAGCAAACTTAAGCACTCCTCTAGTCTCTACCAAGGTCATTCCAAACAATTGGACCATTGTCTTTTGTAATATTTTCAAATCAAAGAAAATGTTGTTGGTCTTATTATATCTTATTTCTTCGTCATTATTAAGGTAGGTGTGTGAAAAGGCTGACCAAGCCATGTTCTGATTTGCTCATTGAGCACCACATGTTCTCTCCTAACATGATATGGTTTTGAAAGAAGTGTAGCCCAAATTCTGTTTTCTTTGTATTTTGAGTGTATTAGCTTGAAAATCTCGCAATACCCCTTTCTCCCTATGCCAACATCATCAAGACATTTTTGTATATCAAGAGCTTGAAATACCTGGCTTTTCTTTGTATACTGTTCTATGAATGTTCGTCGTACTTTCTTATACTTCTTCTCCTTGAGCATCTGGCCTACCATCTTTGAAGATAAAAACTTGGAATATTGTCTGGCTAGTAAATTCAATTCCATGTTTTCTTTATTTGGATATAGGAGACACTTGAAATGAATTCGTCTTGTTATAAATTTACAAGTTACATGCACTAAATGTTGTATCATAGAAATGTAGAAGTTTATTACCTTGTGTATTACTTTCTTGACTCCTCCACCACTTGGATTAAGTTGCTCTATGTTACTCAGATTCCTTTTTCTTTCTCTCATGCCAATGCTTGTTTCTTTTACATGTGCAACCTCTAATTTCTTGTCACTCTCCTATATTGTTTTAGATTGAGACTCTATTTTGCACAAGAGCTATGAACTTCTTTCTTGAAGAGAGATGTACACATGTCGTCTCGCAAATGACTATACTCCAACTGTGCTGCAGAATTCAAGTCTTTTAGAACTCTATTCGATTGGCTTAGTGCATTGCAATAGCCAAGTAGTCCTTGGTGACTATCACCAACACATCTAATTGATGAGGTTCGATTTGAGAATGAGGGTGTGCTTGAGGTTCGATTTGAGAATGAGGGTGTGCTTGAGGTTAAAGGATTATTTGGATACATAGATCCATCACACCACAAGTCTATATGCTTTGAGCTTGAAGCTCTCATCTCTTCCTTCTCTCTTCGATTGATTGAAAGCTGTGGTTGATTTCGTTTCTTCAAAGGTGCATATTCTTCTTCAAGATCAATATGCATATGATATGGCTTCCTCTTCTCTCCCATATCAATGTGATGCAACTAAGTCACAATGTAGCACAATGATGAGCTTGCAATAGCCCGAGTTCACGAGAAATGCACTTGAATGTCTAAAATGGGAGAGAAGAGTCACTAGAAGGAAAATATTTTGCTAAAAAGGAAATAAACATGCTTAGAAAGTGCATTGATGAGAGCTTGTTTCCATCAATATTTATTATGCACCCATAGGATGGTGGTATATTCTCTTTGTTCTTCAGCATTTAAGGTCTGGACCACCATGTTGATTATCTCTCTCTACAAAAACAAAAAAAAAGGGTAAAAAATCCTTCCTTTTTCCAAATTTTGGGCCACAAAAAATAGGGTGACGTATATTATCTTACAGGGCTCCAAAATGAGTCCCGATTTCTCCTAATGTTAGCATGTAACCATCGCACTACATCGGCTTTCAAGGGAATCTTTCCTGAGCAGTAGTAGATAATCATGCTACACAAAGAGAACAATTCAATCTAGCTCCTCACCAACTCAGAAGACACTTTTAGACATGCCTTTTTCACCTCTTGTTAATGGTTTCTGAGCCTGCGCGATCATCATCTCACCTACTCTCTAAGGCAAGGACTTCGTTACGGTCCCTTTTGTCATTGTCGTTTATGCATGCCCGCTTCATCTTTGTAAGATTCCTCCTTAGTCCTGAATGATGTATAAGCTCTCACCTCAATCCCCTGTAATCGTCCCCTATTTCAAAATGCAAAAAAATAATGTTTTCCCTTGTTTTGGCCTAGAGAGAGGAAATATTCTAGAGAGAGATAATTCAAAATTGAGATATTTTTTTATATAAAGTATTTTCCAATGTGTATTAATAATTAATTGAATATGTGTATTAAAGGCCTTAGCCTAAGGGTCCACATTTTCATGGATTAAGGCCCAAATAAGGTTCCAATGGCCGATAGGATTAATCCAAGTGTTGGGATTAAGGCCCAAATAAGGTTCCAATGGCCGATAGGATTAATCCAAGTGTTGGGATGACAAAAATGCAAAGAATAAAAGAAAATACCCCAAAAATGAGTAAATGCTCACATAAGATGAAGAGTTGACTAAGTACAAGGTTTATTAGTTAAAAATTAAGGTTTATTAGTTAAAAATTTGGGTTTATTAGTTAAAAATTGAGATATTTTGGTAAAATGATGAATTTTTGACACCTCAGTAAAGGAGGGAGAGCCCCATCAAGTAGGCACCTTTTTTATCATCATTGCTTGGCTTTTTTAATTCAAAAAAATTAGATATTTTTCTCTCCTCTCTCTTGATGCAAATTGAATCAAAAAGGGAGCCAAACTGATCCAAATCTTATCCGAATTGGGTCAAACTGAAGCTGGAAGCCTATAGAACCTAGTTGGATCTGTTTAGTGGCCTCCCTCACCTATCAATAGATCCTCATTCCTTTGTATTTTTATCTTTGAGTAATTACATGCTAGTATTATCTTCATTTTTAGTGTAATTTCTAGTATCCCTCTATTTTGCCTCTTTTTTTGGGAGCTTTGGAGCTTCTCTATTCTCCATCCTCTCTTGGAGATTACCCTCCCCCTCTTGGTGGCCAAGGACTTTCTTGAGGGCTTCACTTCTATCCAAAGAATCAAGCCAAAATCAAGGGTAACCTCTTATTTAATGGGTTTTTCTATTCCTCTCACAACGATTTTCTTCTTCTCAACCCCTCTAAAGCTTTCAATGGAATGGTTTTCTTCTTCTCAACCCCTCTAAATCTTGAGAAGCTTTCAATGGAATGGTTTTCTCTTGAAATCAAGTTTTCCAATGATTCATAATGTTTAATCAGATTAATGCTAGTCTTTATGCTTAATTATAATGTTTCCTTTAAGAAAATCTCTATTTTGGAAAGATTAATCATCTTTATGATTGGATCGTTGTTAGAAGGATGATTCTCAATGATAATCTCTTGAATTTAATCAAAACTCTAGTCTTGATAAGCTAGAGAAAGAGATTAGATATTTTCATGATTTTTAATCTAGTAAAAATGATGGTTAATTTTTAAGCTTGATCATGAGTAAGAAAAATTATATTAACTCATTATAAATTGAAAGAGGGTTATGCTAACATTTTTAGAAATGAGGAATGGTTATTTTAGAATAATCAAGATATTTATTCATAATTATGCTTATAATTATGATTATAATTATGTTATGTATGCATAATTTAATTTTAGTCTAAAAGAAGTGTTCCTATCATATTTCCATTACAAGTATTCATTTTAAAATTAAAAATAGAACATTCTCATTAATTGTAACAAAGCTATGGTAAAATTTTCTAGAAAAAAGATAAATCTTATTTTTATGCATAATTTTAATAAAGCAAAAGGAGGAATTCCTATCATATTCTAGGTATAGATATTTTATGCTAAAAGAATGATTTTTATCATATTTATGAAAAATACTTTTATAGTATTTATGCATATTTATTTAATTAGAGAGAAAAGAGAAAATTTTGATATATTTATTTTCATGCATAAAAATTTAGATGCAAAAATAGGAATTTTCATGATATTCGAGATTCAAACATTTAAAGGTTAAAAGAGAAATTTTTGGCATATTCCAAGATATGGATATTTTTATTTATTTAAAAGAAGAATTTTCATTGTAATTTAAGTAGAAAAATGCATAAATTAATTTTGATGTTAAAAGAGAAGTCTTCGCCTTGGCTCTTGCAAGGCTGAAGATAGTTGAAACAGCCAGAGTGGCATGGAGAAACCACTGCAAGACAAACCATCTGGATCGAAATACCCAGACATGGAATGATCTCAAGACTTACCTAAGGAAGAGATTCTGTCCTCCCAGCTTTTTCAAAACCAAGATGAATGAATTGGAGTTAACCCAGGGGAGCATAACTACTGAAGCAGTAAGGATGGCGAAGGACTTCACAAAGGCCTTTATTGTTAAGGTCCTACCAAAGCCAGCTCCCTTGACCTTCAAAAGGTTTCAAACAACAGGAAGTTCTTCCAACCTTTCAGAATTTCTCGTTGAGTTTGATTCCACAAAACCCTTTTTCTCACAAACCAGACTTTCTTAATGAAAATCATGAATCTCATATGAGGATAATTTACCCATCAAATTCAATGAAGTTCCAACTCATTTCTCGATGAATTCGGTCTAAGGAAAACTTCTCTAATTCAACCAGTAGTCTATTCTTTGTATCGAAGATTTGGAATTGGTCACGAGGTTTTGCTTGATTCAGATTCGAGAGATGGGGCAAGTATCTTACTCGCCCACCATACTCATGGTCGTGGTCTAACCATAAATTACTCGGTTTAATCCGAACTTTGATTCCTAAGGATTTTTCTTCTAATTAACTGAAAATTAACCGATGACTTAGGAAAAATTTCAACTTTATGAAAATTCATTCCTTCTTGGCCATAATAGAATTAAAAAATTAGTTTTATTCGAGAATGACAAGAAAATAACTCTTCTTCCAATAATCCAATTGTGAGTATGTATTATTTTATTGATTTATCCACATAGAAATATCTAAAATATTCTTTTCATTTTGATCCTCAAACTTAATATACCATAATTTCCGACATGAAATTATGGCAAAAAACTTCTCTTTTAACATCAAAATTAATTTATGCAGTTTTTTACTTAAAATACAATGAAAATGCTTCTTTCAAATAAATAAAAATATCCATATCTTGGAATATGCCAAAAATTCCTCTTTTAACATTTAAATGTTTGAATCTTGAATATCATGGGAATACCTCTTTTTGCATCTAAATTTTTATGCATAAAAATAAATAAATCAAAAATTATAATTTTCTCTAATTAAAAAATATTCATAAATACTATAAAAATATTTTCCATAAAAACAATAAAAATCATTGATTTAGCATAAAATATCTATACCTAGAATATGATAGGAATTCCTCTTTTTGCTTTATTAAAATTATGCATAAAAATAAGATTTATCTTTTTTCTGGAAAATTTTGCCATAGCTTCACTACAATTATTGAGAATGTTCAATTTTCTATTTTAAAATGAATACTTGTAACGGAAATATAATAGGAACTCTTCTTTTAGACTAAAATTAAATTATGCATACATATCATAATTATGAATAAATCTCTTGATTATTCTAAAATAACCATTCCTCATTTCTAAAAATGTTAGCATAACCCTCTTTCATTTTACAATGAGTTAATATGATTTTTCTTACTCATAATCAAGCTTAAAAGAATTAACCATCATTTTTACTAGATTAAAAATTATGAAAATATTTAATCTCTTTCTCTAGCTTATCAAAGCTAGAGCTTTGATTAAATTAAAGAGATTATCATTGAGAATCATCCTTCAAACAAGGATCTAATTATAAAGATGATTAATCTTTCCAAAAGAGATATTTTCTTGAAGGAAACATTATAATTAAGTATAAAGACTAGCATTAATCTAATTAAACATTATAAATCATTGGAAAACTTGATTTCAAGAGAAAACCATTGCATTGAAAGCTTCTCAAGATTTAAAGGGGTTGAGAAGAAGAAAATCATTGAGAGGAATAGAAAAAATCATTAAATTAGAGCTTACCCTTGATTTTGGCTTGATTCTTTAGATAGAAGTGAAGCCCTCAAGCAAGTCCTTGGCCACCAAGAGAGGAAGGGTAATCTCCAAGAGAATATGGAGAATAGAGAAGCTCCAAAGCTCCCAAAAGAAGAGGCAAAATAGAGGGATAATAGAAATTACATTAAAAATGAAGATAATACTGGCATGTAATTACTCAAAGATAAAAATACAAAAGAATGAGGGTCTATTTATAGGTGAGGGAGGCCACTAACCAAGTCCAACTAGATTCTAGAGGCTTCCAGCTTTAGTTTGACCCAGATTTGGATCAATTTGGCTCCCTTTTTGATCCAGTTTGCATCAAGAGAGAGGAGAGATAAAAATATCTCATTTTTTTGAATTAAAAAAGCTAAGTAATGATGATAAAAAAGGTGCCTACTTGACGGGGCTCTCCCTCCTTACTGAGGTGTTGAAAATTCATCATTTTACCAAAATATCTCAATTTTTAACTAATAAATCTTAATTTTTAACTAATAAACCTTGTACTCAAGCAACTCTTCATCTTATGTGAGCATTTACTCATTTCTGGGGTTTTTTTTTATTCTTTGCATTTTTGTCATTCCAACACTTGGATTAATCGTATTGGCCCATCGGAACCTTATTTGGGCGCCTTAATCCAAAAATTTCTGAAAATGTGGACACTTAGCCTAAGGCCTTTAATACACATATTCAATTAATTCCTAATACACATTGGAAAATTTATTTTGAACTTCTGTTTCACGGAAATTCATCTTAGATATTAGGAGAAACTTTATATAAAAAATCTCAATTTGGAATTACCTCTCTCTAGGCGAAAACAAGGGAAAATAATATTTTCCTGCATTCTAAAATAGGGGATGATTACAAGGGATTGAGGTGAGAGCTTATACATCATTCAGGGCTGAGGAGGAATCTTACATCCTCTCCCACTTGAAAAATACGAGATGTCCTCATCTCACAAAGTGGGGGTAATCCTTTACCAACTCTTCTTATTTCTCCCAAGTGGCATCCTCTAAAGGGAAGAACTTCCACTTGACCAGAAATTCTCTGAGGACTGTGCTCCTAATAAGAACCTTCTCCCAAACGTTAAATATTTCTTCAGGACTGAGTACCATCTGGCCTTGAGTCAGAGCGAGAGTCGGAGAAACCAATTGTTCATCATCATCAATCACGTGACTCGGGCTAGGTACATACTTCTTAAGTAAACTGACATGGAATACATTATGTACCTTGAGATGGGAAGGTAGAAGAAGTTCATAAGATAAATCTCCTACTTTCTTTATAACAGCATATGGTCCATAGTATCTGGGAGAGCTTCTTGTACTTCCCTAAAGATAAAGAACTTCTTTTGGGTCGTACTCGAATGAAGACCATCTCTGATTCTTCAAACACTCTCTCTAATCTCTGATTCTTCAAACATCCTCTCTAATCTCTTTTTATTAGCATACTGCTTTTGTCTATCTTGGGTAGCCTTAATATCTTGATGGATTGATTGCATTTGCTGGTCCATATCATCAAGCATTTGTCTGGACATCTCGACCCTAATCAATGGGTCGGACTAAGTTAATGGTGTAAGGCAATCTTTTCCGTACACAGAGCTTTGAAAGGGCTCATCCCGATACTTCTGTGATAAGAAGCATTGTAAGCAAACTCAACCAGGTGCAAATAGCTTAACCACTTTTGTGATAAGAAGCATTGTAAGCAAACTCAACCAGGTGCAAATAGCTTAACCACTTCTTGGGTTCTCTGCCTCAGCATAATCGAAGGATATCTTCTTTTACCTGATTCACTCTTTTAGTCTGACCATCTTTCTCGGGGTGATAGGTTGTACTAAGATCTAAGAAAGTTCCCACTGCTTCAAAGAATGCAGTCCAAAATCTCGATGTGAACTTAGGATCTCTGTCACTTACTATCCTCCTAGGTAAGCCATGCAATCTGAAAATCTCCTTGAGGAAAACTATGGCAACATCTACTATAGTGTAGGTTTCTTCTACTGGAATCAGATGGGCAACCTTGGTTAGTTTGTCAACTACCACAAAATGGACTTGTAACCTGATTGCACTGAAGGTAGTCCAATCCATACTAATACATTCCCACTTCATCTGTGGAATGTCTAGGGGATGTAGCTTTTCTAGCATCTTGACTCTCTCTACCTTGACTCTGTGACACATTAAGCATTGCCGCACATGATCAAGTACATCCTTTTTGAGTCCTAGATAGAAGAAGCTTTTCTTCACAGACATGTAGGTTTTTATGAACCCTAGATGTCCAACTATTAGGATATCATGGGCTTCTCTCATAATCTTTCCCTTTATTCCCTCATCCTTGGGAATGCATAGCCGATTATTATAATACATGTATCCTTCATCCAATTTGTACCCAAGAACTCGACTCATTTCCTGAGGAGTCTTTGTTTCCTGCATCAGTAGGGTAGCAATAGGGGCAAAGAATTTGTCCTACATGATTTTCTCCCTTGCTTCATTGATCAATGGATTTGACACCAATGTTATTGGTTGCAAGAGCAAGGAGGCCTTCCTACTGATGAGCGCATCGACTACCACATTTTCTTTCCCTAGCTCGTACTTAATCTCAAAATTGAATTCCTACAGGATCTGCATCCACCTTCTTTGGCGCATGTTGAGATCCCTTTGGGTGAAGATCCACTTTAGACTTTGATGATCTTTCATCAAGGTGAATCTCTGTCCCAAGAGATAATGTCTCCACAACTTCATAGCATAAACTACTAAGAGTAATTCCAAGTCATAGACATCATTATTTTTCTCATGCGTTATGAGCTTTCTTAATTCAAAGGGTACTGCATGACCTTCCTGCATAAGAGCACTGCCTAAGGCAAAAACACTGGCATCTGACTACCTCAAAAGGTTTGGAAAAATATTATAGAAACTTTGTTTTTGAAAAGGACTGTTTTACGCCAGAATGCTGGAGGAAGTATTTGGTGTATGATTTAACTAAGGAGAGATTCATTTGCAACAACTGGTGGTGGGGAGTCGTCAAAGGATGTCGCTCGTGACAAAGCTTGCCGAGTCTTGACCAGCCTCGGTATGGTTAAAATGGTGTGCTTCTGGTGGTACGATGGGCGCTCGGATGGGCGAGGACCGACGAAGTGGTCCCTGAGTGAAGTGCTAGGATACCTAAGTAGGATCCTAGAGAATTTTGACCAGGTGATGCACAGGCTCACGGTTGCTAGGACACCCATGCGTATGTCGAGGAAGATATGGATGGACTAGAAAGGAATTATTTATGTGAACTAGAATTTGATATTGGATCTAGTTGGTTGACTAGCTGGTGGGAGGGTCCAGATGATATTTTTGTAAAATAATGGACTAGATATTTTGGAGGATTATGATCAGTAATACTATGGTTTCATTAAAAGATTGCTTTAAAGATAGCCAAATCTGTGAAAAAGGCAATTACATATTGGGTGTGTAAGTGGTGTGACTACCTTGAATTTTGCTTGAAGCGCCGGCTAGGGGGCTTGGGAACTATTTTCCTTGGTACTCGGGACAAAACAGAACAAAATTTTTATATAAAGGGACTAACCCATGGGCCGGTTTAGCTAGATCGGTGGACTCCTGCGATACAGTCAGATACGTCAAGTTACGCTAGTGAGAATAAGTCCCTAGAAGATTCTTGTTATGTGGGAAAGAATCAGCTGTGCCTCGCTTAAGGAGAAAAAGCGGTGATTTCTATGAACCAAGTGCAAGTCTCTTCCTTGATTTGGCCATGCGACCTACGGGTTCGGTCGGATTAGATCGGATAGTTAAAGCCTTGACCCGTTAGATGATTTTCTTGGTAGAATTGCTCGTGCCTTCCAAGCGAGGGAAGTTTTTCTGGGCTTGGTTTCGGAGGAACCGCCGGGCTAGTCTCTTGTCCAGATATTCCTGGGCGAGACCCTGAGTGGGAAGCCCTACCTTGCGCGAGAGGGTGACGCTGCTTCCGCCGCCAGTGCCCCGGAAGGGGCATCACGGAGAGGGCGGGGGTCTCACAATCTTAGCAACCCCAACATCCCCCCAATCCTCCCAGCCATTATCACCTTCATTTGATCAATTCTCCTGGAGACCCTCCATGCATGCGCCTCGTCACTATATCACTAGGTATACGAGGACATGCACGAACACATGTGTGAGGTATCCCCCACTCCCCCACGATCGCCGCCACCTAAAGCTCATGTTAACTCACGTAATCAATAAAAGGTATGCACACCTAAGGCTCCCAAAGTTTCGGGTAGAGGAATATTTTGGTGTGTAAAAGGGGGATGGGGAGGTTTAATGATAATGAAAGAAGGGATGGGGTGTGGGTTAATGAGGGTATAAGAAGGGATGGATCATGGGGGCTAGACCGTGGGTTAATGTGTGTGTGAGAAGGGATGAGGGGTGCTTTATGGTAACTAGTATTGGACCCGCGCGTTGCTGCGGCCGACAGGTAGAGTTCTAGAAAAAATAAACTC
This sequence comes from Cibotium barometz, assembly GCF_041138505.1. Lineage (NCBI taxonomy): Eukaryota > Viridiplantae > Streptophyta > Polypodiopsida > Cyatheales > Cibotiaceae > Cibotium > Cibotium barometz. The sequence goes on along the minus strand of NC_141079.1, from coordinate 21,228,151 downwards.
AGTTTCTCCAATTTAGGTCATGTTTTAAGTAAACACAATACATTATTTCAAGTGACTTTATATATACATATCTCAAAATAACATCCATGTCTCATAGATTTATGGCGAAAACAAAAATATCATAGTAATGTAGCATACAGAGATGCAAAAAAGGACCAATATTACATATTCTCAAAATGCACCACAAAATACGTATTCTTAGTCAGTAATGTCAGAGTCAACAAATTGAATTCTTCTCTTGTGAGAAGGATCATTCAATTGTCTCCTCATCACAATACGCTCTCTATTGTAAAGCGGTGATCCATCCTGCACATGCTCTACTATCGATGAATGCAAAGGACCTGCACAAACGAAACAATGATAAATCAAATCTGCACATAACGACACATCGATAAATAAAATCTCAAAAAAATCTTATAATAGAAAAACATAATCAAAATTACCTCGCACAATAGAACATCGAGTCGATGGTACATGAGGAGCTCTAGTATAAAACGCATAACGAATACCAATGGCCATGATGGATGTAAGAAACAACCACACATAGGGTACTGAATACCCCTCAAATGATGCAAAGCATCTGTCCATCTCTCTCCAAAACAAATACACACCCCACTCCTCATCAGGAACACCAATCCCGTACATCTCGATGCCTTCGTCGACAACTCTTACCATAAACGTATCAATGTCATGTAATATCCTAAAATCAAAGCATAACAAATAGGTTATACAATTATTTATATATAGGTTCAAAAAATATTCATACAATGCCTAACAATTACACTTATACTTACCCATCCCTATAAGCATCAATCATAATCCCTCCTACGTGACCTGCAGTAATAGGAGCTGACCATAGCGGTGGCTCTGTATACAGATAGACATTAGTATAGAATGTCATGTTCCATACTTTGTAATCAAGAAAAGTTAAGCAAATATAGAGAAAAACTCACGTACTATCCTCGACAAAGGCATGTCCAATGTAAAGGTAATCTTAGACATGTCTGTCAAAACATAAACAACAAAAATAGGTACTTTTACCATGGACAAATATGTATAAAAAAAGAAATCACAACAAAATTAATCAAATTGCAGAACTTAAATAAGAAACCTGACTTGTCACTCTGAAGTCATTAAGATCTCCTTATAAACAATATTGTTTGTTGTAGGTGTATAACTTTGAAGATCATCAAATGAACACTCCACATTAGCATTATCCTCAAGTAACACCTTAACAGCATGAGGAGACCGTGCTCGTGACAACGCAACATACAGTTGTCCATGAGTAAACACTGGAGTCACCAAATACAACCCCAAGACATTTAGGGTTTGGCCTTGTGATTTGTTTATTGACATGCCAAATGCCAGCCGCACGAGAAACTGTCTCCTCCTCATGGTGAATGGTAGTTGGGCCTCGCTGCATATAAAGGTAATCCGTGGAAGAAATACTCTTTCACCAACTTTAGTACCAGTGATGATTTCAGTCTCCAAGACTTTAGAGTGAAAGGCCTTACATATCATCCGCGTACCATTACAGAGTCCACGTCTTGGATCCAAGTTATGACACAAAATAACAGGAGCTTCTAACTTTAAAACCAAGCAGTGAGGTGGATATCCGCCCCGAAGGTCGATTGTGTAAAAAAATTCTGTGGAATATAGGAATGAATTTTCATCATTTTCAAGAATTGAATCTGCACTGAAATATTCCTTAGGCTCACCAGGCATTGCATCCAAAGCTGTCTTATTCACAATATCCACTTGACTATTTATCGGAGCAAGAATAGCACGCTCACTAAAGTATGAAGCATATGTCGTAGTGATAGCCAATTCAGAGTATACCCAATGTACCAAGTCTTTAAGACTCGATCTTTGCAAGACCATATTACTTGGTAGTGTCACCATCGTATTATCATTGCTACAATCCACTCCATTCCCAATATTCATGACCCACTGTTTAAACTCATTGCATCCATTAGTATTGCTTGATTGAATACACATATTTCCAGCTAACTTTAGAACTTTGATAGAGTTCCATAGAAAGGAACGACACAATGCTGCATTAACAATATCCTCACGTCTTCCCTTCATAATAACAGGCAAGATTTGTCTAAAATCTCCTCCCATTAATACAACCTTTCCACACCAAATGGCTTATCTGAGAATAATACATCTTGTAAACTCCTATCCAATGCTTCAAAAGCATAACGATGAATCATTGGAGCCTCATCCCAAATAATGAGCTTACAAACTCTCAAAACCTCAGCAAGTTGTCCATGTACAGGGATTTTGCAAGTTGAAGAATTGTTTAGCTCCAGAGGTATCTTGAATCTAGAATGTGCAGTACGTCCATTCGCCAAGAGTAGAGAAGCAATACCTGACGATGCAGTGGCCAAAGCAACATACCCTTGTCCACGTACTCGCGCAAGCAAGCAATTATACAAATAGGTCTTGCCCAATCCCCCCGGACCATCCAGGAAAAAAATGTCACCTGCATCTGTCGCAATTGCATGCATTACAGCATCGAAAGCAACACGCTGGCTATCTGTTAAAGTTGACTCCATAGCACTTGACAGGTTATATTGTTCCACAGTATCAAAAGATCTCTCTTCCAAAAGCAATGTATTTTCACCCAAGACTTCCAAATCAGTTCTGTTTAGTTCAGGCATCCCTTCAAAATCTGCCAATGTCCGTCTCTGAGCACGAAGAATTTCTTCCAAATGTAGTAGTGCATGAGTTTCAGCTAATTTTTCAATACCAATAAACTGACCCCTGCTTCTCGATAACTGGTATAGAAAATCTTCTATCATTTCTTCTCGAAATCTCTTCCACAATATTCCTGGACAGGAAGGCTCACAAAATAGCAATATAGTACCAAAAAGACATCTCAACTGCAAGGCATTTTGCATAGATGATGCTTCCTCCATACATGCAACCCATTCAGAATCATCTTCCAGTATCCCTCTGGCAATGCAAGCTGCCTTGAAAGAAGGATAGATGTGACCATTGAGCGAACGCAAATCTTCAAATGACTTAGATCCTTTACATATTGTAAGAAGTAGGCGAACATAGTATGCCTCACCTGCCAAAGGAGCTACAAAGTACATGCGCCCTATAGTGTTTCCAATCTTTCTTTTGGTCCATTTCTTCAACCTGGAGTTCCAAACCCATTGTTGAGGGAAATCACTATACAATGTATTGTTTGCTTCAGGATGTTGTTGATTACAGGTGAACCATTCAGTCATAGTAGTCTTGCCTACATTTTCCCTCTGAAAAACATCTGCAATATTATCATCATCTCTGAAGATAACATTATGACCCCCATCTAAGTGTACCTGCAACCGTTGCACATCAGGCTTCTCATTGTGTAAATCATACTCAAAGAGTCTCCTCTGATGCAGAGACGTAACGTGCATCCAAATACCTCTGAATCTCATCGACTACGCAAGCAGCATTAACATCCCCACCTTGTACAGTGCTAAATCTTATTGTTGCTCTGTCATGCCCCTTGTATATGTACTTGTAAAGATATTTCACTGCTGATATTGTTGAGCATATTTCCACATTTACATGAGCATTATATGTGATTGAAAGATAAGGGTTATATGGCACAACCCATCTATTATCAACATTACACTTTTTCAATGCCACAGTTCTTCCATCATTTCGACGCATATACACGGGGTAACCACTCTCATCCACAGTAGTCTCTTGTGCAAAAGCTCGTGGATAGTTCCTTGTGCATTTCCCTTTATCCATACAAATTGCACTTGGATTGAATGGCCCACAGGGCCCATGGATATTGCAATGCAACACGACATCATGCAGAGCAGGAAACATTTGCTTGTCAGGCAATTCGGCACATACTAATCTATCATAGTCTTGGAGAGTCTTAGGTTTATGGGCACTATCCAAGATCAATAACGTGTGTGAATGAGGCAATCCTCTTTTTTGGAACTCAATGACACTCACATATCCAATCACCTTACCAAAGAGGTCCTTCTTCACGATATTTTTCATCATATCTGAATGTTTTTGGTGAAATACTCTAGTAGTCAAATCAGGCCGGTCACATGCACTTTGCCCCGGGAGTAAAGCATCTAATACCTCTGGCCACTTTGGGTTACAGGTGAAAGTAATGAATAAATCGGGCTTGCCCTTTGAACGAACAATTGCCATGGCATCCTGATAAAGTTGATACATTTGTCGTGGCCCACCAGTAAAACTAGAAGGTAACACTATTCTACTTCCCACTGTCCTTCCTGCAATACCACTTCCACTTCCTTCCACATGAAGCATGTCTGCTAAACCACTATAAACCTCTGAACGCAAACTTTTTTGATTATGGCGTAGCCAAGATAATCGTGACTCTTCAACACTGCAATAGGCATCAACCATAAACTGTTGCAACAACCTTCCACCACGTAGCAAGCATGCATTTGTATCTGGGCGAATTTGCAATCGATAAGCATAGTATTGTCGTTGAGTCACACAATGACCATTTCTCAATGCACTCACTTGTGCATCAGCATAAGGGATTCTCAAGTGCCATCCATCCTCCCCTCTTGGAAATAACATGACGTACAAAAGAGACATATAGCACCTCTGCAAATTAGAGATGTGTTTGCATGTGCCTTCTCGAGTATGCAATAAAATATCACGACGACCAACATTATGATCATCACCTTGACCAATCATGATACCAGCAATCTCGGAAGCTGTTGGCATTGAGTACTGCCTAGATGTGGATTTCGTCTCACATATAGTCATTTTCAAATCCAAACTTGGATTGTCACTCAACATTCTTCCCACATACTTAAAAGCTTGTGCAAATGGATTAGAAGTGTGCATCATCGATTGAAGTGCTTCTAGGGTTGTGGATTCCAATCCATTCATGACACCTAGTCGATTTTGTAATTCGTGCTCAGTATCAAACACATACAACTGTGCAAACTGTGGCTTAGGATTGTACATATTATTGGGGACCAAGGACCCAATCCGATGATAAACAGTCGCATGCACCTTGAAAGTATAGACACTACTATTGTGAAAGAGAGAGTCATCTATTTGTGCACCCAATGATGAAAAAGCCAACACACTATTATAAGCCCTGATGTTTTCTCGAAATTTTTTACTTGTAGTGTCACTACCAATCAAAAGAGATCTTAATGGCTCAGGTGGTTCAGCAAGTGAAGGAACAGACACACGCCCATGTTTACAACAATATTTGCTAAGAACCTGTCCACAACTCATCTTCTTTTCACTTGCCCATAACTGTGCTCCACAAAACCGACACTCATGTGTCATCCCTCCTAATGAGTGACTTAAAGTGCACGAATATACCAAAGGCCAAGTAGCTGCATGTGTACCTTGTACGGGCGGGAGTTCATGGAGGATAGACAAAATTCCTCCCTTTCTTTTTTCAAATACATAAGAGGGAATTTCCTCGATACTCTCCCTTCTTATTGTATTAGCAAATGGTACTTCTCTCTCTTCATGGGCAAAAAAGGAACACATTGTAATTGCATTACCCTCATTTACTCTTCTAGCTGCATTATAAGAGGTCCTATTTCTAGTGATGAAGCGACGGTACCTTCTTGTAAGTCTCAAACTTTCAACCAGTGATATCCCTGAATAAACTCCACTTGCCATTTCCCTTGTTATTTCTTTCAAAAGAGTCCTATTCCTAGCAATTTCACGGCGAACACTTCTAGCACTCTTGTTAGATATCCTTTTATCTCCACCCAGGGCAATTTGAGACCTCTTAGTGCTAGATTGAGGTAAACACATCAAAGTTTCTTTTGCTACTTGTCTTTGTGCACAAAAGGTATCGTTTTCTGCAGGAATCCTATGAGTCTCTTGCATCAATACATCACCGGTATTATAGCTAACATTATGCATCCTTGCATCACAACAATGAGGTTCACTATCCCTTGACTCCTGTGCACATTTTATTTTTTCATTTCTTCTTCTTTTCCTTGGAGCAT